>NW_011888935.1:1843496-1844531 GCF_000151845.1 Pteropus vampyrus | reverse complement strand
CATGGGAAGGGTCCTCACTCCACAGGACTGAAACGCAGCAGTGAGAGCCAATGAAGCGACTTCCTGTCGGTGCCTCGTTGTGTCCAGCAGAACAGCGTGTGACAACCAGAGGATCGCGATGCAGCTGGGAAAAGGTTATTTTTCTGAAGGGTCGGGGGTAGCTCAAAACAGCATCATCATGACGGAAAAATAGAAGATCGAAGTGGATTTATCGGACCACTGAGGAAGGACTTACCCATGGGAACCTGTGAGGTGGCGATGGTGAAGGGGCCTCCCGGGGAGACCCCCCACCCCTTCCTCCTGCTCCTTGCTCTCCCCCTTGTCCCCACACAGCTGCCGCCTTCACCCCAGTCCGCACCCTCCCTCATTCCAGCTCAGAAAACTCCACCCGTCCCCAAGGGAGTTCCGACCCCTGGGCTTCTTATTTTGCAAACATGAGTAGCCAGGGTTCTGCCAGGTCCTAACGGGGGGCTCAGCTCAGTCCTGCTGAGGCCACAACGAGAGGTTGGCTTCTCTTCCGAGCGTGAGGGAGAGGCGGATCCTGGACCTGCAGCTCCAGCGTCCCCTGGGAGTGTGCTGGGAGGGAAGACTCTTGGGTCTCTCCAAAGCCCTCTTAACTGAAACCTGTGTGTTCGCCAGATCCTGTGGGGGATTCGCATGCACGTTAACACTGGAGAAGCGAACATGAAAAAAGGGTTGAAATCCGGTTTTAGCACATCCCTCGGATGATGTCCGTGACATTTGGGGAGGAGCCCCAGACCAGACACCACTTCCTACCTCTCATATGCTGAGTGTGCAAGACTGCGCGCTCCAGACAGTGTTGCCCCGGGCTATTCTCTGAATCACAACTGCCTGCCTCTCTCTCTCTCTCTCGTTCTCTCTTTCTTTCTCTTTTTAATTTTCTAAAGTTTCTGTAATCATGTGTCTTTATCCATCTTGGGCAAAGTTCATGGCTGCAACAGATGTGTAACCAAGTCCCCAGCGAGGCCCACATCGCCCTGGAACAGGCCGTCAAAATCCATTCCCCAGCAAGGT
>NW_011888935.1:1836127-1842401 GCF_000151845.1 Pteropus vampyrus | reverse complement strand
TCAGATGATGTCCGTGACATTTGGGGAGGAGCCCCAGACCAGACACCACTTCCTACCTCTCATATGCTGAGTGTGCAAGACTGCGCGTTCCAGACTGCGTTCTCCCGGGCTATTTTCCGCATCCTATCTGCCCCTCTCTCTCTCTCTCTCTCTCTCTCTCTCTCTCTCTCTCTCTTTCTTTCTCTTTTTAATTATCTAAAGTTTCTGTAATCATGTGTCTTTATCCATCTTTTGCAAAGTTCATGGCTGCAACAGATGTGTAACCAAGTCCCCAGCGAGGCCCACATCGCCCTGGAACAGGCCGTCAAAATCCATTCCCCAGCAAGATACTCAAACGCCACCCGGCCGGCTGCCTCCCAAGGTCAGGCCGTCGGAAGTGACAGGTTCTGAGAGAGAAAGTCATGGGCATGGTTGTGCCCCCAAAGCAGTAGCATCTCAAAATCGTGATTGAAATTTCCCTAGAGAATGCATTTCATAGAACCTGGCTAATAAAACTAAACAACCTCTAGAGGAAAATGTAACAAATTCTAGAGGAAAATGTAACGAATTCAAAACACGTACAAAACATGCCTCTGACTTCAATTTTTTGAGCCCCTCCCCCACTCCCCGTAACTATCCATCAAGTTCTCACTGTGGGAGTCCAGAGGGCTCTCCATCCCTTCCTTCTGGCTCCCTTTAACCCTTATTTTGAAATGCAGACCTTCCTCGGAGCCGCCTCCTCCTCCCTTGCAACGGGCGGCACTAACACAACAGTATCAGCAGTCTAGGCCTCAGACCCCTACATGCGATGGGCAGCAAAATACATCCAGAATCTACTCCAAGCTCGATCATCCGCAGGAACCCTTGAATACTGCACACGCTCGTTCTCAGGATGGCCTCCGACGAAACGCAGGCCCAGACACGACAAGCTCATTTTTCTAAATCCAAATTGCAATTCAGGTCCAAGAAGTGTATCGTCCGCATGAAATATTCCTCCCGAGAAGTTCCCCTCCCAGGTGAAGAATACACTTCTCCCAACAGGGAAGTCAGACGAGTGGCGTTGGCCGGTCAAGGGTTCCGTTTCTCACAGCTGGGCTGTTCCGAATGGTTTCTTATTACACGGGATTGATAAACGGCCAGGCTCTTATGCATAAAGCCACTGTTGTCTCACCAGGGCTCCCACAGACCATTTCCCGAGCTTCTCCCAAGATGGAGTCTTAAAAACCCCTGACATCACCAAAATATGCACAATAACAGAAACCATAAGAGGAGGAAGAGGCGAGAGCCACGCTCAGCTCTGGAGGTGCTCCCGAGACGGCTGTTCAGGGCAGTGCGAGCTTTCTTCTCGTGCAGAAGAAACGCAGATGAAATCGCACTCTGTCTGCAAGGACAAGGCAGGTTTCTGTCACAGTCATCTTCATCTCAGATAAGCTCTATAAGAAGAACGGCCACTGTGAGATGAGTCAGCGTGACCGGGAGCGCGCTGTTCGTCATAAAACTCCTTGCAGGACCTCAGACCCGCAGAAGACAAAGATCGAAATCGTTTAAATGCTGCCATCTCCTTTTATAGACTTTATTAGTGCCCGAGGCTCGGGGCGGGGTGGGGGCTCGGCTCACAATCCACACAGTCCTCCCAGCCAGGGCCTGTCTGTGGCCACTGAGACTCAGCCCCACAGCCCGTCCACCCCTGAGGGCCAGGGTACACGTGGGCTGACATGTCTCCTTCTGGAAGCAGAATCATGGGAAAACTTGCCTATCCACTTCCTGAGAGGTTTTATGGGAATGTGTGCTCTTTTCAAAAATAGGATGATGCTCTAAGAAGCTTTCATGAGAAGGTGGGATCAGAATCAATCTGCCACTCCCTCTCACTGGTACCTTCTGTCTCCTTCCCTTGGTCCCCCATCCCGATATCACTGTGGCTGAAAATGCACTGGCTTTAAGATCTTCAGTTCAGGAAATTAGGGCTCCCATTGTGTTTGTCCCCGCCCCTCGCCCCCCACCTCAAACCTTCCATTAAAATGCAGAGAAATACAATCGAAAAGACTAGCTTGGACTTCTGCAGATACAGGCATTTTGGCAATTAGGCTTGTCCAATCATTTGACTACGGAAGAACCTTCTATCAGTATGGGTGTTGAACAGGTGAGTCCTCAGTAAAAACAAGCAAATATAAAACTCGGTGGAAAAAAAATAGATAAGAATGCAGGCGAGCATCAGTGACAGTGAGACACACCAGCGTGACAGCACCCTTGGAGCGCCCTAAATACATGGGAAAAGAGAATTTGAAATCATAGTACCCAATGCCAGCTATTGATCAAGAGTCTACAGTGTGACAAGCAATATTCTAAGTTCTTCAGGTAGAGAGAACATACTTCTTAAAAAAAGACTTCGACACTGACCTTGAGGACATCAGGGATAAATGGGGATGCGGAAATGGGAACGTTTTTACGGCACAATGAAGGTTTTACACACAGGTGGGGAGGAAACCATCTGAGAGCACAGAGGTACCCGATCTTTTGGAGAGCGAGCAGAGGCAGCCTCTCAGAGGATGTTTACCTCTTAGGAATGTTAAAGGACAGGTTAGCCAGGAACCAGTGTTGTATGCAGCATATCCGGCCCCTTGTGCAGGCAGCAGCGTTAAATATCCAGCTGACCTGGGTTGGAATCAAGCTGGCAGGCTGTGTGTCCCTGAGCAAATCACTAAGCTTTGATGAGTCTCCATTTCCGAATCAGTGAAATGGGAGTGTAATATCTAGCTCATAAAATTCTTATTAGGATAAAGTCCCATAACATGTACAAAAACGCTCATTGCAGTGCTGGGCACATTCCAGGCTGTTAATGCAACTTCTGTTAGTTTTTCTATTTTGTGCTTTGGTTTTTAAACTGAATGATAGACCACGTTTGAGAGAGAGAGAGTCCCAAAGAAGAGAAGACTGTTGGGGCTTTTTGCCCCTCCACCTTGCATTTAAAAAGAAAAAATATATATGTATAATGCAGCTCCCCGAGGCATTGTATTAGTGAGAAGAAAGAATTTGCTGGTTCTCAGATTTTGAAGGATGCTGGAAGAGCCACCACACGAAGGCGAAGGCAGCCTGCTTGGTTAACGAGCAGGCCCCTGGCGACATCCGTCCGGGCTCAGGGCAGCAGGCCTCACAGCAGCCCACCCCATGCGTGGGGACTGCTTATCCGTCCTCAGCGAGCTGTGGCTGCTCTGCTGGCTCAAGTCCAAATTCTTATTCTGGGCTCTACAGGGGCAGATTGGGGAGCCGCGGTTGAGCCTGGGAGAGGCGGCTGGCGCCTGGCAGTCCCCGTGGGGAACTCACAGACTGGAGCCATCAGAGAGCTGGGCCAGCACCCAAAGGTGGCCAAAAATGAGCTTCCTGGGCGCAGAGCTCTCCAGGACAGTTGGGGTGACAGGAAGCAGGTTCTGCTCTGGGGTCCGCAGCATCAGAAAGCAGCATTTATTCAACGATACGTACTAGGGTTGCCGGACTCAGCAAATAAAAATACCCGCTGTTCAGTTAAACTTGAACTTCATATAAACAATGAGATTTCTTCTTCAGTATATTATGCCCCAAATATTCCATGGGACATACTTATACTGAAAAGTTACCCGCCGTTTATCTGAACTCCAAATTTAACCGGGTCTCCTGTGCTTTACATCGGGCGAGGCTACCACCTGCGCACGCGTATGCATAATGGAAATAGGTCGGGTTCTGTCTGCTACACGCTGCGGTCTGAAGCAGAGGCTCGTCCTCAGGAGAAGTGCAGACTTTTCGGATTCAGGGACTTCCATAATCTGGCCCCCTCTCGGCCAGCCCTTTTCCTGCTCTTTCCCGCCGCGGCCTCTCCGTGTTTGCCTGGACAAGCCTCCTCCGGACTCCTGAACGTGTCCAAATAGCCTCCTGCCCCCTCCGCCACACACACACACACACACACACGCACACAACTGTTCTCACTCTTCCCATTCACAAACCCGCATCTCACCCAGGCTTTGAGACCCGCTCACAGCTCATCCATCTTCAAGAGCTCCATTCTTACTCCTTCCCAAGGCTCCCAACGGCCCTGCGGAGACCCCACCACTCCCTGCTTGGAGCTCGGGGGGGGTCTGCTTCCTCCTCACTCGGGCTGCCCTGAAAGGCAAGTCTCCTACGCTCCTTTGGAAGGCATGACCTGATGCCTGCAAGTTACAGGGGGAAAAATGACTATTTTTTTATTCTTCCGCATCTGTTCTGAGCCCCCACCTCCCTGGTCACTGAGTGAAATAATTCCGGTCATGCTGTGGGTCCCCACCAACTCCTGGGCTTGTAGCATGGATGCATCGGGGGCTGGGCCCAGGGGAGGCGGGGAGCAGATGCTAAGCACACTCGGTCTTCGAGTCTGAAATGCACCCCGCAAACACACATGCATATGTCATCTCCCCATTTACACGTGGGTCTCGCAATGCCACGTGCCGTGGGAACGCGGGCGAAGATATTAACCGTCCCCAGTCTTTAAGATCTTGCTCCGAAGTCACGTCTTTGATGAAGCCGTTTCCAATCCCTTCAGAAAGAAGCCCGGGCCCTCACCAGGGCCTGCGGACCCTGCCTGACACTCGGTCACCTTCCTTCGGGGCTGCGTCCCATTCCTTCCTCTTCGCTCGCTCTGCGGGAGCCACGTTGGCGATTTCCTGTTTCTCGAACGTGTCACGCACAAGCCCTTTGCAGGTCTGTCTGTGCTGTTCCCTCCGCCTGGAATGTTCTCCCCTCTGTTATCCACACAGCTCGCTCTGTCTCCCCACTCGGCTCCTTGCCGATTATCGGAAAGCGACATTAGTTACTTTCAACCGACCACCGTATTTACCATTGCGGTAGCCTTCCCAACAAACCTCCGTCTCTGCTCCCGCCTTATTTTGCTCCTCAGTACTTATCATCAGGAAACATATATAATTCGCACTGGCTTTTCTTATTTATTGTCCATTAACCTCCACGTTATAAACTCCACAAGAACATAAACGAATGTAAACTCCACGAGAGCATGAATTTTTCAATCTATTGTGCTTCACTGCTGTAGCCCTGGTACACAAGACGCGATAGTCAATCAATATTTGTTGAGTGAATAAGTAAACGAACAATTTTTTTCTTGCATATTTTCACAAAACACTATGTGAAACTCTGTAAATCCACCTAGTTTTTGTTCTGATGTCCGCAGATCACACTCTCCACCCTCGGAGACTGTTCTAGTAAATGAAAAATAAATACACCAAGGAATCAAAGCCAAAGAAGCGTGTCCCGGTCTTTAACGAATAACAGGTGCTTGGTAAATATTGCTGATTGAATGAAAAAGGAAAATTCTAAAAACACACGTACGAATGCCTCAGAGAAGATAGAGCAGGTAATTGGAGAAAACCAGTACTGACCTTTACAGAGGGCGAAGGCCCTCCAGGGAGTAGCTTTTTCTTCAGCAGAGGTGGGGACCCGCTTGACCCACTAGTGCCCGTGGCCCAGTGACGCGCACACAAGCTCCCCCCAGAGCAGTGGGAAGCGGCCTCTGGCGCTGGAGCCGAGGGCCGTTAACTGGCCCCCATGGGGACCGAACCAGACTCTGGCCTCGTTAGCACCAGCTGTAGCCAACCAGTCACTCACAGACTCCGCGAAACAGAGAGAGATCACAGGATGGCTGGGCCAGGCGTATGAATAAACCAACACACCTGTAAATAATGAAATATTTACGTGAGGCCCAGGGTTGAGCAAGACTTCGTGAAGAGAGCCTTGAGTGGGGAAAGAGGGAGCGTTCTTTCCTCCAGGCCAAGGAAGGCGATGCGGCCGCGCTGTGTTCTTAAGGGAGGCGTCAGGCTGATAACACTGGCGATTCGTGACTCAGGGTTTGCTGCTGTCACTGTTCTTCTCTTGACCATTAAACGAAATTTCTGTTCGAAGGGAAACTAATTGCAAATACCATGGATACAAGGAGGCTTAATTTTCTCCGAGTTTAACCCTTTTTAGATGAAGAAGAAAGGCCTACTATGCTATTCCTTCAAAATGATTAATCAACCCTTCCTCAAAGCTAAGCTTTCTAGAAGCTTGTAGCTTCCAGAGGTGGCTGTAATGTAAAGGGAATCTAGCAAATGAAGGGGAGAGTCTGCAGACTCAGGCAAAGAGAAGGGCCATGCTTTGCACCACTCATTTCTTTGCCTAAAAAGCTGTTTAGAGAACACTGCCACAGCCCTTTGAGTGACTCATCTAGGTAGTTCGCTCAGTGCCGATCCTCCATACAGAGCCTGAGGCAAGGATTACAATGCCGCTACTTTATTCGGGA
>NW_011888935.1:1832924-1836077 GCF_000151845.1 Pteropus vampyrus | reverse complement strand
AGGTGGGGACCCGCTTGACCCACTAGTGCCCGTGGCCCAGTGACGCGCACACAAGCTCCCCCCAGAGCAGTGGGAAGCGGCCTCTGGCGCTGGAGCCGAGGGGCGTTAACTGGCCCCCATGGGGACCGAACCAGACTCTGGCCTCGTTAGCACCAGCTGTAGCCAACCAGTCACTCACAGACTCCGCGAAACAGAGAGAGATCACAGGATGGCTGGGCCAGGCGTATGAATAAACCAACACACCTGTAAATAATGAAATATTTACGTGAGGCCCAGGGTTGAGCAAGACTTCGTGAAGAGAGCCTTGAGTGGGGAAAGAGGGAGCGTTCTTTCCTCCAGGCCAAGGAAGGCGATGCGGCCGCGCTGTGTTCTTAAGGGAGGCGTCAGGCTGATAACACTGGCGATTCGTGACTCAGGGTTTGCTGCTGTCACTGTTCTTCTCTTGACCATTAAACGAAATTTCTGTTCGAAGGGAAACTAATTGCAAATACCATGGATACAAGGAGGCTTAATTTTCTCCGAGTTTAACCCTTTTTAGATGAAGAAGAAAGGCCTACTATGCTATTCCTTCAAAATGATTAATCAACCCTTCCTCAAAGCTAAGCTTTCTAGAAGCTTGTAGCTTCCAGAGGTGGCTGTAATGTAAAGGGAATCTAGCAAATGAAGGGGAGAGTCTGCAGACTCAGGCAAAGAGAAGGGCCATGCTTTGCACCACTCATTTCTTTGCCTAAAAAGCTGTTTAGAGAACTGCCACAGCCCTTTGAGTGACTCATCTAGGTAGTTCGCTCAGTGCCGATCCTCCATACAGAGCCTGAGGCAAGGATTACAATGCGGCTACTTTATTCGGGAAGCAAAACCCTGAAGAAAGGAGGGTGAAGAAGAAAAGCAGGAGAAAGACAGGGAAGACAAGAAGCAATGTGATGAAACAGTGCTGTCTCGAACACCACTTCTCCCTGAGTGGGGAGCGTCGAGCAGCCAAAAACAGGGGCTGCACTGCAGGTGTGTCCCCTCAGCCTGAGGGACTTCTGCAGGATGTTTGCCAGGAGAAACCACACCTCAGGGTGGAGACGGAGGGAACTATCAGGTAACGTGGTCCAGGTTCATTCCCGGGGAGGCAACACCCTGCCCTTCTGGGTGTCATCTGGTCCCTCAGGAGCCACTCGAGAAACCAGGTCCCGTGCCTGTGGCTGTGTCATTCACTGTATCCAAACTGTGGACCGGAAGGCAGCTTGGAATGAGAGCGCTTGCCAGTGAGGCTGTGAGTTCAAGGCCTCAACTCAGAGTCCAGGCGGTTCCAGAGCGTGGCACAGGCGATGAAGCTGTTAGTGCGGAGGGACAGCGTCTCCGGAAACAGGGCGGTCATGAGGGACTCTTAGGAGGCCTCCGACATCCGTGTCCAGTATAAGGGGGATCTCGGAAAGTTCTTCCTATTTGCAAACTTAGTATAAAATTGCTGCACAGAACACCCTCTGAGACCCATTCATCACGGCTTTGGGCTAGTGTGTTCACTTACGCCCGAATCGGGTCAGAGATTCACGCAGAGCGATCCTGCTGGATGCTACCTCCTTCCCCTCGCCCCACGTTGCTTTGCTCTTCTTTAGCATCATCTCCCCAAATTCCTCTTGCTTTGTCCCAAGTGGCGGCCATTTTCTTTCCCGCCTGGCCTCTTCCCTCAGCAGAGGACCGAAGTTCTCTGAGGTTACGACCGAGGCCTTAGTTTTCAAGATCGAAGCTTTGAACGATACGTGAGCCTCAAGAAAGATTGCTCGACCTCTCCCGGTAATGATCGCAATTAAGTTGGCTCCAACGGGAAATGGATCCGAGATGAAGTCAGAGACACAGGAGAACAGGACCCTGCGGTGGCCCACCCCGGTTGACGGTTTGTTCATCCTTGTCACAGTCTCTACATTCTTGGAGGCTTGAGCGCCACTTGCAGAGACTGGAATGAGAAGTCAGGTCCAGAGTGTGAGGGCCGCGTGTCTGCCCAGGGGCTGGTGAGATACTTCGGTGACATGTCAGGACACTGATGCCTATCGCTTCTACAGAACATTAGCTGTAGGACAGAAGAGGTGGTTGGGGATCCATTTAGCAATTTCTTTCAGAAAGATGATAGAATATGCATGTTTCTTTCCAGATAAAATATGTGTTTTCTCATAATTTTCTGCAGATCATTTATTACTTTGGACTCAAGCACAGCTAAGGGACGTGTGTGTGTGTGTGTGTGTGTGCACGCGCCACGTGTGCGTGTGTGTGTTCATCTAATAGGAATTATGAGTTCAAAAAATGGAGTAAGAATAAAATCTGAAAAATCTCTGCACCCTCGCCCCTCGAGAGCACAAAACAAATCAATGCAGTGGGCTGTTTCAGAGGCAGCAGATGAATAGAAATCTCTCTGCCATCACCCTGCACTCACAAGAGACAGGGACTCTTCCTGCCCTTTAACTGTTCTGCCTACAAGACCCATTGTCATGCTTTTATTTCCAGGAAGAATTTAAAATTAATTTGGTTTCCCTGCATCTTGTTCTATTTTTAGCGAAGTGCTAACTGTTCATTCAAAATAAAAATAAAGGATCATACGAGATGCATGCCACTGCGTTTTATACTTCAGGATGAAAAACTGGTTATGTTGGAAGTTAATGTTATTCCAGAGGGATAACCCTGGTTGCTATGGCGAGGAATCTTCTGTCAATCACCCCGATGAAGTTGGCTCCTCTTGTGAGAGCTGCCTCTATGAGAGTTGCAGTTTGATTATATTGGCCACTGAGCTTTGACTCAAATGTTTAACTTAGTGGACAGGTCTGTGTTTTATCAATTGGAACATCGTAGGCTTTAAATGCGGTGATATCAAACGCAGCTGAGTGAAACCGCACGTTCTCATAATGGGCCAATTTCACCACCAGGCTGGGTGTTCTGTAATCTCTGAGAAGTATGGAAGGATTTGGGTAAGAATAAACCTAACCATGACCAACAAAGGAAAAGATCCAAGGAATACCTTTATAAATGAGAGTTCTTTGTGATGGATTCGTTGATTGATTTTTTAAAAACTCAATGGTTTTGATCTGTGGCGTTCGCAGCTTAATGATCTGCCATTCCTGCTGAAATTTATTCAGGCAATAATCCACAAGAAATTGGTTTTTTGGTTTTTTTTTTTTT
>NW_011888935.1:1829685-1832874 GCF_000151845.1 Pteropus vampyrus | reverse complement strand
CTCGACCTCTCCCGGTAATGATCGCAATTAAGTTGGCTCCAACGGGAAATGGATCCGAGATGAAGTCAGAGACACAGGAGAACAGGACCCTGCGGTGGCCCACCCCGGTTGACGGTTTGTTCATCCTTGTCACAGTCTCTACATTCTTGGAGGCTTGAGCGCCACTTGCAGAGACTGGCATGAGAAGTCAGGTCCAGAGTGTGAGGGCCGCGTGTCTGCCCAGGGGCTGGTGAGATAGTTCGGTGACATGTCAGGACACTGATGCCTATCGCTTCTACAGAATATTAGCTGTAGGACAGAAGAGGTGGTTGGGGATCCATTTAGCAATTTCTTTCAGAAAGATGATAGAATATGCATGTTTCTTTCCAGATAAAATATGTGTTTTCTCATAATTTTCTGCAGATCATTTATTACTTTGGACTCAAGCACAGCTAAGGGACGTGTGTGTGTGTGTGTGTGTGTGCACGCGCCACGTGTGCGTGTGTGTGTTCATCTAATAGGAATTATGAGTTCAAAAAATGGAGTAAGAATAAAATCTGAAAAATCTCTGCACCCTCGCCCCTCGAGAGCACAAAACAAATCAATGCAGTGGGCTGTTTCAGAGGCAGCAGATGAATAGAAATCTCTCTGCCATCACCCTGCACTCACAAGAGACAGGGACTCTTCCTGCCCTTTAACTGTTCTGCCTACAAGACCCATTGTCATGCTTTTATTTCCAGGAAGAATTTAAAATTAATTTGGTTTCCCTGCATCTTGTTCTATTTTTAGCGAAGTGCTAACTGTTCATTCAAAATAAAAATAAAGGATCATACGAGATGCATGCCACTGCGTTTTATACTTCAGGATGAAAAACTGGTTATGTTGGAAGTTAATGTTATTCCAGAGGGATAACCCTGGTTGCTATGGCGAGGAATCTTCTGTCAATCACCCCGATGAAGTTGGCTCCTCTTGTGAGAGCTGCCTCTATGAGAGTTGCAGTTTGATTATATTGGCCACTGAGCTTTGACTCAAATGTTTAACTTAGTGGACAGGTCTGTGTTTTATCAATTGGAACATCGTAGGCTTTAAATGCGGTGATATCAAACGCAGCTGAGTGAAACCGCACGTTCTCATAATGGGCCAATTTCACCACCAGGCTGGGTGTTATGTAATCTCTGAGAAGTATGGAAGGATTTGGGTAAGAATAAACCTAACCATGACCAACAAAGGAAAAGATCCAAGGAATACCTTTATAAATGAGAGTTCTTTGTGATGGATTCGTTGATTGATTTTTTAAAAACTCAATGGTTTTGATCTGTGGCGTTCGCAGCTTAATGATCTGCCATTCCTGCTGAAATTTATTCAGGCAATAATCCACAAGAAATTGGTTTTTTGGTTTTTTTTTTTTTTAGCAGTTTATGACTTGTTATTTAACATTTAACAGAATGGCTATTTATTTTGGAAACAACCAATTGTGAGAGGTTTATTGCCATTGTAAACCATAATCAACTGCTTGTATCATTACTAGTTTTGCAAGAGATAAAATGGGCAGCTGTGAGGAGAGCTGGTGAGAGGCTTTAAATGTTCGCGTTTGTGATTGTTCAGGGGAACCATTTCTCTCCGAAGTTCGCCTGCATTTGCCTCCAGTATGAAATACTCGGCATCCTAGTTAAAATCGGATCGAAATAAGATAATGTTCCAGAAGGTCTCTGCAATTTATTTTCAATTATTTACACGGAAAAAGATTTGGACGAGCTAAGACAATGCTATAGATTGCATTTTGTTTATCCCAGTATCATACCAGGAATCCAGTTTCACTGCTTTTCAGAGAAACCCAAGTGTCGAGTCATTTTTTCCAGTGAACCCTCAGAGAGCTCCTTTTGTCACCAGGGCCTCTGCTTGAGCACTTGCGGCTCCGCAGTAAGATTCACTGCGTGTCTGAGACCAGGACCCTGATCAGACAGACCTCTGAGCAGCGTTCAGCCTGGAGCCCCAGTGGGCGTGTGCGGCCATGGCCCGTGATTTATAGAGGACGCTGCATGCATCAAAGCCACACAGATTCTCTTGGGCAAGTTTGTCTGAGTCGTTTAGAATTTCTGGTGGGAATCACAGAGTCCTAGAGCTGACAGGGGCTTGAAAGAGAGGGAGGGGGATCGCGGTCCCCCACAAATGAGTATTCTGGCTCCCGAAGCAATGAAACTAACTCCATGACGGTCCTTAAACCATCACATCTTTCTGAGCCTCAGTTCTTACTTTAAAAATGAGATAATAATAATAATACCACCTCTCCTACTATGAAAAGGCTATCCTGAGAAACAAAAAGTATGATATAAACAGTATGATATAACATATAACATATAAACAGTATGATATAAAAAGTATGATGTAACATATTGAAAATTTATTATGGGAGGGTTAAGATAAGACATAATGTTTTAATTACAAACATTTTATTCTCAGTTGTACTGCTTGTCTACGAGTAGGCTAAATCAAATAGCTACAAAGATTTTGTTCCAATACATTTGATATTTGAGTCTGTTTTGCAAGCGTGGCCACATGATATTGTCAGCCAGAAATCTTTTCAGCCAGAACTCCATTTTCTTTAAGAAAAAGGGCCATAAGAAGGGAGATAGTTTTTTAATCTCAGACTTAGGAAAGATTTCGTTTTCTAATGTGCAGGTTCCACCAACAAACACCGTGAGGGTGTGGTGGAGGCTGAGGGAGTAGATCCTCAGAGCTACCTGCATCCCAGACCTCAGCCCCCGAGGGGCTCAGAAGATTCAAGGGACACAAAGGGCCAAAGAGTGACAGACAAAGGAGAAGGACAGAACCAGATGCAGAAAAAGACAAATACAGAGATAGAGGCAGAGAGATATAGATAAACAGATGATGATAGATAGATAGATAGATAGATAGATAGATAGATAGATAGATAGATATAGATAGATAGATGGATGGATGATGGACGGACGGACAGATAGATAGATAGATGATAGATATAGATGATAGATAAACAGACAGATAGACAGACAGACAGATGATAGAAGGCAGCTCCTAGGCCCTCCCAGGGAGCTGACCAAGGCCCTCATTGGCAGCTGCAGCTTGTAGACAGAAAGGAGGGGAGAAGGCAAAGAAGGAGAACTCGAGAGTGTCTCTGTTTGGGGCAGAATTATTTGCAAAGATGACAGACCTGGATTTAAAAAAAAATTT
>NW_011888935.1:1824860-1829095 GCF_000151845.1 Pteropus vampyrus | reverse complement strand
AGGCTGGGAGAGGGGGCAGCTTAGAAGACTCAAGGGACACAGAGAGCCATGGCGGACCCACTCTTTGGAGGGTGGAGAGGTAGATATTTACTCACAAAAAGGACAAAGCAAGGGAAAGCCTTCCAGGCAGCATGGGCAGGACCAGTATTTAATTCTGGTTTCCAGCTCTTTTTTTTCTAAACGATCGCTGTTGCAAGCCGGAGGTGAGTTTTTAGCGCACAGACTCCCAACTGGTTTCCTCTAACTCATGTTCTTGCCTTCCAGGGTTTTCCTGTTTCCAGGGGTCCAGGAGCAGAGCGGGAAAGGACTCCCCGACTAAATTAAGAGGCTCTCTGCCGGCCCCGCTTGAATCCCATCTGTCCCATTTGGCCACCATCCTCCTGACAGGTGGGGCTGGCATGGCGACTCGGGCCTTACATCTAATTGTGGGTGGCTCTGAAAGGGCCTGTTCCTTCGCTTCAGAAAGCGATACCCAAATAAATCCGCCCTTTTTTGTAGATGTAGCAGCCAAAGTGGCTTTCTGAGAAAATGGCGCCAGATCCATTTCATTCCCTTGTCTGAGAGAAGGAAAGCCCACGAGACGCCATCTGCCAGGCTGTGGGAGGCAACACCCTGCGTCTTAAAGTCCTGGCCTTTGTGATCTTGGGTGTCAGGCAGACAGACTTGGGCTCGGACACCAACTCTGTCCCTTCTTGCTGGCTGGGTCATTGCCGGAGAGTGACTTAATCTCTCCAGACCTCGATTTCCTTGTCTGTGAAATGGGCATAATTCTACTCAGCTTTTTTTTTTTTTTTAACTAATAGAGGTTAAAATGAATGCGAAATGCACAAGTGCCCGTACTCAGTAGGCACTCAGTAAGTGTTACTTCCTTTTCCTTCTGACGCCAGGCCTCTGGTGCTCCCAAGGTCTGTGTCCTGTGAGCCAGCATCAGCCTGGGTACACCTCTGTGCCAAAGGGTCTGTCACGCAACAAGAGTATCTTAGGGGTCCGCAGCCTTAGGCCAGGAGCCACGATAATCTGATACACGTATGTAATCATCGTGAAATAAATGTCACAGTAAGGTTAGTTATCATTTCCATCCCCTCGTGTATAACCACATTTTATTTTTGTGCCGAGGACATTTAGGATCTACTCTCTTAGCAACTTTCAAGTTTATGATACAGTAGTGATAACTATAGTCTCCATGTTGTGCGTTAGATCCCAGAAATTACTCTTCTTATAACTCAAAGTTTGTACCTTTTCACCAACACTTCCCTGTTTACCCCACGCCTGGCAACCTCCATTCCTCTCTGTTTCTATGAGCTGAACTTCTTAGATTTCATATAAAAGTAAAATCACACAGTATTTGTCTTTCTCTGTCTGACCCATTTCACTTAGTATAACGCCCTCAAGGTCCATTCATGTTGTTGCAAACGGTAGAATCTCCTTCTTTCTCGTGGCTGAATAATATTCCCTTGTACATGTATATCACACTTTCTTTATCCAGTCGTCCACTGATGGACACGTACGTTGTTTCTGTATTTGGCTACTGTGAATAACGCTTCACTGAATGTAAGACTGCAGATATCTCTTCAATATCTTGATTTCCTCTGGATATATACCCAGAAATGGGATTACTGGATCATTTATAATTTTTGAGGAACCTCGGTATTGTTTTCCTTAGTTTCATGTATAATCCCACTAACGGCACACAAGAATTTTGTCTTCTGCACATCTTTGCCAACATTTGTTATTTCTTGTTTTGTTTTGCTTTTTAAAGGATAGCCATACTAACAGGTGTGAGGTGATAGCTCATTGTGGTTTTGATTTGCATTTTCCCGATAAAGCTGTTGACCATCTGTATGTCATCTTTGGAAAAATGCGTATTTGGATTCTCTGTCCGTTTTTTAATCAGATTGTTTGGAGTTTTTTTGCTATTGAGCTATATGAGTTCTTTATATATTTTGGACATTGACCCCTTATCAGATGTGATTTGCAAATGTTTTCTCCCAGTTGGAAGGCCGCCTTTTCATTTTGCTAATTGTTTCCTTTACTGCGCAGAAGTTTATTTTTTAGTTTATTTTTGCTTTCGTTGCCTTTGTTTTTGGTTTCAAACCTTCCCCCACCAAATTATTGCCAAAAACAATGTCAAGGAGCTTTTTCCTTATGTTTTCTTCTAAGAGTTTTATGGTTTCAGGTCTTATGTTGAAGTCTTTAATCCATTTTGAGTTCATTTTCGTGAGTAGTGTAGGATAAAAGTCCAATTTTGTTCTTCTGCATGTAATTAGTTTTGCCATTTATTGAAGAGTCTACCTTTTCCCCATTGAGTATTCTTGGCTTCCTTGTCAAATATTAGTTCACCATATGTGCAAGGGTTATTTTCAAGATGATCTATTCATTGTTAAATCGGGATCTTTATGTCCCCTACTATTATCGTATTGTTGTCAATTTCTCCTTTCAGATTTATTAGTATTTGCTTAATACATTTAGGTGCTCCAATGTTAGGTGCATATATATTGTTACATTCTCTCGATGAATTGAGCCCTTTATCATTATATAATGACCTTCTTTTTCTCTTGTTACAGCTTTTGAGTCAAAGTTTACTTTGTCTGGTATAACTGTTTCTGTTCTTTTTTTTTTTTTTTCAATTGCAGGGTTACCGGGCCTTTCATTTTGAGCATATGTGTGTCCTGAAAGTTAAAGTGAGTCTCTTATAGGCAACATATAGCTAGGTCTTGGTTTTTAACCATTCAATCACTCTTTGCCTTTTGATTGGAGAATTTATTCTATTTACATTTAGAGCGATCATTGATAAGTCAGGACTTACCGATGCTACTTTTTAAATTTTTTCTGGCTGTTTTATAGTTACCTTATCCTTTTCTTCCTCCTTTGCTGTTGGCCTTTGTGAATCGATGATCTTCTTTAGTGGTATGCTTCGATTCCTTTCTCTTTATTTTTGTGTATCTACCATAGGTTTTTGCTTTATCGTCACCATGAGGCTTACATAAAACATCTTATAGATATAACAGTCTATTTTATACTAGTAACTTAACTTTTGTCTAATACAAAAACTCTACCTTTTTACTCCCTCTTTTTTGTGTTTTTGATGTCACAGTTTACCTCCTTCGTCTCTGCCCCCACGTCTGGATGGAGGTGCATCCATGGCAGTGTGGAGCACCAGCTTCCCACTCCTAGTTGTGTGCTACTAGACAGCTCATTTCACCTCCCTGGCACAGAGCAGGTGCTCAGTAAACAATCATTCTCATTCAATAAAACCAGAAGTAGCCAGACAAATGCCTGCAGGCAAAGTTGACAGGATACAGTATGCATTCTGACCTATCCTCAGAAAAGGATGGAGGATCCTCTGATCCAGGTTGAGAGCAAAGCATGAAGTCAAGGAAGGCAAGTGCTGTCGTTAGCGGCTCCACCTGCTAAATGTTAGACGCATGCGCTCCTCTCGTGGAATCAATCATCACAACAGCTTGCGAGGCAGGAGGGGGTTTCTTAAACTTTTTGGGGCCATGAGCCTCTGGACTCCTTTTGATAATAAAGTTTTCCAATGTATACAATAAAAAATAAATAAAATTACTAATGAAACCAATTACCTTAAAATACAGTTTTCGTAAAACTATAAAACATTTATGATAGAGTATAGAGTAATGTATGTGCCTCACTGTTGATACGCTAAATATCGAGATCAAGCAGCAAGTCTAAAAACTATAATTTTGAAGTATAGAGGTATCTGCAACAACTGTAACATGATTGAAAATATCTGTCATTTCTACTGCTGGCAAAGGTACATGATTTCTTGCCTACATTCATTATTGAAGAGCATGCTAAATTTCAATTAGAGATTAGTGAAAATAACAATGAATTTTTTCCTGTAAACGTCCATAAACCCCTGATGTTCCATCCACAGTTCCCTTGGCAGTCTACTACGAAGGTAAATATTTCATATCACGCAGTAAGTAAGAGCGCCAGGGTTCAAACTCAGAAGCACTGTTTGCCCGTAAATTTTGTTCTGTTTCTACAACAGCAGTGCTTCTCAGTCGTCTATTAATGAGCATACTAATCGCTGGGAAATTTGTTAAGATGCATAGTCCTAGGCCCCACCTGTAGCAATTCTGACTCAGGAGGTTTGTGAGGGGCTCTGAGAGTCTGCATTTCTCACTAGCTCCTTGGTGACATTGAGGCTGCTGGTCCTGGGACTGACCACACTGCACTTCCCAGTAATAAGTTTGGAAAACCTCATTCAG
>NW_011888935.1:1815464-1824235 GCF_000151845.1 Pteropus vampyrus | reverse complement strand
ATAGAGTAATGTATGTGCCTCACTGTTGATACGCTAAATATCGAGATCAAGCAGCAAGTCTAAAAACTATAATTTTGAAGTATAGAGGTATCTGCAACAACTGTAACATGATTGAAAATATCTGTCATTTCTACTGCTGGCAAAGGTACATGATTTCTTGCCTACATTCATTATTGAAGAGCATGCTAAATTTCAATTAGAGATTAGTGAAAATAACAATGAATTTTTTCCTGTAAACGTCCATAAACCCCTGATGTTCCATCCACAGTTCCCCTGGCAGTCTACTACGAAGGTAAATATTTCATATCACGCAGTAAGTAAGAGAGCCAGGGTTCAAACTCAGAAGCACTGTTTGCCCGTAAATTTTGTTCTGTTTCTACAACAGCAGTGCTTCTCAGTCGTCTATTAATGAGCATACTAATCGCTGGGAAATTTGTTAAGATGCATAGTCCTAGGCCCCACCTGTAGCAATTCTGACTCAGGAGGTTTGTGAGGGGCTCTGAGAGTCTGCATTTCTCACTAGCTCCTTGGTGACATTGAGGCTGCTGGTCCTGGGACTGACCACACTGCACTTCCCAGTAATAAGTTTGGAAAACCTCATTCAGAGTCATGAGTTTATCAGCTCTTGACTCCTGGAGGGAGAAAAGAGATAGTAACTCTGGACTGAGAGTCAGGGAGCCTTTGTGGCCAGGGCCTGCGGGTAGGGCCCTGCTTCCACCAAACCTTTTTGCTGTCTCCTCCCCACTTTGCTTACTAGCTCCCCTTAAGCTGCCTGCTTTGGACATGATTCTTCTCCACGCTCCCCATGAATTCTGTTTTATAATGGTTTCACTTAGCTAAAAAATGCTGCAAGGGCAGGAGACGTCTCAGGGTGATCAACCTTAGTCAGGCCCTGGGACAGCCTGCCCACAGCTCCTGGAGACAGCTGAGAGTCTCTCGCTCCCTGTCCCTTGGGCCTCAGTCCCTACTGCCTCCTAAGCGGGGCTCCTACACCCCCTTGTAGACAGGCCCAGCTCTGTGCACGCGCTGGGACACTCAGCCTGCGTCTGGTCCAGGGATGCTCAGCCTTGGCTGGACATGGACATATCAGTGGAGCTTTAAACAGTACTGTTGCTGGCTCCACTCCAGAAAGTCTGGCGGTCTGGGGTGCTGCCTGGACGTTAGGCATTGTAAGAACTACATGGGTGATTCCAAGAAACAGCCAAAGTAGGGAATCCCTGGCTTAGTGAAAGAAATGAATTACAAACTCAGCTATACACTGGGCTCTCTGTTCTATGTTTTACACACATCACTTTATTTTGTCCTCACAGCAATTCTGTGGAGTGAGTGATGTGATTCTCATTTAACAGATAAGGAAACTGAAGGCCCATTGAGATTAAGTAACTTGTCCAAAGCCACACAGCCAGTAAGTACATGAGCCAGAAGTTAAATCCACATTAGTCTGTCTCCAAAGCCTGAATTTTGAGAATCCTGTTATTTTCTAAGAAGAGGAAACTTCAACGTGGTAACTCTCTCTCTCTCTCTCTCTCTCTCTCTCTCTCTCTCTCTCTCTCTCTCTCTCTGTCTCTCTCTGTCTCTCTCTGTCTCTCTCTCTGTCTCTCTCTCTCTGTCTCTCTCTCTCTTGCCCGAGACCTGCTGCTGTCCCTTTTAACTCTTAGTGTTTATCATCTTTGTTGTGATCAAGTGCTTAACGAAATGCCTCAGGTCTGGAAAGCCATCAGACCCCGCCTAAAAAAGGCCTGGGGACTTACAAGTTCTCTTCTAGTTCCAGCTACAGTTCTTAAGTCTATTTGTCACAAAAGTGCCTCCAGTTTGTTCTGCTGGATGCCTTCTCTGGCATCCTAAATGTAACATGACAAGTGACAAATGTCCTGAGAGGTAGGGAGGGCCTTGGACTGTGATCGTGTTGGAATGGATGGCCACCTAAAGAGACTTAATAAAATTCCAGGCATTCACTTTAAGCCAGGAATGAAGTTTTGGGGAACTTAGGCTGAGAATCTTAAGGGCAAGTGCTGTACTCAGCTGGGAATGTTCCCTGGGTGGCAGTAGGATAAAGGGACATAGCACAGGGTGAGGACGCTTGGGAGCAAACCCAACTCCACCTCCTCCTAATTGTAATTCTCAGAAAGATGCTTAAGCTCTTGAACCCACTCTTTATGACAAAACAGGGATAAAAATACCCAGCTAACTGGGTTATTGTAAGGATTAAAGATATAATCTATATAAAGAATGTCTGGCACAAATAATTGGCAGCTGTTAAAAGCATAACTTGTTTTGCCATAAACCTGAACAATGGGCTATTTTTTTTCTCTAAATTCTCTTGGATCAAATTTTCAGCTAATAAACAATAAGACTAAATATTCTGATTTAGTCACAAGTATTGCTCATCAGTTATTTATTTTAGTAAATAGATCCTAATTTCATTACAACATCATTGTAAAATACTATAGTTTGATTTCCAATTTAGAGATCTGCATATTTGTCCACAGGCATTTCCTCTAAGACAAATTCCTAAGTCTCTATATTAAGATGTACTGAGAGGAGGGAGGTCAAGATGGTGAGCTAGATAAAAGCAGGGTTCGTTTCCCCCTAGGACCGCATTAAAACAACAACCAAATTATAAAACAATCAGTGTTGGTGAACCACCTGAAGTTCAGCTGATCACAAAATGAGAAAACAAAGAAACGTGCTGCAAATGAAACAATAAAAGAAAACTTCAGAAAAAAACTAAAAAAAAAAAAAAAAAAAAAAAAATGGAGGCAAGCAACCTACCAGAGACAGAGTTCAAAACACTGGTTATAAGGATGCTCAAAGAATTCAAGGAGACAATAGATGATCTCAGTGAGAACTTCAACAGAGAGGTAATAAGTATGAAAAAGGACACAGAAACCATAAAAAAGATCCAGTCAAAAATGAAGAATACAATAACCGAAATGAAAAATATACTAGAAGTAATCAACAGTAGATTAGATGAAGCAGAGGATCAAATTACCGACTTGGAAGATAAGAAAGCAGAAAACACCCAATCAGAACAGCAAAAAGAAAAAAGAATACAAAAAAAGAGAGAAAAGTTTAAGAGACCTCTGGGACAACATCAATCATACCAATGTCCACATTCTAGGAACACCCGAAGGAGAAGAGAGAGAGCAAGGGATTAAGAACCTATTCAAAGAAATAATGACAGAAAACTTCCCTCACCTGGCGAAGGAAATAGACATATGTGTCCAGGAAGTACAAAGTCCCAAACAAGAGAAACCTAAACAGACTCACACCAAGACACATCATAATTAAAATGCCAAAGGTTAAAGACAAAGAGAGAATCTTAAAAGATGTAAGAGAAAGGCAGTCAGTTACTTACAAGAGGACTCCAATGAGAACAGTAGCTGATTTTTGAACAGAAACTTTGCAGGCCTGAGGGAATGACACAAAATATTCAAAGTGATGAAAAACACGAACCTACAACCAAGACTAGTCTATCCGGCAAGGCTAGCAATTAAAATTGAAGGTAAGATAAAGAGCTTCCCAGACAGAAAAAAGTTAAAGGAATTCATCACCAATGAGCCAGTATTACAAGAAATGTTAAGGGGACTTCTATACAAAGAAGGGGGTATGAAATATAAATACGAATAATAAAATGGCAATAACTATGTACCTATCAATAATTACTTTAAATGTAAATGGATTAAATGCTCTAATAGAAAGACATAGGGTGTCTGAATGGATAAGAAAACAAGACGCACACATATGCTATCTATAGGAGACCCACTTCGGATCAAATAATACACCCAACTGAAAGCAAAAGGATGGAAAAAGATATTTCATGCGGATGGAAAAAGATATTTCATTCAAATGGAAATGAAAAAAAAAAACCTGGGGTAGTAATACTTTTATCAGACAAAATAGTCTTTAAAACAAAGGCTATAATAAGATACAAAGAAAGGTGTTACATAATGATAAAGGGATCAATATAAGAGGACATAACGCTAGTAAACATATATGCATCTAACATAGGAGCACCCACATATATAAACCAATTATTGACCAACATAAAGGGAGAGACTGACAAAAGTAGGAGACTTTAACATCCCATTGGCACCAATGGACAGATCTTCCAGACAGAAAATCAATAAGGAAATAGCAGCCTTAAATGACACACTAGATCAGGTGGATTTAATGATATTTTCAGAGTGTTTCACCCCAAAGCAACAGAATATACATTCTTCTCAAGTGCACATGAAACATTTTCCAGGATAGACCACATGTTAGGCCACAAAATAAGTCTCAATAAATTTAAGAAGACTGAAATCATATAGGGTAACTTCTCCAACTACAATGGTATGAAATTAGAAATCAATTAGAATGAAAAAACTGGATAATCCACAAACACATGGAGACTAAACAACATGCTACTCAACAATGAATGAGTTAACAATGAGATCAAGAAAGAAATCAAAAGTTACCTAGAGACAAATGAAAATGAAAACACAACAATTCAAAATCTATGGGACACACACAGCAAAAGCAGTCCTAAAGGGAAATTCATAGCATACAGATTTACCTCAAGAAACAAGAAAAATCACAAACAATCTAACCTCACACTTATAAGAACTAGAGAAAAAACAGCAAACAAAACGCAAAGTGAGTAGGAGGGAAGAAATAATAAATGTCAGAGTGGAAATAAATGAAATAGAGCACAAAGATAAATGCGAAATATCAATCGAACCAAGAGCTGGTTCTTTGAAAAGGTAAACAAAATGGATAAACCTTTAACCAGACTCATGAAGAAAAAGAGAGAACCCAAATAAATAAAATCAGAAATGAAAGAGGAGAAGTAACTACAGACTTCACAGAAATGCAAAGGATGATAAGAAAATACCGCGTGCAATTATACACCCCAAATTGGACGATTTGGAAGAAATGGACACACTCCTAGAAACAGACACTCTCCCAAGACTTGTTCAAGTAAAAATAGAAAATCTGAACTGACCAATTACCACCAATGAAATCGAATCAGTGATCAAAAAATTTCCAAAAAACAAAAGTCCTGGACTGGATGAATTTTACTAAACATTCAACGAAGAATTAACATCTATTCTTCTCAGACTATTCCAAAAAATTGAAGAGGAAGGAAGGATTCTTAACTCTTTTTACAAGGCCACCGTTACCCAGATTCCTAAACCAGACAAAGACATTACAAAAAAAGAGAACTATAGGCCTATATCCCTGATGAACATTGATGCAAAAATCCTGAACAGTATATTAAAAAACCAAATTCAGCAGTACATTAAAAAATCTTACACCATGATCAAGTTGGATTTATTCCTGGAATGCAAGGTTGGTTTAATACCTGCAAATCGATGACTGTGATACACCACATTAACAAATTGAAAGATAAAAATCATAAAAATTAGTAGTTAAAAAGCAGATGTAGAGTACAGCATAGGGAATACAGTCGATATTATTGCAATAGTTGTGTGCCGTGCCAGATGGGTGCTGGAGTAATCGGGAGCATCATTTCATAAATTATATGTCTAACCAATGGACTATACCTGAAACTAAGAATAATAATAATAAATGTACTGAAAGGAGCCCTAGAAAAAAAGAAAATGGCTGATGTTTGAATATTGAAACTATTGGTAATTTGTTGTTCATTAAAAAAAAACTATTGTAATATTTGTACTGTCCTTGAAATAAAAAACAAACAAACAAACAAACAAAAATACTTGTGCCAAAGAGATAGGTAGTAAAAGTAAACTTTTTAAAAAGCTACCATATACTACTATACAGGCACTCAGCAGACACATCTGTATCTATGAAATCAAGAAACTCCGCAAATGACCCTCTAAGGTACATATTATTATATCCCCTTTATGAGTCAGAAAACCAAGAGAGGCTACAAAACTTCCACAGGATCCCTCTGCTGATAGAAGGTGGATCGGGGGTTTACACTTAGGCTGGTGTGACTTGGGAAGGTGTGCTTCTTCCACAGGTTGTGTGTCTGTTAGGGAGCGGGAGCAGCCTGTCCTGGTGGCTCACAGAAGGCTGTGTCCTGCCCAGAGTCACAGAGCTCATTACCTTCAGAGCTCAGGGACTAGAACCCAACTCTGCAGTCCTCAAAGTTATAGAAACTCAGGTGTGTTCCTTCTCTGAGAAAAGGAACATATTTTAAACATATTTTAAAAACACATTTTTAAACATATTTTTCAAAAGAAAACAATATCCTCAAATAAATTATTGGCTAGTTTAGGTTAGATGTGTGTACAAAACGCTTCGCTAATAACATGGAGATGTGTTGCCCCCTCCCCTCTGAGAGCACTTCGGGTGGGTGGGTACAGTTTCCCAGGAGGCACCCACATAAATACTAGCACCACGAAGAGAAACACAGGCACCATCCGCCTCCGAAAGCGGATCAAGTGGGTAACACGTGTAGGTGCGTTTGCTTAATGGATCCAGGTGCAGAACGAGAGCAAGGATGGCTCCGTGTCAAGTGAAAAACATCTTCATATAGAGCCGGATGTATGCACATTTCATCGGAACAATGCAAGTCACTTGCAGATGTTACCTGGCAGCTTTGCACCTGGCTCTGTCAAAAATGCTAATTGGCTTCAAGGTATAGTCTTAAACCTGATTGGCTGGGTTGCAAAGGAAAATTTTAACTCCGTCGCTGTTAAGTTTGCAGCTTGGAGCTGTACAGAACACTGTGCGTGGAGTATGTGCCCAGTGTTGGCTCATACACAGAGCCCCAGACAGAAAACTTAAAACAATGCAGTATGATCCAGGACAGATTTAAACAAACAGAGGCTCTGTAGCACCTACCTGCAAAATGCAGCAAAGACTCCCACTTGGAGCTGGAAATAAAAAATACCAATGTCAAAGTCTGCGCTACCAGGTCGTGGGTGAGGCACGTCCCTCATTTAGAAAAGAGAAAGTTTCAATGCTCTGACTCTGTGCATACAGAATGGTTCTCGGGTGAAACACATCAATGCTGCTATTTCTCCCCGAAATATTAGTAATGCTTTAAACAAAGACCTCTCTCTTCAAGGAGTCCAGAACAGTCAACGGATCTCTCCTCATTACTGCCCACGCCTTTCTCGTTAGTCTCACCGTCTTGCTCTGTGGGCAGGTAGGTGGGTGGTGTTCCAGAAGGAGAGCCAGGCAAGGCAGACTGAGGAGCTGAGCTATGGACCTGCAGCTGGCCCGTGGCCCAGCCCGAATCACACCCAGCGCCCCAGGGCTGTGTCTTGCAGGCTGACGCAGGTTAACTGAGACAAAAGCGAAAAAAGACACAGAGTCGAATGACAAAGGCAGACGGGCTGATTGGGAGAAAGAAAAATGTCCAGTGCCATTGTGGATTTATAACTCCAGATGGCAAAGACCAAAAGCTGTCTTAGGCTTAGTGACCTTGAGAACAAGAAATGGTCGCTGTCTGGGTTGGAAGGGGACACAAAACCTGAAGCAGAGAGTCAGCTGCCATTATGTCCTCACTGAGTCCAGAAGGTCGGAACCCTGCTTGTAACCAGAACACTAGAAATCTTTAAATCTCTTTTGGTTGATCAGTGTGTCCCCTAAAGCCATTTTTTACTACAACGATTCCACTGTTGCCAGTGACCGAGGCTCTGAATTACTGCCTGGTCCCCTGCTGTCCTTCGCTAACCAGGTGTTCGTGGCTCCAGACAGTTGTAGTCAGTTTAGGCTGGTGACAAATTTGTCAGCCAGGGAGTTCTTTCCCCAGGAGTAACTGTCAGCCAGGCCTTGGGGGCAAACACCCTCGTCCCTTGACATTAAGAAATACAAGAGGCCTGCGGACTGGCCAACAACGGTCGCTTTATGCGGAGCCCTGAGAGAAGCTGTAACTGACGGAGCAACACTGAAGGACACAGCAGCCCTCGGGGACCACCCTTTAGGCTTTCTCGGTCCATTACAAAAAGTTAATCCAAAAAGGAAGATGGTAAGAGTTTTAAATCATTCATCTGTCTTTGTATTTCTACACAGAAGATACATAGGAAATAGCCTCGCAAGTATTTTGAGTACGAAATTCAAATTAATAATTTTATCAGTTGCTTATTTTCAGGTTTCCTCTGATTTTCCCCCTTTGTTACATTTGTTAAAATTTAACATCGCACACGCCATACGTCTTGCAGTTTCGTGTCATGGCAATATGTACTCAATTATGTCCATACAGAAAACTGATGCTCCATACACAAATGCCATCAACAGAGTCAAACATAACGCGTTCGCCATGTGGCTCTGTGTATTGTTCTTAATTCACTAGGCTGTTTGAAAAACATCTTCCGCCCTTGACAAGACGAAATTCACGCTTCTATTTCACGGCAGGCAGAGCCTCTACGTTACGTTAGCCCATCTCTGTCCGTCTTCCTTCCTCTGTCGCTCTGAAAACAGGTCACGGGGTGGTGCCTCGTGACACGAAGACTCTCCCAGGCCTGTTCGGTGACTGCAACACGCACTGTACCCACTGAAGGTCTAGCTGGCCTTGGTAGATAATTAAGATGTGACCATTTCACGGGGCTCACCTTGAGGCGGGGTGGAGGGCACCGGGGGGAGGAAGGCGGTTGAGGGCAGGAGGGAGAAACAGAGGGTACGGGCGTCCACACTCTCGTCCTGTCCTGTCAGAAGCTGGAGTTTGAAGAGTGGCCTTATTCTTCACTTACAGCAAGCACGGGATCCGGGCGTTGGTGCGGACATATTCGACAATATATTTTAGCGGTGACAGTTTGGTTGTGTCAGCGATTCTATTACCAAGGCCTCTGCTG
>NW_011888935.1:1809776-1814969 GCF_000151845.1 Pteropus vampyrus | reverse complement strand
CTGTCCGTCTTCCTTCCTCTGTCGCTCTGAAAACAGGTCACGGGGTGGTGCCTCGTGACACGAAGACTCTCCCAGGCCTGTTCGGTGACTGCAACCCGCCCTTGACAAGACGAAATTCACGCTTCTATTTCACGGCAGGCAGAGCCTCTACGTTACGTTAGCCCATCTCTGTCCATCTTCCTTCCTCTGTCGCTCTGAAAACAGGTCACAGGGTGGTGCCTCGTGACACGAAGACTCTCCCAGGCCTGTTCGGTGACTGCAACACGCACTGTACCCGCTGAAGGTCTAGCTGGCCTTGGTAGATAATTAAGATGTGACCATTTCACGGGGCTCACCTTGAGGCGGGGTGGAGGGCACCGGGGGGAGAGAAAGGCGGTGGAGGGCAGGAGGGAGAAACAGGGCACACGGGCGTCCGCACTCTCGTCCTGTCCTGTCAGAAGCTGGAGTTTGAAGAGTGGCCTTATTCTTCACTTACAGCAAGTACGGGATCCGGGCGTTGGTGCGGACATATTCGACAATATATTTTAGCGGTGACAGTTTGGTTGTGTCAGCGATTCTATTACCAAGGCCTCTGCTGAGAGTTCTTTATGCAGGCGAAAGTGCTACAGGCCAAAAATGCACAGGGACACACCTGAGGCAAGGAACAAGTGGACGAGCCAAGCACCTTCTTTGGTATTTGCATTACAGGATAAACACAGAAATCGATTTTAAAGTATCATTGGGCCGATTTCTATTTATTTTTCCCTTGCTTATTTTGGTAGGAGGGGTGAAAACCCAGGTTTCATTAAAGACTTCTGAGAACATCCACGTGTGTGTGATCTGGGTTTTCTAATAGTCGCCTTTAGCAGTGAACTAATCGACACTGTGTTCTGAGGGACAACTGGGACAAGTGTCTCACGACTGGGGAGGACTAAACGAGATAAAGCAATAGTGAACGGGAGCTCACAGTTTAGCCGAAGAACAGAATCTTTTCTTCAAGACTGGGACAATGGAAACATTGAGTGGAAATTCCATTCTAGCAAGTCATATTTAATTTTAATAATACTGAGAAAACTAGATAGATAAACGCATCTCACAGTTTATCTTTTACAATTTTAAAGCAAAACAAACACATCCTTATTTATTTTCACATATTAAAAAATCTGTTTATGAGAGGAAAAAAGCCCAAACAAGTATTGAATAAATAAGTACAGTATGGAATGGACTAGAATGCAAACTAATTACACACGTACCTAGAAGCGGAGGAACAGAAGCATAAATCACGTCCGAGCAGGGTTAATTAGGGGCGGGTGCGTTTCTGTGTGTCCACGCTGCTCCTTCTGCAACTCTGCGCTGTACAACGTTCCAGAACAGCCTGAGATGCTGACTATGCGGACATAGGCTGACATCTCACCAGCAGAGGACAGACATTATTAGATAATTTCATCCTACTCCAGAGGCATGAAAGCCGAAACGTAAACACTTCTGAAATCAACTCTTGCTCAGCCATGTCCACAGAACGGAAGAGCAAAGACACTAATAATCCTAGTAGATAATGGAAAGGTGCCTGAGCTGGCACTGGAATGCACTTATTTTGAATAGAGGTGTAACTAATATTCAAGAAACTCACCAGTCTGCTGTGAACCTTAGAGTCGTGAGAGGTTAGAAACCACCTCTGGGAGTTAGAAACCTTTTCACCACTTGATTAGAACAGCTGAAGGCAAAAAAAAGTGAAGTGATCATCTCAAAAACAGTCTTAGATTGGTGACTAAAGTTCCATGGGTTCTACCAGACACTCTATAACTGCAAAATATGATGTTGGAATTTGGCATAAAAGCATGGCATGAACAAATAACCCAGTTCACAGTTGGGGAATATTGGAAAGCAATTTTCAAAAAATTTACTGAGCAACTGCAATTCCTTTTCAAATGCTGTGAGTTATCTCATCTCAGTTCTCATGTTTTGACCTTAATTTGTTTCATTGCCTCTCTGCTCCTCACAGTAAATTCAGCCTTCTTATTCTCGTCTTTATTACACAATTTCTTCATTTCTCTCGCAAGCTCTGTTGCTTCGTTTTCACGTGCTGTCTTGTGAACCTTGTTCTAGATATTCTCCTAGGAAGCTCTTGCCCATGAATGTTTCAAATATAACCTCATCCATTTCCTCCATTCCCCTGGAAGGCAGAGAGACCCACACCGATGACTTTGCCACTGAGCTCTTGCAACTTGCGTTTGGGTGGACGTCGCACACTTCCAGGGCAGAATTAGACATTAGGTACTCTTGCTCATCATGCCAAATGACACTGGATCCTTCCATCAACCTGTTTTCTCCATCCATATAACCAAGATCACGACCATCAAAGGATGAGCTAAGAGCCACGCAAGCCCTTTCATTCTACTATGGTTCCCACACATCTAGTTAATTCTACATTGCTTTAATTAGCAATAGAATGGAAAAGCATGAGCGACACCGGATTTGGAGCCCAATACCACCACTTATTCCAAGCTATGTAACCTTGGAATAGCTCCTGAACTCCCTGGCCTTTGTTTCTTCATCTGTAAACGAGGGTAGTAATAGCACCGGTCTCTCGGGGGTGCTGTGAACACAGAGTGACCATGTAGGTAGGATGCTTGGTACCAGATGCTTAGTATTAGCTATTACTAAAATGTTTTGGATTTATGAAAAGCAGCCGATTCTAATTTCTTGGTCCTCAGCACTATAGATGTCGATACCGAACCAGTATCTGAACATGATTTTCATCTTGTCGAAATCAAATGAAGTTTCCCACCGTTGATTTAATTTTCCAGGGACATTTTTCTTTGCTAAGCTGAGCTACTAATTCGAAATTGATGGGCAACATCTAGCCTGAGTGACATATTCTGCCGACGTGAAATTAAACTCCCTCTTAATGCTGAAGACTGTGTATCTATGCCTATGTCACAGTCTGTTCAGACTTCAAATGCTGACTGGGGCTGCTGGGCGCTGCTGAATAGAGTGTTATTGTGGTGAGAAGAGAAATGGACGGTAGTTAATGAACTTGCATTTCAATTGAGTAGGGTTTTTAATAATTTTTTTAAAGGCTTTTTATAAATCCTTTTGCTCAGCAACAAGAAAAAGAGGAAAAGAGCACTCAGCTGGGAACAATAGCTACTTAGCTCACAAAAATCATTAGAAGGAACATTTGGTCTCCCAGGCCCTGCAATTTCACTGGTAGGCGATAATCCACCTAAAACTCAGATTCCACCTAAAACCTGAGCCCAGAGAACCTCCACTTCTCTAGCTAATAAATCATACTAATGAAAATTCTCATTTCCTAATGCGTCCAATTCCACCATAACTAAAATTTTAGCTCGTAATTCACAGAACGTTTTTGACAGGTAGAGGACACTGACCTCACATTAATGGGATATGTGCTTCGGGTTGCCTTGCCATTAGGAATGAGGTGTGACGCTGCCACATTTGCTCACTGCCATCAGACGCCCCTGGGAGCTGAGACCTTCATTCAGGAGGTGAGCCTTGAGCGAGGGGCAGTGCACCTGTGGGTGGCGCAGCTCCGCCTGTGAAATGAGCTGCCAGACGGGGACATTTAATGTCCCACTGCAGCCTCCGTAGCTCATCCTAAGTGGGCTGAGCCAGAGAAACTTCACATTGTTGACACTGAAGGCCTGGCTAACTGATCATCTCCCACAGATGCCATTCAACTACCTTAAACTAATTGCCGAATGTGTTGAAGGTTAAGTCACTAAGAACTCCTTTGTGTGTGTGAGTTTTCCCATGATAACCAAAGGCTGTACTTGGATAAAATATGTTATTTCTAATGACCCTGCTCGGTAATCGTAAACATGGATTTCTTAATTCAAAAGTAGCGAGCAAAAACAAAATTCTCTATGCTTAAGAATCTTTTTTTTCTATTTAGTTTGAGTATACTACGCATTTTAAGAATGAACTTATTTTATATCTTTACTGTCTGACACAGTGTTCAATATTTGCTGAATGACTAAAATGCATTTCAGACCAAATAAAGGAAATGGTTTGAAGATTAAATAAAACGTCTTCCACAATTGACACACGTTTTTCCTCACTTCCTTCCACTTTTGATTGTAAAGCTGGAGATTGGCACCATCGACTGTAGTCTAGATGGCATTCTGGTCTCCCCTTCGTTAACTGTCTTTTTGACTTACACTTTCTCTAGGATCTGGGAGGTATTTCGTTTTTAAAAGGTCTTTTCTGCTCCCTCAGATTGCATCTACCATAGAAGAATAAACAGAAACTGCGATCTCAACAAAGAACTTAATTAAGAAGCATATGCAATGACAGCAAATGTGCAAAAGCAATCTTTACTAAACGCAGGTAACCATTCAAATAAGCTTTTTATAGATGAGTTGAGGGTGCGTAGCTGTTTAAAATCCAATTTTATAAGGATGCTGCCGTTTAGACAATGAGCACCGAATTAATATCTACCTAAAATAGTTGTATCACCTGAAACGACTTCAGCTAGTTGTACTTACATTCTACACACCTGACAAGTTTTTTTTAAAACGATGTCTTGACTGATTTGATTAAGGGGAGGGGAGGTTCAAACCTTGCCCCGCTACACAGCGAATTCTTTCACAGTCCTCTGTATCATCTCCCGTTGACTCTAGGCAGGTTCTGTGCCTGTCAGAACACATCCAGTTTTCAGACCCAGGTTGAGTTTGCAGCTTCCGCTTCCTTCCCTAGGACCATCCGCGCTGTAACACAGCTACCGTGGTGTGATGATGCTCTCGTGGCCGGCGGGGAAGCTCTGTAGAGAGGAACAGGCTACAGCCGAGCACCAGCACCAGCATGAAGTGGCCCCTGCCCTAGTCGGGTGGCCCAGTCCAGGCGGCATGGAATAGATGCACGATCTCCACCATATGCTCCCAAATTGCGGATTTGAGAGTGAAGTAAATGATCACTGGAAGATATCTCAAATTCTTCAAGGTATTTTGAGATTTACAGTGAATTAAAAGGAGCAGTAAAAGAAGCAATAATTATAGTTTTGAGCATTTGCTATGTGATTAAATGCTTTACACATCCTTATTCCCTGCAATCTTATTTGATAGGCTTTTTTCCTTTATTTTATAGATGAGGCAATTATAGACTTTCACATTAATTGTCCAAGGTCACGTAATGGGAGGATAGTATTCAAAACCATATCTGATTCCATCACCATGCTTAGCAGGAAAACGGGAA
>NW_011888935.1:1793918-1808241 GCF_000151845.1 Pteropus vampyrus | reverse complement strand
ACTTCTCCCGGCTCTTTTCGGCCTTTCCTCACAGGGCTCATTGCGTAAATCTTCCAGCGTTTTAGCAGGTCTCCAAGTTCTCATGCTTCAGCTACAGGGTCTCAGAGAGAACAGAGTTCTTTAGCAAGTCCTAACCACTGCTTTAGAAAACACCATTAAGTTTCGCATCATGTCCCCATGGGGTAGTAGTCAGTGGCCTCAAAATGTTTAAAGCACCTTCCACAGGCAGAGTATTGAATTCCTCTGAGGAAACGAGGGACTGTGCGAGTATAAATATAAGCAGTAAAAGCATTTCTACTCACTGCTCACAAATACCAATTACCTTACTGATGATCACATTTGGGGGGTACCTTTGTGTGGGGGAGGGGAAAGAGGGAGATTTAGGACGAAAAGAACAAAAGTCTCAAAATGTATGACCATCACAGAGAAAGTCAGAATATAAGGGAAACAGATCGGTTACAGAATTTTAAGGCATTCCTTTAAAAGGTAATAAAAGGACAGATTTTTAACTTTTATTATTATATAGCTTAATAGCGGACTGGGTCATTATGCATGGGCGGCACACGTGTGAAATTCTGACGGTGGAAGGTGAGGTTAATTTGCAGGACTTTGTTTTTTAAGTCCCCCGTTTCCCTTCGGAGCAGTCAACGTTTGGTGGTTGCCTCCAGCAAGTCTTTTGCTTCATTTATTTTGGTGGCTAAGTACGGAGACCCACCTGAGGACAAAGAAAAGTAAATGGGTTAAAACACACCTGATTACCGACAGTTTTTAAAGTCTTAAACATGAAAAACATTCTTAATTATAATTCTGATATTCTGCCACACATTCGTCCTCTGGCAAAATATTTTATAAGCTGACTAGAAATCAAAACAGCACAAATTAAACTTTAGTGAAGCACTACGGATACCCAACAATTAAAGATAACGTTTGAGGAAGATAACGAAAGTTATGATCAGGAATAATTTGAAAAACACTCAAAAGATTTCACTGGTCAGACATTACCACTCAAATATTTAACCGGAGAATTCTATGAAATTAAGTGGATGACAGGTAAATAAAATAATGGTCTTTCTCCAAGAATTTTTTTTTTTAAGAGGGACGAATATTTATCTTTGAAGGAGGATATCTTTCTGAAGGAGGTAAAGTAGTCCAAGGGATCTTTCGGAGTCTAATCAAATCTTATAATGTCACAAAAACAAAATACATGTTAGAAAAGGCAACTATGTACTACCCAGCTCTAAAAATCACATTTACTAATAGATAAACAATAAATGAATAAGAATAAAAATAATGATAAAGGACATGCTCCTGTTCTCTGAAACGATCCTATTAGAATACTTATGAAATAGTCTTACATGCACTGTGCCCTAAAATAAAATTAAGTCAGTTCTTTTTAGAGTTCTTTGCAATGATTTCTTTCTAATGCAAACAGCAAGAGGAAGATTGAGGTGAATTTCAAATTCCGAATCATTATAAATCACAAACAGAACTCCCTGACATATTAAAAATACTAGCCCCAAACTGTCACGTTAAGCCTGGTTAAGCCTCACACGCCTTCTAACTCCCAGTCCTGAACACTTCCGTTAACACTCAAGATAACAAGTATATTACAGTTCACCAGCTTCCCTGTTTTTCTTCTTTATTCTCCCCTTTAGCTGCTGAAAACATTCTAAGACCTCAGTAGCTTACGACAAACCAAAAAACATCTAGATAGCATTGGCGTAAACTGTCCTGACTCATTTCGAGTTTTTAATGACAATCATACCGCTCACGTGACTAATGGAGACAAAAGCAGGAAAAGCAGATGGACAGCACAGTGCCGCAGGAGCGAGGGCGGTGGGGGCGGGAGCGGGAGCTAATGCAGCTCTCTGCCCTTGACACCACTGACAAGCCCACGTCCAGGTCTGAATCACTATAAACACAGACGGAATAGACCGCAGAGTGTCCTCGAATGTCCAGTAAGATTTTCGAATGACGTCGGTGAAGGTTTCCGCATGTACTTCGTTATGAAACAAACTGATTTCATGATTCTCTTTGAAAATGATCTTAGAATTAGGTAATGTCAATCTTGGTAAGTAAGCCATTTAAATTCTTAGTGACCGAGATAATGCCAGGCATCTTGTATGTCTTTAACAAATATTAAGATATTAACTGAACTCAAAATACAGCCTTTGATTGAAATGCATTCTGGATATTTAAATCACAGGCCATAATGTGCCCACTTAGCAGACAGAAAAAAATGAAAGGCACAGAAGATCAAAAGTCTCATTAAACATTGTATTTTTTTGATGGCGACGTGAGAGAAAACATGAGTTTATTCAGAATAAGGCTGAATCGCCGCTCTTGCTAAGTTGGAGGGACACTGGGCTTTTAGTTATGTGTGGGTTAGAAACTCTGGCTCGGCTCTCATTCTACCCGCATTCCACCTTCCCAAGATTTGGGGAAGTTCCTAAGTCAAAGACTGCAGCTCCTATATTCCCTTCAAGTGGTGTTTGATGCGCACCGAGGTCTCATCAACGAGGAGCGACGCTGTGAGATCTGCAAGGCCGGGGCTTCCTGCAGCCCGTTGCTCTGGCCCGCGAGCGGGGGTGTCGCAGCAGGGGCCACGACCGTGCTCCCGTGCAGTGTATCCTGTATTCAGTGGAAACAATATGCATGCGCATCTTTCAATCCTGCTCAGATTTCTTGGGGAAATCACCTGGATTCCATTTAATTAGAAGACTCACTCTCACCCTTGATCTCTGAATTCCTACTAACCGCTGTTGGAGCCCTTCCGCTTTTGGCTCTCACGAGCCAACCATTAACACCGACTAGAAGGCTGAATAAAACGCAAGCCCGTCAGCATGAAAGGAGCGGAGGGGGTCCACCAAGTCAGCCAAGTCTCGAGGGCCCCGATCCTGCCCGTGAGCCAAATGCACTGCGACGAGCCCAACAATCTGCACCGCTTTTTTCCTCCGATAAACCCAAACGTGAAAAGCGCATACCATACAATTCCACTTGGATGAAACGCTAGAAGAGATATCTCTAATCTGCGGTGGCAGAAGGTGGGACGCTGCCCACACTGGGGTAGGCATTGGTAATGGGAAGGAGCACCAAGGAACTTTCTGAGTTTTGATGAGCTAATATTTTGTTTGTTATTGTGTCTATGTATATCTTGTGAAATCTTTCTTCATCAGGTTTTGTTATCGAAGACATGCTATCATCCTCCCTCACAGAAAGAGTTAAAATGTTTTTCTTCCTTCTATTTTTTTTTTTTTTTGAGGGGGGAGTGAAATTCACTTATAAAACTATTGTGGCCAGGCTTTTCATTTGCGAGAAGGTTTTTCATTAAAGATGCAAATGCTCAAATAGATAGGAAGGATTCTCTTGATTTTTCCATTTCTTCTTATGTCAGTTTTGATGTTTTTCCTAGAATTTATTTCACATAAATTTTAAATACTTTAGTGTGAAGTTGATTAGTTTATTCAGAGAACTAACCACTGACTCTGTGGGAATCAGTGTTCTCTTGAACGCTAATTTCTATTGTAATGCATGGGTTAGGGTTACTTAGAAGTACACTGATTAATTTCCAAACACTGGGATTCCCTAAATGCTTGTTATCGTTTACTAATTTAATTAGGTTTATAATAAGAATCCAAGATTGGCTTTAAAATTAGAAAATTAATCAATGTAATACATCACATAAACAGAGTAAAGAATAAATGTCATGTTGTCAGTAAGTATAGAAAACACAACACAAATTCACAATAAAAACTTGTAGTCAGATAAAAGGAAACTTATAAAATAGAAATATCAAAAAATATAGTAACTATCATACTTAATAGTGAAATCTTGAAAGCTCTAGCTCTGAGATCAGCAACAAGAAAAGGATATTTACTATTTTAATTTCTATTTAACACTATATGGGAGGTTCTGGCTATTGTAAGAAATGCCTTCCTCAATGTCCAATATAAAAAAAAGAAATAAGCATTAGAAAGAAATTATCATTTCTCATAAACTACATGACTGAGTATGTAGAAAATCCAAAAAGACAAAATCAAAATCTAAAGACAAAATCAAAGAACTAATAAATGAATTTAATCAGTGGTTGAATATAATAGCAATATATACAAAAAACAAATTTTTATGTCCTAGAAATAAATAATTATACAATATAAATTTAAAACCAACATGATTTATAACGGAATTCAAATATCAATACCTAGGAATAAATATAACAAATTATGTACATGACAACCCAGAAAACTGAAAAGCCTTATCAAAATAAATTAAAGATGACCTAAATAAATGAAAAGATATGTCTTGTTCATGGATTAGAAAATTAAATATTGTAAAGACATCAATGCTCCCAAATAGATCTACAGATTCATAATAATCCCAACCATAACCCCAGGAGATTTGTGTGTCAATATGTATGTGTGTGCTTGTGCTTGTATACATGCAAACTGACAATATAATTCCTAATTTATATTAAAATGCAAAGAGTCAAACATAGCCGAAAAATATTAAATAGCAAAAATATGAAGGATTTAAACTACCAGAAAAAAAGACTTGTTATAAAGCTATTGAAATTAAAGTGTGGTACTAACACAAGCCTAAAGAAATTCATCAACAAAAGAGAAAAAATCCAAAAACATTTCCATAAAAATGGTTACTTGATTAATAACAAGGTAATATTATGGATCCCTGGGGAAAGAATGCCCTTTTCAATAAATAATGCTGGACCACTTGGCTATCTATATACAAATAATTGAACCTTTACCCTTATCTCATACCATATACAAAAATCGATTCCAGTTTATTACACATAAAAGTATTTAAGATAATGTTTCCATAAATTACTTTCATGACTTGAAGATTTTATGATCTTGAGATAGGCAAAAATTTCCTGAACAAAACAGAAAAGCACTATAAAGGGTAAGTTTGATTAGCTGGACTATATTAAAATTTAGAATTTCTGTTCATGAATGAACACCATTAAGCATATGCAAAAGCAAGCCATAAAGATATCTGCAATACAAAGAGCTCATATCTAAAATACCAGAAAATATAGCATTCCCAAAAGACAGTAAGAAAAAGAGACAACTGAACAGAAAAAAACAGATAAATAAATGGGAAGCTATTCACTACCATGGAATACTGTACAGCGATAAAAGTAATGAATCACTCCTACGACATTCACTACCACATGAATGTATCTCACAAAGACAGTGAATGAGAAGAGACGACTGTAGAAGACTACACTCATTATGATGCCACTTGCATTAGGTTCAAAACAGCCAAGTTCATCTGTTGTGGTCAAAGTCAAGATAGTGGTCACATCTGGGGAAGGAGGAGTGACTCGAAAAGTACCCGAGGAAAGTTTTTTTATGGTTTAATTTCTTAACTTGGGGACTGGCTATATAAATGGGGCCATTTTGTGACAATTCACTGAGTTGTATACCTACGATGTGTACTTTTATGAACTTATATTTCAATGTTTAAAAGTTTATTGAAAAACTAGAGATATGTTGATCTGTAGGTAGTTAGTTGACATTACAAATTCAGACTGTCCAAAAAATCACAGGGGCTCAGCAAACCTATGATCAAGACCATGTTGATGACTAGGCGTTGTTCTAATATATTATTTCATTTGGTTCTTCCAACCATCCTTTGTAGTTGCTCAATTCTTGTTTTTCTTACATAAAGAGACTTGAATCACAAAAAAGTTTAGCAATTTGCCAACGCCAGCCACACTGTTCATATGTGGTGGGGCCAGGATTCCCAGGAGGCCTGGCTCCTGAGCCTGCACACCTCCTAACCACTACACCACGCTGCTTCTCCTTTTGCCACCAAGATTCATTGATTGATTGATTCATTCATTCAATTTTCCAGAGATCGATTATTTATTTATTTCTTTACTAAAGAGGATTTATTTACTTGTTTGTTTGTTTGTTTATATAAATGCAATATATATATTGCATTGTGTGTTTCCCTCCCATTGTTAGATTTCTTTCTGTCACCATCACCAAAATCTATTAAGCATGTAGTTACTACAAACCTTTTCTCTTTCTTCAAGCCTGTAATCTCATCTTGGGTCCTCTTCCTTCCCGAGGATTGAGATCATGTTTTGTGATTTACCTTTTAAAGGACACACCTATCTACTCATTGGATAATAAATACCTTGAAAAGCAATCATGTCTTAAGATTTCTCTGTATTATCAATGCAACTCTGAAAACATGAATAGGACTTGAGGTATATCTTCAATGACGAGGAGAAAAAGTGATGAGTTACTATTCCACTATTTTTTTGCATCAAGTAACAGCTTCAGAGAAGTAAAACCACTTCAGGGATAGAGAAAACAGGTAAACAAGTATGTTAGAAGTGGATGCTTTAAAAATAAATAAATATCTGTAAAACTTCTGGGTAAAAAACCTTAATAAGCACAAGAGAAAATGAGCAAACATTCTGCAATTAAAAATTGTTTTAATCTATGGCCATGCCACCCTGAACAAGCCTGATCTCACCTGCTCTTGGAAGCTAAGCAGGGTCGGGCCTGGTTAGTACTTGAATGGGAGACCACCTAGGAAGACCAGGTGCCGTAGGTGTAAAAAATAAAAAAATAAAGGATTGTAAACTGACAAGGTCCTTGCAATCTTTGAGGTCAATCAAGGGTTGCCTCGCCTAAAAAAATTTTTTTTAAAAAATCAAAACTGTTTCAAAGTTAGTTATAATTTATTATTAAAGGACATTTCATAATTAGTATGCCAATCTGAAGATTAAGAAGATATAGGTTCCCTTTTATCCTTGGGTCTTTCTTAGGCAAATCTTATCACAGATTTTTCTGTATCCCTTAACTCTCATTAAAACCTATGACTGTCTACATTCTAAATCTGTAAGACAGACATAAGAAGTGTATGACTGAAAGATTCTTAAAGGCCACACACCTTTCCAAAATAAAGACGTTAGAATCATGTAGAGGCAGATAAGAGTTTGACTGCTGGGATGAGGAGTTCCACTGATCTGCTCCCCAGTGAAAGTGGTGAAAACTATTAAAAAGACACAATGACCTGAAGCCTCTGGAAATGGTCTTAAAAGAGGGGGAAAAATCTATTCAAGAAAATCTATAAAAATTCAGTAAGAAAAGCAAGAATCTGTGGTACCTGAACCAAAATGGCTCTCACGTTTCCCCTCCCAGTTCAGCAAGACAGAGGCTCCAAGATGGACTGCTACAGCCAAGAACAAGGCTCCCTCTTCACTCCAGCTCTGGAAAGAGGGTTTCTTTCTGGGAGAAACAAGACCTCCATATTTCTCTTCCTGCCCCTGCTACCTGATACTGAGGCTGTCCCAGGGAGGTGGAACAGAGTCTCTACTTGGTCTGGCTCCTTTAGAATCTGGGAGCTCGACAGGCCTTCACCCAGTCCATAAAGCATGGCTGTTCCATACCAAGAGAGGCAAGTCAAGAAGTTGTCAGGTTACTAATGCACTCTTAACTCCTACAGTGGGGGTTTCACTCAGCGAGAAATTTACCAGTTTCCACCCCCAAATCCAGAGCCCTGGCCCTGGATTATGCCTGTGGAATAAACAGTCCGTAAAGCAAACGGCTCCTGATCTCCTCCTAAAGGAATTAACTTCATTTGAGACAGTGTGGAGGGCGCTCTCAAGGACAGAACGAGAACAGTGGTTTTGATGAGAGGCATTTGGGAGGAGATTCATGAATCTAATGAAGATAGAGTTTAGACTGTAGGCCAGTGCGCAGGAGAGAACCAGGGAAGGAGAGAGCAGAAAGGAGCCTTCCTGAGTTAAGAACAAATATCAAGCACTGACCTCAGAAACTATTCCATCGAAGGAGCTACAATCTGATTAGTCTGTAGAGATGTTTATATCTCAGTGCATTGTTGGAAACAACCAAGCGATTGGTCAGCAAATAGTGGCATTTGACAGTTGCGTGTGATCAAGAAGGAAAAGGAAGAGAGGCTTCCCAGTACCACCGGCGTCCAGAGTGACGGGGGGCACAGACGAAGCTGCGCCTCCCTAAAGAACAATGTAAAAAGTGTGACACTGTGGGGGTGCGGCGGGGGTAGTAGGTATAGACTTCGCTAAAACAATCCAGCCAGTTTTCAACAAAATATTACAAGGCATGCAAAGAAACAGGAAAGTATGACGGTATGACCCATACATACATCATGAAAAAAGCAGCAACAGAAGCTACCCGTGAGAGCGACCAGATGTCGGATTTACAGAAAGAGATTTCAAAGGAGCTATTATAAATAAATTCACAGAACTAAAATTTTTTAAAAAATCACCAGAGGGTCTCAAGAGTAGATATAAACTGACATAAGAAAGAATTAGTGAACTTAAAGACACAGTGATTGAGATTATGCAAGCCAAAGACCAAAGGGAAAAAAGAATAAAGAAAAAAGAACAGAGCCTCAAAGGAACGTGTGGAACATCATTAAACCTATCAGATATGTGTGATGGGAGTACCAAAAGGAGAGGAGAGAAAGGAGAAGAAAAAAATCTTTAAAGAAATAATGGCTAAAAATTCCCAATTTTATTGAAAAACAATAACCTATACATCCAAGAATCTCAACAAACTCCAAATAGGATACATAAAAAGAGATCAAAAACAGACATATCATAACAAAAATGCTGGAAGTCAGACAAGGAGAAAATCTAGAAAGTAGTATTAAATTAAGTAAGGAGGCCATTAGGCTGAGGGAGGCTTTAATGCCTTACTAGTCTATATATTACCAAACCCAAACCTAAGCCTATAAAATCGCTCAACAGTAAGATGATGAAACCTGAGGACAACTAATTACAAACGGCCAACTAGCCTTTTCTAAATAAGGCAGATGCTAAAGCTGTAGCCTGTCACAGAATGTCCTTGCTTTGCTTCTGCCCCTTTTCTAGAAAAGTCTTTCCCCTAGCTCCTGTCAGCAGAGCGCTGCTAGCCATTTCTGGTTTGGCACTGCTCAATTTAAATAGGTTTTTGCTCTAATACACTCCACATTTTTAATATGCTTCAGTTTATCTTCTAAAAGTAGGAAAAAAAAAAAAAACAACCAGCGTGTCACTTATAAAGGAATCCCAACAAGATTAACAGCTAATTTAGCAGAAACAACAGAAGCCGCAAAACGATGAGATATCATATTCAATATCCTCGAAGAAAAAACTGTCAGCCAAGCATCCTGTATCGGCAAAGCTGCCATTCAGAAATGAAACAAACGTTACACTCAGATAAACAAACACAAAAAGGATTTGTTGTTAGCAGACCAACTTTGGTAGAAATACTACAGGAAGTTCTTTAAGATGAAAGCAAGGGACCTCAGGTGGTAATTCTACTCCACACACACAAAGAGCACTGCAAAGGTCACTATGTGATTATAAAAGACAATATAAAATGTGAAATTTTCTCCTTTCTTCTCTTACCCGATAGAAAAAGCCATTACCTAAAATAACATGTATAGAATGTACTGTAGGGCCCATAAAATACAGAACTATATGTATAACGCGACTGTTCTAACAGCACGAAGGGCGTAGGTGGGAGCGAAGCTGTTACCATCTCGGGAAATAGCGGGTGGTAAAGGAATAATTCTAACAACGTGTTGTTGGGTTTGTAACATTAGCAGATGTAACATGTATAACGATAGTACCACGAAAATGGGGAAGTGAGACCAGAGCTATATAAGAGTGATGTTTCTAAATATTACTGGAATTAAGCTAAAATAAATCTGAAGCTGATTCTGATAAATTAAGATGTATATGGTAAACACTAGAGCAATCACTCCAAAAACCCCTTAAAATAGTGAAAAAATACTTAATGAAATTAACATACTACATTAGAAAATATTCACTCAATGCAAAAGAGAAAACAGAAGAGCGAAAAAGACACGAGACACAGAAAACAAAAACTGCAGACGTAAGTCCCATTATATTAATAATATAATAAATTCACATTAAGTGTGAATGTATTAAAAACAATCCAACCAATCAAAAGGTTGTCAGATTAAACTTAAAAACATGATCTAACTATAAGTTGTCTACGGGACACTAACAGATTGAAAGTAAAAGACTATAAAGAGATATTTCACGCAAACAGCAATCACAGAAAAGCTATGAGTCAAAACAGACTGAAATAAAAAATGTTACTAGACATAAAAAAGGACAATTTAATAATGGTAAAAGGGTCAATCCATTAAGGAGATAGAACAACTGTAAACATATATGTACCTAACAACAGAGCACCAAAATATATGAAACAAAAACTTGCAGAAATGAAGATGGAAACAGATAACTCAACAATAAAACTTAATGCCTCACTTTAAAAAATTTTAAAAAATCAAGAGATTGGAGAGAAAAGAAATTTCTTAAAAAATACATCGAATTACATTACTCTACTGCTTAAAAGCAGACAGTAACTTCCCACTATATTTAGAATAAAGCTCGAATATTAGACGGAACCTACGGTTTTCATTACCACGAGGCGCACCCATAGTTTTCAAAACCTGGGTGCCACCCTCTGCCATGTCACCTCTCCCCTCGCCTATCACATAGCTACCGCACCCGGTTCCTGTGAAGTCTGCAACGTACTAAACTCTTGCCCCCTTAAAGCCTCCGCACGTGCTAGCTCCTTGACTACAACACAACGCAGCTGGCTTCTTCTCATTCTTTAAGTTACTCAGAGAAGCCTTCCCATCACCCTATGTAAAGCTGCCTCTTCCGCATATTCTGCATCTTACTCCATTGTTCCCTTTACTGCGCTTACTACAACTTGAAACAGGTTTACTTGTCTTTCGTCTGTCTCCCCATTAGAATGTATGCTCGATGAGAACAAGGATCTAGTTATCTCGTTTACAGTTAAAGTCCCAAGGTTTTGCACAAGGTCTGGCACATTATAGAAGTTGAATAAATAGTTTCTGAATCAATAAAAGAATAATTTCAGATCGATCGATTCATATAAATTCAACAAGTCTTTTAAAATTTTCATGTGATCATTATGTATGAGTTCTCACTCCTAATTCTGTTTTACCCACAAATGTTATTTGTATGCCTTCTTTTTATCCATTTGCTTATTCATTCATTCATGGGAAAAAAAACACAAAAACCTTTGGACTTTATTAAATGTCAGCCAAACAGGTTATAAATTTGACTAAGTCATGTTCTTCACTTTTAAAGATCTCACTATTTATTAAGAAAGATCAATGTGATAAAACTAAATGATCTCTTTACCAAAAAAAAAAAAAAAACTCAAATACAAAGCCTTAAATCTAATTAAAAGGTAGAAGGGAAAGATGAACCCTCTGAAACAAATAAGTTTAGTATATCTATTAAACAAGAAACAGAGCTAATTAAGCATGACTTTTTTTTAGTGAATCCATGTTGACTCTTGGTGATCATATCTTTCTTTTTCTAAATGTTTACAATTCATCTTTTAAACGTAATACATTATAAGAAACTGTAATATAGTATCCCCAGGGCTTCGTGTCAAATTCGGCTTCTTTTACAATGAGAGTAATCAGGGAAAATCCATTCAACAGTATAATTACTTTTGATTTGTTTTTAATCCCAATAGTTAGCCTAATTTTGATTTAAATACTATTAATGAAGAGTGAGAATATGTTTAGTAAAAGAGAGCATAAATAGAAAAAGATTGAGAATCTGCTGCAGGCAGGCAGACTTCAGCTGAATGTAAGGAAGAACCTTCTAGCAGTTAGAGCTGCCTACCAGTGGGCTGCCTTGCAAAACAGTAAGCTCTTCATCGCTAAGAATCTTAACGGAGAGCAAACAGGCCATTTTTCCCAGGAGAGAGCAGAAATAGTCTTGATTTAGGAGGCGGTACTGATTTAGATCATTGTCTCTCAAAATATGGTGAGGACACATGTTTTTTAAAAAAATTTTCCAATCTATGGTGAACTGATACTTTTACAAAATACAAAAGTATCACACCTTGGTTGCCGCGGCAAGGTCAAGTCACTATAAAGGTTTCTAGATGCTTCCTTTTGAGCTCTGTTTTTAACTTGGTGCATGTATACAGCAGTGTCTGGCACGGATGCGTGACCCACACTCTGAGTGGACGAGATAGCCTGTCAGAGATCTCTGAGGTCCTCTAGCTTTTCAAATTTGCCTAGCCTGTTCTCCTTTCTATCATCATTGGGCATTAACATCAAAGTACAGATTTCATAACAACTAACCTCCTTCTTCAGCAATTAAACAACATATAATCTAAAAGATATTAGTCTAAAAGCACTAGATCAACGACCTGAGATTTTTTTACTGCATTAACCTTTTATCTTACTAAATTGAAATAGCAAAATTTCCTTTTTCTCAAAACACATCTGAATGCTCATTTGAAACTGGTTACAAAAAAAATTCATTTTCGGCCATTTCTCACACTTAATTTTCTAGTGTCACTTCCTTTGCACAAGCTGATAATGAAATGTGTAACAAATGACAGTTGATCTCATGTTTGAAGTTCTAACTTTATTCTAGCAGCAGGTAGCAAAACCAATAGAAAATCACTTAGGGGTTGGGGAACATTTGTGAATTTCAGAAGCACTGGATAGAGGACTTAAGTTTTTGCAACCACCTGTAACACTCAGTGCTGATCCAGACAGAGCAAACATGACGAAGAATTATAAAAAGAGGAGGCAAAATTAAGAGTTGCCCATTGTCATGGAGTTAGAGGGCATTATGCTAAGTGAAATAAGTCAGACGGAGAAAGACAAATACCATATGATTTCACTTACATGTGGACTCTAAAAAACAAAACGAACAAACAGAACAGAAACAAATTCATAGATACAGAGAAGAAACTGGTGACTGCCAGATGGGAGGGGGTTTGGAGAGCTGGGTGAAAAAGATGGAGGGATCAAGAAGTACAGATTGGCAGCTACACAACGGTCACAGGGATGTAACGCACAGCATAGGGAATAGAGTCGATAATATTGTAACAACTGTGTGTGGTGTCAGGTGGGTACTAGAGTTATTGGGGGGATCACTTCGTAAGTTAGATAAATATCTAACTACTATGCTGTACATCTGAACTGTATAATACTGAATGTCAACTGTAATTGAAAAATTAAAAAAAAAAAAAGAATTGGACATTCTCATACTTCCCCAAACACCCCAGCTTTCTCTCTCCAAGGACAATAAGACACTTCTGTTTAGAATTCTTTCCTTGCAGTCATTCTGATACTTCTTAATTTACCATATTTTCCCCAGAGCAGACGCTCTTAACTGTGAGTATACAAATGGGTTTTAGAAGTCAGGAACTCTCCAAAAAATCCAAGTATTTTAAAATTTGGGGTGAATGAGCAATAATATTGGCAAAATGTCTGTGGTTGTCAACACATTCTTAGAGGGAACGATAATCCAAAAAGATTAAAGCATCTTTATTAAATTAAAAATGTGATCTGAATAGAAATATAGGCTACCGGTTCTTTAATTAAACAGGCCATAAAGATATTACATCACATCATATAATCAAAGAGGGCTTTAGAAATAAATCGTCTCGTTTTGTAGATGATAACACTGACATTTGGAAAGGCTGAGGAGAGTGTTCAAGGTCACTGCCAGCTAGAAGGCAGAAGTCGGAGGAAAATGCTGGCCTTCTGCTTCCAGGTCCCTCCCTCACACCCTGCCACCCTCAGGGGGCCAGACAGAAGGCTATGAGCACGCATAGGACAGGAAGGCAACGATCTACCTCTGATAAGTAAACAGTCTCAGAATAAATCAAGTAATTGATTAATTCAAACGCTACTGGCTCATAAGATGTATAAACATTTTCTTTTTTTACTGAAGAGATCTAAAAATACATATTCGTTTAGATACGTTTTAGAACTTGCTTCCTTGCCAGTAGGCACAATCGATAACCTGTCAATCGTCTGAAAGCATGAGTGCCTGATCCCTCTGCGATCGATAATGGAAGGGCACACGGCCGAGCTGGAAGGGACAGAGGCTGTTTAGGGGACAGACGCCTGCAAGGAGGCACCTGCCACGATTCTCTCTGAGGCGGCTGCTCTGCCAGCCCACGGCGCGAAGCAAACTGGCTGCCTGGACCTTTCAGTGACTGTCGCGGCTATTTAGAAATTTTAAGTAAAATCTCATTTCAAAGTATATTTCTTTGTTTATTCACACGAAAGAATAGCAAGTGCAAACACCAAAGGAGATGATGTTTAGTAAAAAGAATTTTTAGAGTAAGTAATTAAGTGAGAAAGCTGGCGGAGGGGGAGCGTCTTATTTTGGTGAGGGTTGCGATGGGTAGGAATCCAAAATTTGTTTTCAGTTTTCTTCAGAATAATTATAAAACGGAAAGTCTATAAATAAGAATCCCTCCCCCCA
>NW_011888935.1:1788739-1793868 GCF_000151845.1 Pteropus vampyrus | reverse complement strand
TAGAGGGCATTATGCTAAGTGAAATAAGTCAGACGGAGAAAGACAAATACCATATGATTTCACTTACATGTGGACTCTAAAAAACAAAACGAACAAACAGAACAGAAACAAATTCATAGATACAGAGAAGAAACTGGTGACTGCCAGATGGGAGGGGGTTTGGAGAGCTGGGTGAAAAAGATGGAGGGATCAAGAAGTACAGATTGGCAGCTACACAACGGTCACAGGGATGTAACGCACAGCATAGGGAATAGAGTCGATAATATTGTAACAACTGTGTGTGGTGTCAGGTGGGTACTAGAGTTATTGGGGGGATCACTTCGTAAGTTAGATAAATATCTAACTACTATGCTGTACATCTGAACTGTATAATACTGAATGTCAACTGTAATTGAAAAATTAAAAAAAAAAAAAGAATTGGACATTCTCATACTTCCCCAAACACCCCAGCTTTCTCTCTCCAAGGACAATAAGACACTTCTGTTTAGAATTCTTTCCTTGCAGTCATTCTGATACTTCTTAATTTACCATATTTTCCCCAGAGCAGACGCTCTTAACTGTGAGTATACAAATGGGTTTTAGAAGTCAGGAACTCTCCAAAAAATCCAAGTATTTTAAAATTTGGGGTGAATGAGCAATAATATTGGCAAAATGTCTGTGGTTGTCAACACATTCTTAGAGGGAACGATAATCCAAAAAGATTAAAGCATCTTTATTAAATTAAAAATGTGATCTGAATAGAAATATAGGCTACCGGTTCTTTAATTAAACAGGCCATAAAGATATTACATCACATCATATAATCAAAGAGGGCTTTAGAAATAAATCGTCTCGTTTTGTAGATGATAACACTGACATTTGGAAAGGCTGAGGAGAGTGTTCAAGGTCACTGCCAGCTAGAAGGCAGAAGTCGGAGGAAAATGCTGGCCTTCTGCTTCCAGGTCCCTCCCTCACACCCTGCCACCCTCAGGGGGCCAGACAGAAGGCTATGAGCACGCATAGGACAGGAAGGCAACGATCTACCTCTGATAAGTAAACAGTCTCAGAATAAATCAAGTAATTGATTAATTCAAACGCTACTGGCTCATAAGATGTATAAACATTTTCTTTTTTTACTGAAGAGATCTAAAAATACATATTCGTTTAGATACGTTTTAGAACTTGCTTCCTTGCCAGTAGGCACAATCGATAACCTGTCAATCGTCTGAAAGCATGAGTGCCTGATCCCTCTGCGATCGATAATGGAAGGGCACACGGCCGAGCTGGAAGGGACAGAGGCTGTTTAGGGGACAGACGCCTGCAAGGAGGCACCTGCCACGATTCTCTCTGAGGCGGCTGCTCTGCCAGCCCACGGCGCGAAGCAAACTGGCTGCCTGGACCTTTCAGTGACTGTCGCGGCTATTTAGAAATTTTAAGTAAAATCTCATTTCAAAGTATATTTCTTTGTTTATTCACACGAAAGAATAGCAAGCGCAAACACCAAAGGAGATGATGTTTAGTAAAAAGAATTTTTAGAGTAAGTAATTAAGTGAGAAAGCTGGCGGAGGGGGAGCGTCTTATTTTGGTGAGGGTTGCGATGGGTAGGAATCCAAAATTTGTTTTCAGTTTTCTTCAGAATAATTATAAAACGGAAAGTCTATAAATAAGAATCCCTCCCCCCACCCTCTACCTTGACTTCTGAAATACAGTGCAAGTTCCTACCATCTGTTATTCTAAGGCAGAAACAGTAATGAACATATGGGCTTTCTCTCTCCAGCAGCTGCAGTGTAGTTAAAGTTATAATAATTGTCTTTCTCTAAGATAAATTTACATTAAAAACTTGGCCAGTTAAAAATAAATGGCTCAGTCTCAGAGCTTTCCAGAATAAAATTAAGATATTCGGAATCATCTGTGACATACTATATTCAGAGATTACAAGATAACCTCTAAATCTTGTGCTGTTATGTTTAAGGTTAAACAAACATAATGCACGACGCCCAGGTCAGTTTATAGAATCAGGTGCTCCACAGCTCACGCTTTCTCTTTCTCAATGAAAATGCTAGGAGCCTCAAACGGGGTTGTGGTAGTCACACATAAAAATCAGTAACCAGGTTCTTCAAAGCCGATCATATAAATCCACCACTTCTGTGGGTCACTGAACTCTAATCTAAAGCCTCACTTATTAGAAGAAAAATCACAATACATGTGGCATATAAACTTCCATCTCAAGTATAAATCATTTATAATGAGTTTAAGTAAACCAAAAGGAATTCAGAGCCGATTCTGATTCACATATTATGAAAAATAAGAATTTTACCTACCTTTATCTGGGTGATTCAAAATCATGATTTTCCTGTGAGCTGTTCTAATCTTAGCCTTGCCAGCAGATGGACTGTAAAAAGAAATTAAAGTGCTTATAATAAATGGTGTCAAATGCAGATTACAAATTAATGGTTTATATGGATTTCAAGAAATTAATAACTAATGAGAATTTCACCATCTTGTGGATAAATATGAAATTACAGCCTGTCACTGAAGTCCAGTAACCATCCAAATAAATCACTGATTCAATGCTGCATGTATTTTTCTTCAGTCCTTTATAATACCAGTCTTTACTTTCAATCAATTTAAAAACTAAAGCACAATACAGAGGGTTGGGGAGTGACAGTCTGTAGACCATACTGAAATATTTTGCTTTGAATGGTTTTGGGTAAAGGCAGTATATGCAGTTTGACAGACAGGTGTTTGGGCTCCAGAGCGACAGGACTGCTGGGTTCTAATCCCATCACCATTTAAAATGGAGCAAGGTTGGTCAACTTCCTAACCTCTCTGTGCTTCAGTTTCCTCATTACAAACTACAGCGAGGAAAAAAACATTCCCCGTAGAGCAATTGTAAGGATTAAATTAGTTAATGCCAACAAAGTGCTAAAACAGTGCCTGGCATGTAACAAGTGTTCCATAATCGTTAGCTTTATTATTATTGTGTTTCAACACAGCATCTCAAAACATTTCATAGCTCATAATTTATTTAACTTTGTGAGAACCCTATGGGAAAAGCTTGGCTGTTAGAATCTATGCTCTAAACAAAAATTAAAGAAGAAAGTTAAATAAATATATTATTTTTGTAAAACCTAATTTATCCAGTGTTGGAAATGTTTCTCATTAGTACATTTTTCTAGGCAAGAAAAACAAACAAACAAACAAACACTAACAACGACAAAATCCTAGGATTGCTACTTAAGAGTTATCTTATCTAAGGCGCTTAACTTTTCTTGGCCTCAAATGGGAACAACAGTACCTGACGAAGTACAAGGTGGTTGCTGTGAAATTCAAAATAATTTAATTTGTATAGATGATTCACACCAGAATGGATAAAAGCAAGTACTTTTAGAGATATTCAGATAGAGGTTCAAAATCCTGATTCCACCACTCATGAGCTATATAACTTTGTTTTGCCTATTTAAACTCCCTTAGTTATAATTTTCTCATATGTAAAATGGAGATGATAAAACTACTTCCCAGATTATTTTAAGGATAAATGAGATAATATAAGTAAAGAATAAGTATAAACTAGCATACAGTTAGCATTCAAGGAATGATAATTATTATAAATATGAAGGATGCTTATGAAAATGTATTATATACTCGCCAGTTTTAAAGTGGAATATAAATAACCTAATTTAACACTTCTTTGATGACTCAAAGCTTTATTATGAGTATCAGTTAAGTACAAAGAAACTGTTAAGGTCTGCTGAGGTTTGCCTGCCCTTTTACTAAATGGTCATAGAATGCTATTCATTTAAGTTCTTCTCTCTGTTTTGAACCCTGCCTCCTTTGCTGCCAGTTTCAGTCCTTAGCTCTGCCAGTGCCCCAGTCTCTAGGGGTTCCTTGCCAGTTACTTGCTAATTCTAACCTCTTAGGGTTAAAGAACAAATCACCAAGCATGTCAAAATGCACTATCTATTGCTGAATAAGCATGTAAAACATTCTTCTATGAATAAACTAAATAAGCCTTGAGTTAAAGAAATCAAAAGAGAAATTAAAAAAAATCTTGAGACCAATGAAAATGGAAATACGACATAGTAAAACTTATGGCATGCAGCCAAAGCAGTTCCAAGAAGAAAGTTTACAACACTAAGTGCCTCCATTAAGAAAAAAGAAAGAACTCACATAAACAACCTAAATTTATACCTCAGGGAACCAGAAAAAGAAGAATAAACTAAGTTCAAAGTTAGCAGAAAGAAGGAAATAACAGGTCAGACTGAAAATAAAAGAGACTAAAGAGATAACAGAAAATGTTAGTGAAATTAAGAGCTATTTTTTAAAATATAAAACAGACAAGCCATTATTAGACTCACAAAGAAAAGAGGACTCAAATACATAAAGTCAGAAATGAATGAAGAGACACTACACTGATACCACAGAAATACAATGGATTATAAGAGAATTCTATGAACAATTATACACCAACACATTGGACAACCTAGGAAAACTGAAAACATTCCTAGACACATACAACCTACCAAGATCGAATCATGAAGAAATAGAATTTCTCAACTAATTACTAGTAATGTGATCGAATCAAGGACTTCTCAACAAAGTAAAGTCCAGGACAAGATGGCTTCATTAAATTCTACCAAATTTAAAGAAGAATTCATATCAATCCTCCTCAAGTCCTTCCAAAAATAGAAGAGGAGAAAATGCTTCAGCATTATCCTGACACCAAAACCAGAGAAGAACACTACAAGAAAAGACAATTACAAGCCAATATTGTTGATGGACACAGATGAAAAAATCCCCAGCAAAATATCAGCAAACAGAATTCAACAGTACTTAAAAGGATCGCACACCATAATCAAGTGGGATTTATTCCAAGAATGCAAGAATAGTTCAACATCCAGAAATCTATTAATGTGATACATCACATTAACAAAATGTAGGATAAAAATCCTATCGAATCTACATTGATGCAGAAAAAGCATTTGGTAAAATTCAATATCCCTTTATAATAAAAACTCTCAACAAGGTAGGCACAGAAGGACTGTACCTCAAAACATAATAAAGGCCTGATACATGACAAATCCTCACTAATATCATACTCAATGGGGAAAAGCTGAAAGCTTTTCCTCTAAAATCAGGAACAAGACAAA
>NW_011888935.1:1783075-1787044 GCF_000151845.1 Pteropus vampyrus | reverse complement strand
TCTCAGAGAGATATATATCGGCACCCCCATGTTCGTTCCAGCACTGTTTATAAGAGCCAAGACACAGAAGCAGCCTACATGTCCACTGACAGATGAAGGCATAGAGAAAATGTGGTACACACTTATATATGTAAAATGGAATATGATTCAGTCATAAAAGGAGAAATCTTGCCATTTGTGACAACATGGATGGATCTCAAGGTCAATATGCTAAGTGAAATAGGTCAGACAAAGACAAATACTGCACGATCCTGCTTCCACGTGAAATCTAAAAAAGCCGAACTCATATTAACAGAAAACAAATTAGTGGATGCCGGTGATAGGCGGGAGGCGGCAAAAGGAACAGAGGTGGCCAAAAGGTACGACTTAGGGCTGTAACATAAAGAAGTCCTGGGATGGAGCACATAGCACGGTGACTGTGGTCAGCGACGCTTCTTTACAGCTAATAGTGGCTAAGAGAGTGAATCTTAAAGGTTCTCATCACAAGAAAAAAAATCTATAACTATGTCAGGCGAAGGATGTTAACTAAACTTATTGTGGTGATACTATTTTGCAACATATATACACCAAATCATTATGTTGTATATCTTAAACTAGTATGCAGTGTTCAATGTCGATTATATCTCAATAAAACCGGGGAGATTTTTTTAAATTAAAAAAAATTCTAAGTAAAATATATTTAAATAACTATCTTAAGGGGTTTGCACATAAAACTCTATAAGCATCACACACCTGCGGTCTGCCGGCCACTGAACCAGACGGAAGTCAGAGATACAGGAAAGTTCATGCACAAGTGCAGCCACTCAGAACCTCCTGCCTTTCAGACAAGAATGATCGGACGCCTACTGGTGAGCTTTGGGGATGAAAAAAGTATTCTTCTTTGCCTGCAGTTTATTCCCTTTTCTTTAAATCTCTAGGACCCTAATACATTTTAATACATCTGTCTGTTGTCAGGTTTAAACAAGATGGGAGAATCCTAGTTCTTAAATGTAATATAAAAATAAATGTAGTTCCGGTGTAAACAAGTTCACCTTGCAACTGAAAATGTAACTTTAAATATCCTGCTGCCTAGACGTGAGATTTCAAACCGTGCTCCCTGGACTGCACTTGGCTGGGCGTCGGGGAGAGGGGAGTGTGGGACAGAGTGGGTTCCCCAGTCCTGTGGCTAATGGAGCAGTTTTGGTTTCATCTTTTTTTACTATTGGTCTTTTGAATAACATTTAGTTTAAACAGAGTTCCACAGAAGCTTGTAGAAAGTTTGAACATCGCAAATGTGCATCATTTCAGAAAACACCGGGTATAACAACAGTTTTCTTGAGTAGTAAAATATTTTAGGCTTTATGTAACATGTAAGAGTTTAGGCTCACCTAGCAGCACACAGAGTATTTTTTATACACTGTTAACAGAGTCGGCCCCGCTTTGCCTTTACCGACTTGTTCATCAGTCTAAGTGGTTTAGATTCATTGGCCGCAGAAAATGGAACCACAGCAATGTACCCACATCTTGAAGAATCTTCTCAAAATCAATACTGCCTGACTAAGAAAAAGAGCTAAGGAAAGCAAGTAAGCTTTATTCTTCTATTTCATGTGTTAAGGACAAGTACTTAGCTTCTGCACTGACGATGGAGATGAAAAGGATGAGGAGCCAGTGTTGACACAGCGCCTGTTCGTGGCAGGCACTTTCACGAAAAGGTATCGCCATGTCATTTTATATTATCCTAATAAGCCTGGATGTTATCCATTCCAATTCAAAAATGAAGAAACTGAAGTGCAGAAAAGCCCAGAAAAACCTGACCAAGACCCCAAGATGCAATTCCTCAGTGATAGAATCAGGATAGGGATCTGTTCTGCCAGCTCACATTTATTGAGCAGTTACTAAGCGCACGGTTATGTCAAGAATCTCATGTGGGTGAATTTTCACAACAACCCTATCCAGTGGAAACTAATATTACCTTTATTTTACAAATGATAAAACTGAGGTCTCGCAGGTGGTAAAGCTGGTCTTTGTACCCACTTAGTATCAGTGTGTGTGTGTTCTTAACCACTGAATTTTCCTTGTGAAATTTTGTACAGCTTCCAGTTATGGGATAAAGCTTTATAACCATACACCTCAATGTACCTTAAGTCAACTTCTGATTATCTGTTCTAACACTCACAGTGTCTTGATGATGGTAAACGATATTCTCGAAAACATTTGTGTCTAGTTTTATAATGTGTTTCATATTCACGTTTCAAGACTATGAATGGGGTGTTATGGGGCCCAATAAAAGTTCCAGAAAAATGGCAATGCTTTTCTGAATAATATTCGTGTGATAATAAGAGTAACAGTTAGCAACGCAGGTACCTTCCTAATTTGATCCCACCACTTAAAATCATTCCCCTTTTTCTATTCTCAAGACAGATCTCATCTCTTCTATTTAAATAAAGCACCTGAGCTGTTTTCTTCTTTCCCCGCCCCTTTTGTTTTGCTTGCTAAGTCATAAGAAATAAAATGTTTTGGCCTTAAAAATCTGCTAGTCTATAAGGGATTTAAAAAAATTATGTCAATATTGGATTTTATGATCTATTCTACTTAATCGTGTTGATCAAATCACCAGGAGATTTATTGTAAATAACATACTATACCTAATTCCCACAAAAATTTGAATAGGCTCTAAAGGAACATAAGATAAGCAAATGAATATAGCTACTGGTGATAATCTATGGCAGAAAAGTATTCTTAACTTTAAACGCTAAATGATGTCACACGGCAATCATACAGTATCGTTAACTTCTCCTTTACTGTCCAAAGTTAGACAATAAATACTAAGGTGAAACAAGTACAACAAAATATGCTAGATGCCAAACTGGAACTAGAAAAGAACTGTGAAACAAATCTCATATTATAATTGAAAATATGATACATATCAAATTATAAAACTGTAGTCAATAATATTTTAATAACTGTACAATGCCAGGTGGGTACTAGACTAATCAGGGATCACTACATAAATTATATAAATGTCTAACAACTAGGCTGTACACCTGAAACTAATCTAAAATAATACCAAATGTCAACTCTAATTGAAAAGTAAAAAATAAAAAAGAATTAAAAACTTTAAAACTTTCTAGATAGAAAGAAATCAGTGCCATAATAAGAGATATTATGATAATTGCTTTGAAACGTTCATATTGAAATACAGCAGCTCCTTGGTAAGAAATAAAGACATATCACAACTTTGCCTGTTTTTTTTTTTTATGAGTAAGATATTCTCTTATATTTGAGATTTTAAAATGTAAAAACGTAATATTTCTCCTCTGCTTCCTATTCATAATTTAAAACATAAGGATAATTTTACTACAACATTTTCTCCTTTTTCAAACACGCTTGGCCACAGAACAAAATAACACTTATGCAGCACACCCACCTTACACCTAAAATAAGGCTAGCTTCACGCCTACTCATTTTCTGTTCAAATCCTCCTTTATAGTAGGATGAAAGGCTCTGTGCGGGAAAAGAAAGAACGAAAAATAATTAGTTGCATGTATGAGGTGGCATGACCTCAATCCCATCCCATATCAGCAGTAAGAGCAATGAATGCACTTTACTAAAGTCAACTTAAAATTATGGGGGGAAAAAAGGCACTAAATGATGATCCTTTACAAGATACCATTCCCAAGATGAACACTTCAAAAACACGAACAATTCTTTTCACTTTCAAATACGATAATTTTTCTACACTGTGATAAAACGGAAAGAATAAGAGAGCGGTTGAAGCAAAAGGCTTGAACTTCTTCTAGGTCCTGCAGTAAGTTTCTCATTGGATGACCTTGACCAAGTCGTTTAATGCTGATATGACAGACATCTTCTAAGCTGGTAGACTGGCTAATAGAGAAAGAGGCGGAGGAACTGACAAAGTGGCAAGGATGTCAGGACAGCAGGCGGGGGCCCAACAGAGGCCAAAACACTGGCCTGGAAGGTCAGCGTGGC
>NW_011888935.1:1771434-1780930 GCF_000151845.1 Pteropus vampyrus | reverse complement strand
AAAAAAAAAAAAAAATGACTCCCAGGAAGCCAGAACTGGTCATTTAATGTAAGTTGTTCTCTCTGAACAGCCTGTTACATATTTCCACTTGGTAATAATTTTCTGGCTTATAATAATAATTCATTCATTTGACAAACATTTTAGCGCCTACTTTGAGCCAGGAACTTTCCAAATGAGACATGTCAAGTTCTGTCCTTCATCACACAGATGCTAATCTATCAATGTACCAATACTGTGAGGAATACGATGAATGATTCCAAGTTTTGAGCAATTTACAATCTAGTAAGAAAACAAACAAAAAAACCTCTTCCTCCAAGGGTGAGAGGTGGAAGAGAATCAAATGGTTTAAGTACACAAACTAACATGGGACAAATTTTATACACACACACACATACACACACACATGTACACACACACATGGGGAAATATATAAAGGAATTAGTGATATAGAGGGAAACTATAAAGGAACTGGGGACTTAACAGAGGAAAAGTAGCTGGTTTCAAGGTTTCTCTCAAGAGACCCAAATTTTTAATAGATGCATGCCTTATTCCCTGATATTTCTATGATATTTATCCTTAGGGAGCTCCGAAATTTCAACTTTTCAGCTAATAAATATAAATAGATGATGTTTCATGAACCGTCATTCCCACTATAGTCCAGAAACAGACCATTAAAAGCATAAGACAGCATAAGAGGCCTGCCACCTGCCACGTTAGCTCTCAGGCTAAGAAAGAGAAGCATATGCCTGTGATGCATCCTACTGTGGGCGGTGGGTCCCAAGAGAAACAAAGGGGAAAACGAGCAAATCACATTTCAAAACTCAGAAGGCTGGAAAGGAAAGAGGGATGATTATGCCCGCGAGTAAAATATACACACTGCTCAACTGCCCCTGGACTCTGGAGGTCCCAACCCTGCCTTTGGGTCCCTTGCTTAGAAGACGTGACCACTGCCATGAGCCACCTACATATTCACGGACCGGTCAATGGCACTGAGGACGCAAGCCTAAAGCCTGACGGGGGGCCACTTACGTTAATCTGCTTAGTCCTCAAAAACGTGGGCCAACAGGCATCTGAACGAACCCAACACCGTGGGGGAAAGAACAGAACCGAGACAAACAGCTGACCGTCGGCCTTGGAGGACAGGGATAAACCAGGAAGCAGAAAGAACTTCATGAAATCAGTGTCTTTAGAGACATTCAACGGAACAGCTCAACCATAAAAGAAGAAGTCACTATGAAAAAGAAATGAGAAAAAACCTTAGATGTTAAAAGATTACCAACATAAAATACTTCAGTGGACGGACTGAGTATCGGAACGGCCATTGCTAAAGGCCAACCTGAAGACGAGAAAAATAACCTCTGGAAATACTGTGGAATAGAGAATAAAAAGATACGGAGCTAGAGAACAAGAGAGAACATGTTGAGAGACACGAAGGAGAGATGCAGAGGCCCAACATCTCTCTAATGAGAGTTCCAGGAGCAGAGGAAAGAGACAATAGGGGAAAACAATAATTAAGGAAAAAATATGAAAGAACCTTACAAACCAAAAAAAGATAGACCATTTCACACGATTAAGGCTCACTGAGAATTTCTGTGAAATTTCAGAATTCAGAACATCAATAATGAGAAAATCCCCCAAATTTCCAGAGCTAAACAAACAAAAATCACCCAAACTTAAAAGCCAAAAGCCCAAACAACAGAAGAAAATCAGGACAGGCTTCGCACAGAGGAAGGGGAGCACCGGGAAGCCTGGCTGTGAGCCTGCAAGAACGCGGGGTGCAGGCTCCGAGCACGCGGGCGCCGAGGCGTCTGAATGCCTGCAGCGCCAGCTCCACCCGGCTCCAAGGAGCCAGCCGCTAAATGATAATTAACAGTGAGCGCAAAAGAAACACATTATTTAACAAAGAACGTAAAACATTTACCATCCATGAATCTCATGTGAAAAATTACTCTAGGCAGTGTTCCAGCAAAATGAAAAAAAAAAAAATGGATGAGGAAAAGAAAGATGAGATTTAAGAACGATTTGATGTTAAAGCAGAGGAAGCAAATAACATACTAAGAAAAAATTGAAAAAAGTATTCTAAGATGTTTGGCTACAAACTGCAAGAGCAGTACTTTGTGAAAAGAAGGCCGAATTTCTCAACAGCCACGTTTCTGAACTTGAAGCCCACAGGGAAAGGGAGGGGGGCATGCGTCACTGCCCCCTCCCTAAGAGACTCGGGTGCTGGGTTCGGCATGCCTAGAACAATCCTGAACTGCTCTGTCTGATCTGTGAGTCTCCATGGAACAGGGAAAAATGTCTCATTTTCTTGCTCTCTCATCCTTTACGATGTTAAAGAATGTAGTTCTGCAAAATTTGGAGGTCTTCTATTTGCAGGATAAATGTATCTGCTGAAGATCACCACGACAGGAGAGAAACGATTTCTGAAATTCTCTCCATGAACTACATAGAAACATGTGGAGAGGTCCACACAGCGTCCCTTTAAAGAACTATGCCACCGTGTCCACGCCTATCACTCTATTGCAAGCCACGTCATCTGCGACATGGACTGTCTCAGTACCTTGGAACTGCTTTCACAGCTTCTACGCTGGTTCATTCCAGTCTATATTCTATGCGGCAGGCAGAGTGACAATCTGAAATAAAGGTCACACTGCCCCCATGCTCAAAACCTTCCAAAGGCCTTCCATCGCACTGGAAGGGAAATTTGTAGTTTTTGCCCCAGTCTGCTGGGCCCTGAGGGATCCAGGCCCATGCCACCACCGTTCCCTCCGCGTACTCCACCGGTCACCTCAGCTCATTTCCACCTCGAGACCTCTGCGGTGTCCCCCACCTTCCGCCCCCGCCTGGAAGACTCTTTCTTGCGACATTCACGTCTTCTCAGAGAGGCCTTCCCCGGCTTCCTAATACAGATTCCTCTCTGCTGTTATTCTGTAACCTCTGACCCTCATTTAGGTTTCCCGAAAGCATTCCACACTTGAGCAGATCCCACAGCTTACTAACTCCTCTGTCTCCACTACCACGTAAGCTCCTAGAGGCAGTGTCTTTGTCACGTTCACGACTACAGACCGCCCTTCACACTAATGCCTGGTATGTAGCAGGCGCCTAGCAAACGTGCACTAAATGAATGCTTGCTAACTACCCATTAAGACTTCGGCCAAATAAACTGTAAATAGGAAAACAAAATAAGTACATGCTTCCTCCAATCAGAGACACGCATTTATAGGTCTGCAAAATCACTTGCAGTTCTTTTGAACCTGAGTTGAATTATCTGTCACTATGTTATCCTTTGAAAGTGAGGTCATCGTTTAGGGCCAATTAAGCCTCACAAGCCTGTACTGCTTTTGCTAAAACAAGCCATTCTTCCTCATACTGGGGCAAGCCAAGCTGATCCATCCTAGACTTGCTTCTACTTCCCAGAAGTCTAAGCTTACGCTGCCCGGCTTAGGCGAGCTTCCTCTGTAGCCTCTCCGGTGGTCATAAACCACGGTCACCACGCTGCAGCCTGATGCCTACTACCATTCATTCTTCACTTAGAGTCCACTCAGCAGAGTAGCTACAGTGCTGGCAGATAAAATGCATGAGCCCTATAGGGTTTCAGGGTTGGAATCTTATAATTTTATGTTTGACATGGCCAGGCGTGGTGGTACGAGGGAACTAGGCTCAAATTTCAAGAATAAATAAACTCTTGGGTAAGCTCCACCAGAGCAGAGACCATGTCTGTTTTGTTCACCAGTCACACCCAGCTCCTGGCACAGGGACTAGTGTAGAGTGGACAATCACTAAGTGAATGAATGAATATTAATTAAACAAAGAAAATAAATTACCTCCAAGTTGATGTAGTACTACTGAAGGAATGTGATAATAATAAATAATTAGAATCAAAACCAGGGACAAGTTTAGATATAAAAATGTGACCAAGAAAATTAAAAGAAACTAAATCAATAAAAGAGACAAATTCTCTGATAATATAAATAAAACTTCTAGAAACATTGAAAATTCAAGACATTTTCTCAATTACTATCACATATGTCACATAAACGAAAGTAAAAATGAGCTAATGAAAGCCATCTTTAACTTACAGGAGTTGAAATCTTCTTTGCAGTTTCTGTGATGACTTGTTCTAGAGGTTTCCAGATCTGAAATGCATAGCGGCCTAAATAGTAACAGGAATAGAAGCAAATATATTTTCTATAATCAAAGTCAACACCCACAAGATATTTACCACAGTATTTACTGATAGTTTATTTTATATATGTTATTTCAATAACTATTTTAAAATTTACCAGAAAGTCATACTTTTTCAAATTTTTAATCTATTGAATATCATTATCATAGCTACTAAACTTATTGAGTTCTAGTTCGTGATTATAAAGTTGCAAATTTTCAATGTAATATATAATGTCTTACATTGATACAGTGTTACTGATCACACAGACACACACTCACACACAAATCCTAGCACTCTACCACGACAAACTGTAGATGAAATCCTTTACTGTAAGATACTCATGAATCTAAAATGATGATTTGTATAGCTTTTCATAGTGATAATTGCTTTGAAACATAAAGAAAACCATTTCTGTGTCTGATCTATACAACACAGGAGTGTTTTTAATCGAATTAGCTGTAAAGTAAAAAAGCAATTACGTAGGAAATATTGACCAAGGTTGTCATCAATTTCTCACTGAGGATGACTATTCTCCTAAAAACTTATTTTAGCGCTTTCCTTTTTTAGGTATCATAATGATAATTTAAATTCCCCTGAATTCTTGACAACTAAGAATCAATAGGAAACCAGGTCTTAGGTTGCTTTGAGGGCATAGAAACAACAATAAAACATTATCTGGCTAATTCGCCTTTCGCACCCTAATCAGAATGTGTTTCTATTAATACTAGTATCTTATTTCCCAAAAGTCTTGCTAGAAAACCAGCTATGACGCTCTGGACTTCAATTCCTAACCATAACCTTATTCGCAAATCAAGATTTCTACTGGGAAAGATTAACTACATAGATCTTTTAGGAGTCACCTGTCTAAATGCACTACTATTTCTGTGCAAACCTGTTACAGTGATAAACAGGATGCTAGAAATGGGAAGATGTGAAGTAACCCGTCCAATTAGGAGACAAAATGCTCTTGTGATCAAAATAAAGTGAAATTAAGCGAAGCTAAAACCCTACCTCATCCAAGTCTCTTATCGTATAGATGTCAACTGTAGAATCGAATGTTGATGGATTGTATGTTTGATTCTACAATAGTATAAAATATAGCTTTTAAATTACCTCAAAATTCCTTTAAAACCATACACAATCAGACAGCCTCAATGAAAAAAGCAGTTAAAAGCTTCAGGAAGTGACATCTGGAGGTTTACTTTAACCATATGCCAGAAGACCTAGTTCCAACAAATCTAAGTGTACTTTCTCCGAAATTCTATTCCGTTTATTTGGCTCTGGAAGAGATATATGCCGATTATTTAACATTTTAGTTAGAATGAATTTGGCAACGGTGTGGTATATACAGAATACAAACACCAATTCTCATTTTAGAAAGACCCTGACAAAAGGACATCTTTCTCTAATTTCAAATAAAAACCTTACATTTGAATTTGAAATAACTATGCCTATTCTGCTATAACAATTAATACTAAAATTGTTTTATGGTTCTGCGGCAAGTTTGTCAGAATTCCTATTCAGACATGATATTCTTCTCATGAAACTTCAGTAATTAGTTAGCTATAAATTATATAATGAGACACAAGGTCTGGATGGCACAAAGACCAAGAATCTGAACCTCTGATCTTGATTTTAAGGTTCTTATTATTAAAGTTGTTTACACGAGATTTGTATGAAATTAAATACTATGCCAAACAAAAGCCTTTTTTTGCTCACTTTTTTATTGAATCTTACTAAACTCCACATAACCACAATGGAATGTAGTTTCACCTAACAAGAAGATCCCGTTAACGAGATCAAATCCATGGAACTTAGAGACACGAATACTAAAACTAAAAATGTAAATTTTTAACAAGGAAATGCTCTCAAACTAAAATTAACTACGGGATAGCTATGCAATTTAAAACTATAAGTTGATGACTCTAAGCTATAAGTTGAAGAGAGAGCAATTTTTCTTTAAAGCTTCATAACTATTCTTTCTAAAAAGGTAATTTTGGCAGTTTCTCAAGGACATTATAACACTAACATGTTAAAAATGAAGTAATAAATACCCTACAGGGGACGATTATTCTCATCAGAAAGAAGTGACAGCTCAGGAAATGTGTCATCCTGGCTGCAAGCAAAAAAATAAATATGGGAGAATAAAGGAACCCCATATCACTGATTGCTTCATATTAAAGATTTTTTAGCTTATAGCTCAAACTAAAATATTGCCAGGAAGATCCACTGTTACCAGGGCTAGTTTTCCTTGCTTTTGTATCGTTACTTCTCTTCACCACGGAGTTTATCTAGATTTTGCTACACTGACAAATGTTCAGTGCTTGTAAGTGGTGGGGAGAAGGGAAGAATAGGGTGGCGTGATGTCTGAAAACCAAAACCTTCAGAATACTAAGTCTGCTTATGAATCACTACGGGAGCGACCTGGAAATATTTCTCATGCACATCTGCTGACATGTGTCCTTTATCCATCTTACCTGCAAACGCAAAAGCTGCAACACCCAGTCCCACAGCAATCAAGCTTCTGGCCTATGGAGGGAAAAAGATGATCACACAGAGTGTTGCACGAAGGGCTTTAAAAGTAAGTATTTTTTAATAATGTGAATAATTACGATAAATCCTAGATTTTCTTCAAGATCTGCTGAGAATAGAACTTAGAAAAGCTGCCCTGTGTATGGGATTGCATCTGCTGTGCACCATGTCGGTTAATTTTCAGTGAACTAGAATAATTCTAGGTTTTCATTTAATTTCTATATATTTGAATTCATTCTAACCAAGAGCTTTTATGTTACCTATTGCTAAAATGTTTCCTACAGACTATTCTTAGTGGGTTTAACATATTAATCTTCCATGCAGATAAAAAGCACATATTCCCTTCTCCATTATACTTGCCATACGCAACAGTATTTGCTATATGTAAAAACTCGGTACAATGTTAGATGCATATTTAGCAAATCAGTCAAACTTCCAAAAACTATATCGAAGATAAACACAAAAAGCCTTACGACCTTTAAAAAGAACAAAAACACACCCAAATTAGGTGACTAACTAATGATAGATAATTTAAAAGCTAGTTTATTTCTACCTTTCTAGAACAATGTAAACATTTTAAAACTAGAGCCAAGCATTCAGAATCTAAGGTTATGAACTCAGTCTAAGAAAACTCTATTTTAAATCGGTATGTGCTCCATATTTTTCTATGTTTTTCTCCCTAACTACTTCAGGAAAGCATGTAACTCGCAACAGAAAAAGGTTTATGCAGCAGAGATCAATGGCTGCCCAACAAGCATGCTCCCTTTCTTCTGTGGAATTCCTATTTTCAGCCCGACGTGTATTAGGTATGGTTAACCAGGTGTCAGGTTATAGGACATAAGCAGAGTGGTGTGTGTCACGTCCGGCAAGTCGTTCGGGGAACTGGGTGACCATCTTTCTTTCTTTCCATCCCTCTTTCCCAATGGCCAGACTGTAGACCTTATACCTGGAGCAGCCATCTTGGATAAAAAAGGAAGAAAAATGAGACGAAAAGAGACTGTGTCTGTGACTGTGGACCTGCCAGAGGACTCTGGACTGCCTTTATCTGCATGGGGTAAAAATAAAATCCTGTCCTAAGTCAACAGCGTTATGTTCAGTTTTCAGGCACTTGCAGCCAATTCAAATTTTGATGGATGCAGAATTAAGGAGAGACACCACAGAAATGTTTTCGTCTGATTAGTAGTGTGAGAGGTAAATGTCTAAGATCCAGCAAAAAAAAAAAGAAAGAAAAAGAAAAAAAAATTTAAAGCTAGAATAATCTCACTAGGAAACAAAATGGATTCATTTCATATTATAGCATAAGTTGCAAGATAGGGGGCTGAAATGAATGAATTTCTAAAACCAAAAAGCCCTGCAGCCATCAGCTTCAAGTTCTGCAAGGGAACACCCCTTTGCCTGGGTGGATAACAGTTTCCAATTGCTGCTGTTCCCTGAGAGATTCATCATCTCTTTTTAGTTATACCATGCCCACATCTCTGCAAATAGTCCATTCATTAAACCAGCTTCAAAAAAGCCATCATCTGTTACCACCAGGACCCTCACTGATAAAAACATCACTGTACCATGTACGAAAGAGGAAGAGCATGAAACAAGGCAAAGGTTTACATCACGTGAGTCCTATGTAGGGCCTTGAACATAGTGGGCCTCCATGTTTATGCTAATCTCCCAAAGATCTTTATTTTTATCCAATTACAACATTTATTGCACTGAATTATAACTTAGTGTTGTCTCCTTTAGCTTTTGTAGATATTAAGAGCCTTTTAAAAATATGATGAACTCTACAGACCATCACCCCATAAAACCACAAATATATATATACCACAAATATTTTGTATATAATTTGAGGGCGTTCATGGGTCTCCATGTAACCCTTGTGCCCACAAGCCCCAACATAAGGACTCCTGAAACAAACAAACAAGCAAACAAACAAGCTCACTAACATCTGGAAGAGTATCTCATTCACCTTTGAGCCCCAGAGCACATCGGAAGACCTGGCATACATATTTCATTTTCCACTCATTTAAAAATACAACAAGGAAAATAATGTTGATTCTAGAACTAACCTCTATTTCTAAAGACTAACTTTATAGAAAGATAACAAAAAAGGCCTTGAGACCTTTTAAAACAACAAAAACAAACCCAAGTTAGGTGGGTCACTGGACTAAAAGAAGGATGTTAAGTAAATGACCAAAAACTATACAATCAAATCTTGATTACCCCCCACTGAGAAGCCAAAGTATAGCACAGCTAATCAAACACTCCTTTCTTTATTGGAATTAAAATTCCTTATTGGAAGGGGGTTGTACTTGATTTACCTCTTTAATGTATTCTGAATTAACTTGATACTGAAACAGTTTATACTATTTCAGCATCAACAGTTGATAACAAACAAAAATATATTATTTGGAAGTTGACCTCAACTTGAAATTTTAAAAATATATCGTATGTTCTACACAACCAGATTCTGTAGTCTGAAATAAGAATAAAGGTCCTTCTCATAAAGTTTTCTATAGAAATGCTAAGGCTGTTATATATAAGTAATTAAGTTAAAACTTCAACTGGCCCAGAATATAATTTGCTTCCTGGAAAGAAAAAAATAATATGTATGTGCTACCTAACATTTTTTTTCATTCACTAAAAAGTCATTGGTTTGTGTTTTTAATTTTTTCAGACACAGATTTAAAGAGTTCTAAAACAAGTTCCCCCAGCCCTCCACATATATAAATGACCCAAACAGGGAAAATAAACTAATTGAAAATATAGAAAACAGGCAATACAAGACAGTCAATTTAAAAT
>NW_011888935.1:1759610-1771384 GCF_000151845.1 Pteropus vampyrus | reverse complement strand
TGATTTACCTCTTTAATGTATTCTGAATTAACTTGATACTGAAACAGTTTATACTATTTCAGCATCAACAGTTGATAACAAACAAAAATATATTATTTGGAAGTTGACCTCAACTTGAAATTTTAAAAATATATCGTATGTTCTACACAACCAGATTCTGTAGTCTGAAATAAGAATAAAGGTCCTTCTCATAAAGTTTTCTATAGAAATGCTAAGGCTGTTATATATAAGTAATTAAGTTAAAACTTCAACTGGCCCAGAATATAATTTGCTTCCTGGAAAGAAAAAAATAATATGTATGTGCTACCTAACATTTTTTTTCATTCACTAAAAAGTCATTGGTTTGTGTTTTTAATTTTTTCAGACACAGATTTAAAGAGTTCTAAAACAAGTTCCCCCAGCCCTCCACATATATAAATGACCCAAACAGGGAAAATAAACTAATTGAAAATATAGAAAACAGGCAATACAAGACAGTCAATTTAAAATTTGAGCAAGTAGTTCACACAGAACTCCTGACCAAATTTTTATCTGAATTTAGCTTTTAAAAGTAGAATAACATCTGACAGTCCATGGTTCATTTGTCATAACTGTAAATAGATAATTCCATCAACATCTCTTTCATTTCTGTTGAAAAAAGTTTCATATATGTCTTATCACTACACTATTTCACATTTACTTAAACTTCAGTGTTGTATCTTCAGGCCAAGAAGGTCTATTTTGTTTCTTTTATATATGCAACACAGCTTTTGATTCAGCGGCAAACACAAAGATGTACTTCAATTTTTACTTTGAATGTTTTTAAACAATGATGCTTTAAAACTAAATTGCCAGTGACAGAATGACGAAAATGACATTGAAAAGACAATATAAAAGCAAAGCGGTGGATCGGGCATAGCGGTGGTACCACAGATACAGTCATTTTCTACCGACTGGGCAATAACCAGGTTAAATGTCTAAAACAGCTCACGCTACTAGACTGACATCATGATACATCTGTGATTTTATAGGAAGTAGAGAAATGCTGTGATTTATTTGACTTAGAAAAATTAGAATGTGTGCCGAAAATGAAATCGGGCAGTGTGATTTAAGAAGAAAGGTGTGTATGTACCTGTACTCTGGCCTAAGCTAAAACTGTGTCATATATACGCAGGAGACTGTGAATGGGAAATTTGAAGACCATACATGGTACTTTTCGGTTTTTGCTTTTGTTTTTTTTTTTCATATTCTGAAGGCTGCCTTGGGCAGTTTCAGTTTTGAAACATTTTCTTTGAAGAATCAGACTTTATGGGTTCGAAAAGTGGCTAACATTTTCTAGGCCTGCAGAAGAGCTAAATAAATTCCCAGAGAGGGGTGCGTATGTGGTGCTATACGAAATTAGGCTAGCACATACTTAGAACAAGCTGATCTTTCTAGAAGTATGTGCACATATATACCTAAAAAATAAATCAGTTAGAAACCAGTTGAAGGTGCCACCAATGAATTCTTTTATGACTGGTTCAGATTAATGTTTGGGCATAGTGGTCTATACAAGGAAAAAAGAAAACACTGTATTTACATCGAATTTGTAAATTTGGTTTTTAACAATTTCATCATGGTCACCATGGAAAACAAAGATGATATTTAGGTATATGACAAATTTAAGTGATATTGATCAATAATATTTAAGTATTTAAGATTCACGACCTTACACTATATTTGTCAAAACTGCCAAAAAGCATCGTTTTCACTGCAGTCCCTTTGACCGTAACAATGCATGAATAATTTGATTTAAATATTTCCAGGCATATGCATAACAGCACTATAGCAATCAACAAAGCAAATTCTCAATGAAATCGGCTGGTTTTAAAATGGTGGGAGTGTTACCATAGAGAATCCTTTTCTTAGACTGCTAAATCTGGCTGAAGAAAAGTCTCATGTCCACATCAAATACCATCATTACAAAATGATGGTTTCTGGCATGTACTGGGCCTTCAACTCTGCTCCGTATCATCATCTTCTCATCCTTACCTGGTACCCTTCTCTTTTTGCCCTTAGTATCTTAAGTCTTTACTTTTCTCATACGCCTGCACGTTCTTCATCCATGCAGCAAGCGTGAGCTCCTTCCCTCTTCGCCCCGCCTTCGCTCCTGCACGTGCGGAGGGGTGCTAAAGATAGTCTATGGGCTTCAAGCCAGGACTCCAGGCCAGCCTAGGGCTCCAATTCCAGCTCAACATCCACTAGCTGTGGCCCTAAGCGGATCTCTCCAGACCCGTTTGCTCATCTGTAAAATGGCAATGGGAATACCTAGGTTGTAGGATGCTCATAATGACTTGTGAGATAAGGTTGTAAAAATAAGCAGCACGGTGTGTAAACATGGCAGATACTCTGTTAGTCCTTTCTTCCGTCCCACGTCATTATACTCTTTCTTATTCCTTTCTGTTAGCTCTGCTAGGTCTTCCTGGAACATGCCTACTTATTTGTCAGTGAAGCTTTCCCTGCCCACCTCCCCGCCCTTGGTAAAACTCTTGATGGCCGGCAGCACAGCACTTAGCAGATAGCCCCATTATAATACACAGCATATTATTTAAAAATGGTTTGCCTCTTTCAAATCCATTCTAAAATGTGAGCTTCTGGAGGTAGGGACGTGTTTCTCTCTTTGGATTTCCAAAATCTAGCAAAGTACCAGGCACACAGTGTGTTTTCAAAAACTTTGTATAATGGAATAAAACTAGTCTTAAAAAGAATCTCTAACCATCCAGATGCCTCTTTTAGCTTGTTATTTGTGTGCTATATTGGTGTCTGCTAGTGACCGAAATTCTGTTTTGAAATGGGAAAATATAATGGAGAATGATAGACTTAATTAAGAGACTAACATGTAATCATGCCTCAAAATGGCCTGGACCACGTAAACACATCCAAAAGTCTCACGGAAGACAAAGAAAATGGCATTAAGGGTCTTGTATCAGGCAGATTTTATTATAAAAATGAAACAAAGATAATCCACAGGTCCATGTAGGGAAACATAAAGCAACCATTGATTTGTCAAACAAACACAAACAAAAATGAAGAAACTCCCAATAAAAGAGATGATTTTCAAGTAGCCGTTTGGAGGCTATCTCCACTCTGACTGGTTGACTGATTTCAATAAACGCTCGGTAAGATTCTATGTGCCAATCACAACTCTGAGTCCTGGGGATATAGGAGACAAAAAACCTATCTTCGTGAAGCTCCATTTTAGCATGAGACAGAAAACAATATAAGTAAGGAAACTATTCAGTAGAGAGGGTATGGTGTGGAGAAAAATAAAGCAGGTAAAGGAAGCAGGCGCGTATTTGTATGGGGAGAGTGGCAAATTCAGATAGAGTGAGCAGGGAAAGCTTCACTGATAAGGTGCCATTTGAAACAAACAAACAAAAAGCCAAGGGAAGCAGCCACGCCCATATCTGAGGGAAGATCACTGCAGGCAGAGGGAACGTGTAAAGACCCCAAGGCGGGTCATGCCTGGTGTGCCTGGGCGTAGTCAGGAGGCTAGTGTGCACAGAGCAGAGTGTGAGAAGAGGGAAAAAAGAAGAGGAAGTGAGGTCAGAGAGGAATTATGGGATGCAGATCATGTCAGGCCTTAGGGGTCAATGTAAGAACTTCAGCTTTATTCTGAGTGATATGAGATATAACTGTTTTGAGCAAAGGCTTAAGATGATCTTATTTAGAATTCTAAAATGATTCCTAGTTGTCATGTTGAGAACAGACATGTCAAAGGCAGAGGCATGGAGGTGAGTTAGGAATCTATTAAAATATGCCAAGAAAGAGATAATAGTAATTTGGATCGAAGTGATTAGTGATGGACATAGGGAAAGGTTATCAGATTCTGGATAGATTCTGAAGATAAAGCCAACAAGATTTGTTGAGAGACTGGATGAGGTATGAGAGAAAAAGAAAAAAATGGTGTTCACTGACAGATGAATGGATAAAGAAAATGTGATTATATATAACATAATATTATTCAACCAGAAAAAAAATTCTAGCATTCGAGACAACACGAATGAATCAGGAAGACATTATGTTAAGTGAAACAGACAAACGCTGTGTAATGTCATTTCTATGTGTAATCTGAAAAAGTAGAACTCACAGAAGCAGAGAGCAAAATGGTGGCTGCCAGGGGCTGGGGCACAACTATACCTCAAAGAAGCCGGAGGAAGAGGGTGCCAAGGCTGTTGCCTTAATGGAGTTGCCTTTTGCTGAACCGAGACCGGGGGGCGGGGGCAGAAAGGATGTCATATGTCTCTTTTGGACTTCTTTTTCTAAAAACATGTCATGATGAGTAAGATAAATAATAGCCCAAGTACAGCAGGATATGAATTCCTAAAACCTGGGTGGAAAAAGGTCTGGTCTACTAATGGAAAAGAAGAATGAGCAGGTTGTCTCAAAAAAACATTTTTTCTTTTTTATCTTGCAGTGATTCAATTCTCAAGGGTTAATCACAAGCAAATCACTTTCTGCTGAACTCAGTGTTTTATGCTGCCTTATTATTTGGTTCAATTTCTACAAAGAAAGCTCTTTGAATTTAAACAACACAAATGGGAGAGAAAAAGGAGGAAACAAGACTGCTGGCAACTCAGCAGAATTTGAGAGAGGTATTACACATGCAGATCAAAAGGAGGATGGGAGGGGGATTTATACTCAAGAAGTGTCAGACATGACAAAATGACTTTAGGAAGAGAATTTTTATAATCATCCTTCCCTAAAATTTTCAAGTGATTATCATGCTTAGTGAAATAAGTCAGACAGAAAAAGTTGAGAACCATATGATTTCAATCATACGTGGGATATACAACTGAAAGCATCAAATGAACAAGACAAACAAACAAAAACTCGTAGACACAGATAACAGTTTAGTGGTCACCAGAGGGAAAGGCAGAGGGGATATAAATAAAGGTAAAGAGGGTCAAATATACAGTGATGGAAGGAGATTTGACTTTGGGTGGTGAACACACAACACAATACATAGATGATGTGTTACTGAATTGCACACTTGAAACTTTTATAATTTTAATAACCAATGTCACCCCAATAAACTTAACACAAAAAAAATCAGCAGGATTTGGGAGAGTTATTACACATGCAGATCAAAATACGGAGGAGAGGGGGAATTTATACTCAAGAAAAAGTGTCAGATATAGTAAAATGACTTCAGGAAGAGAATTTTTAATTATGCGTCCCTAAAATTTTCAAGCCAAGCGGACGTGACTTTCACAGATTTTCATACCTGAATTGGACCAATCCACATTAACCTACCTCGCCTTCATCAGTACTGTTCCTTGCCAAAAACAAATACATTTGAACTTCTCTCAAAACACCAATTCCCATGAAAAACTCAAATTAAGTAAAAGGGAAAAGCAAAGCTTGCTAATTTGTATTTGCTCCACTTCAGAGTCACTTAATTTACTTTAAACCGCAGGCAAGCATTAATTTATACAGCAAGACTAGAGAGTAAATAGGAAGGCAAAACAAAACAAAGCAGAACAAAACAAAACAAAAAGCCAAACATAATAAGAAATAAAACTTAGGCTATGTCAAATGAGTACTTCTCCACTCTCTAACACAATTAACAAAAAATTCTCCAAACTTAAATCCTTGCTATACAGATGATTTCTTAAGAATAATTTTTTAGTACTGTTTTGCATTTATTAAGTGACCCGCTGATGTAACTACAATTAAAAAAAAATTATCCTAAGAAAATAATCACAGGGGTACATAAACATATATGAAAATACGCATTATTTATAATATAAAAACTGGAAACAATCTGAATACCCAAAAGTAGGGAAATAAGTAAATAAATTAGGGCATAAATATGCATTGACAAGTAAATAATATATTGAGGAATGTTTACAGATAAAATGTTAGAGAAAAGCAGATTATAAAACAAAACATACAGCATATACATGCAGACAAAAACCGAAATGATATAAACCAAAATGTTAACAGCAATTACATATTCTGAGTACCTACCTTTTATCACTAAAAGAAAGTCTTTGGATTACATATCAAAGAAATATGGCTTGACATTTGGCTCTACCTGTCAGCTCCATGACCTTGGCCACGTTACATGGCCATGTTACTTAGTCTCTATATTAGTGTTTCCTTACCTGTAGACTGAGGGTAACAATTACACTTACTTCCCATGGTTGGTATACATTTTCATAAATTAAGACATTTATCCATCAGCTAGTATTTTACATGTGGTAAACATTTGATAAATAGTAGCTATTATAATTACTACTTGGTATTATTATACAATTGTTTCTTTTTAAATCAGGAGAAAAATAAAGTTTATTAAAAAAAAAAATCTTGGGAAGATCCCATCTGATTAGAAGGGTTTAATAACTTTTCTTAAGTCAAGAAAACTTGTGACCTGTCTACTTTAAAATAAACTTTAAAAAACAAATTCTTCCTGGTACCTTTCGATAAAAACAAATGAACGGATGGATCTCTGGCGCCTCCCTTTGCCACCCCTGCACCCTGATCGTCACCCTAGCCAGCCTCCTCCCATCACGGAGTCCTGCAGACTTTTATCAGACTGATTAGCAAGTGCCCCTTAAACTCGCTCGGCGTACATCTGATGTACACCTTACCAGCAACACTTTGTCGCCTGGCTTGTTCCTCTCGCTCAGGAAATCATCTCATTTTCTGTAAGCCACTTGTACTATTTTACGATAGCTTATTTTACTTTAAGGCAGCAATTTCTTAGAGTGGTAATGCTTATAGCTTAAGTTTCATGACACAGTATAAGGTAAAATAAAACTAACTCCACTTTGAAGTTTAAAAATCTCTAAACCTATTTTGGAGCATCTTAAAACTCTCGAAATTACCATGAAATCTATTATAAATCATTTCTTTAAGTTGGATTTCATCAATTTCTGATATCTAAATGACGGAGCAGCAACACGGTTCAATAAACAGGTCAAGGATTTTCGGAGTCAAAACTGGCTTCAGATCCTAGTCCTGGTGCCACTGACCAGCTATATGGCCTTGAGACAGTTAATTCGCCTCTTAGATCCTCAGTTTTCCTCTACGTAAGATGGTGAAAAAGAAAATCTAACTTCAAAGGACTTCTATGAGAAATGGAGAAATGTGAGCACAGTGCCTGGTCCACAGCAGGCACTCCCTGTGCGTTGGTTCACTTCCTCTTTAACTATTTGCTTGCACGTCGTGAGCTCAGTACATTCATGGATAGCATAAATTTTAATCTTATTTTTACACATTCGATGAATAAACATAGAAAATACTATGGATATTATGGGGGCAGGAGACATATGAAATTTTTTACCTTATAAAAGACCTTGTATTTGAAAAGACTGGGAACGTGTTTTAGTGTGAACGAATTCAGAAAAACTCTTATACTGGCCAAAAGTGAATTTATACTACAAGGACCTAAATGATCCTGTAGAAAATCTCACAGTCAAAAAGACTTATATTGATAAAATACAGACAATAAACACAGTGTTGGAAACACATCGGCTGACACTTTCACCAGCCCACACTAAGGACGATTCTACCATGAACGCGCAATGACGGACGCAGCGCACCACGTCTCGCCGCTTCTTTACTGCGCTCCACGGTGTCGCATTTTTTACAAACGGAAGCCCGGACCCTCCGCCAGAAAGAAGATCACGACTCGCTTTATTGCGATGCTGGCTTTACTGGAACGGAACCGCCACATCTCCGAGGTCTGCCTACACCGGACGGACGGCTGATGAGTGTCTCCCCGGCACCCCCGTTGGCGGCCCCTAACACCAGAGAGTGAAAAACAAAAGTAAACCCCAAATCGATCAAACCAAAAAGAGCGCTGCTGAAGCGCGGGGCCGATGGCACTTTCCCCGGCTATCGGCCATCAGGGCGCGGTCGCCAACTGCCAGGCAAGGAAGTCCTTCCCTCTTGAACCCCGTTAGCTATACAGGGGGGTAGAGAAAACTAGGGAAGAGCGGGGGAGGCGGATAAAAATGAGATTACCGGGATCCGGAGTGGTGACCCAGAATGAAGTTCCCCATGAGATAAAATGTTATGCACACAAGGCTTCGTAAAGAAAGGGCTGATTTTAGAACCAGGGCAAGAAATAGACAAAAAGAGCGGGAGCACCTTGAGCGCCCAAAGGGAGAAAGCGCTCAGAAAAAGCCACAGGAACGGGCATGTGTCCCAGGCACACACACGCCAACTCAAACCCCAGCGACCAGAGCTGGAACGACCGAGCAGCAGCACGGTGGGGCTGGGTTAGAACCCGGCGTCCCCAAGGGACGTCCGGGCATCGCGGCCACCCGGACCGCCGAGTAAAAGGAGAGAAGGGCAAGTCTCCGTGCAGAACCCCAGGCAATTCTATAGTCGACTCCGCCCTCGTAAGTCCCCGCTTCTGAAACGTGGGCCACGCACACTGACTTTTCAGAAGGGGCAATTCTGAAAGGGGGGGAAAAAAGTAACTTCACAGTGGAGAGACCTGACAACTACTACTTCGTCATATTGGATCAAGGTCAACATAAATAGTGATAAGTCACGTTTATAATATGTGCCCTTCATACAATGTGATGAAAATGGCACTTTGCCTCTCTGGTTGTCCTCCTGAAAACTCGCAACCGGTCTAATTGTGAAAAAATTCAGACGACAAATTCCAATAGAGGAGTGTCCTACACAAGTAGAATTCTGGGTACTCTTCGAATCTGTCAAGGTCAGCAAAAACCAGGCAAGTCTATGAAACTGTCACAACTCAGGGGAGCCGAAAGACACGTGAAAACTAAATAGAATGCAGGATCCTGAATGGGATCCCAGAACATTAAAAGGACATTAGGAAAAACTAAGAGAATCTAAATAAAGGTTGGCCTTTGGTTAGTAACAATGTATCAGTGTGGGTTCGTTATTGCAACAAATGCACCACACAGACGCGAGATGTGACAGAGGACACCGAGTGTGGGGTCTGTGAGGACTGTTATCATCTCACTTTTTTCTGGAAATCTAAAACTGTTGTAAAAAAAAAAAAAGTCTATTTAAAAGGAAAAAAAGTTACACTGGTAATTAGATTTTTATGAGAGCTAACAATGCTTATTTAATCCCTAATAGCACTGAAATAATATTTAAAGAGCATAAGGCAGTGAAAATGGAGTTCATGAAATAATACTTTCTCTTCCACTGTGGGCCAAATAGACTTCTGTGGGCTAAGGGAATACCCACCACTTACAACAGTGTTTTGTAACAAACACTGCCTTTAAGAGACTATGCTTTCAAATTGTTCAACATCTGTGGAATTCAAACCATTTTGTAGCTGGAAATAGAGTGAGCGTGTTGGTTTTAGACCTGCCGGTCCAGGCTTTTCCCCACTCTGCTGTGCAGGAAGGGGAGCCAAGCCCCACAGGCTCCTGGATCAGCCGGCTCCAGTGAGTCTGACCCTCCAGGTGAGTCTGACGGGTGAGACGCAGGGGTGGGCGATGGGAGGGTGGAACAAGGGAGAGAGCAGGGTGCTGCTTTCCCGCTTCTCCTCTGTCTTGAGTTGCAGCTGCAGCAGCAGCAGTGCCTCTGTGGCTCCAGCTTCCTCTGGACGGACCCCTCGGTCCAGGCAAGTAGGAGTGGTTTTGAAAACAAGAACTCTTCCCTTTGGCCCTTCTGACCTAAGAATGCTAGTGGTTTCTTGCTGTTCCGAACCTCTGAATTTCACAATCCCGTTTGGTTTCTCAACTACTCCATAAACTCTAAAGCCAATTCTCTGCTTACATTCTCTGCTTAGGTCTGTTTTCCTGGTTAGACCTTGACACTCACAGAAGAGCTGAAGAGGGAATATATCCTGCGTAAGAACAGAGACAAGAAAGCAGAGTACCTTGGGGCTCACCCATGCACCAAGTGTGTGACCCTGGGCAAATTATTTCATTGCTTTAAGCCTCAATTTGTTCATCTAGAAGTGGGGGGTTATAATAGTATCTACACCTCACGGGGTTATTACAGACTAAATGAGTTCATGCACTTAAAGCATTAGTTTAACACGTGGCACAAAACAAGTAGCCACATCACTGTTACAGCTGCCCTCACCTGCTCCTCTGGGCTGTATTCCCAGGTAACTGCCCACATCCGTAACTGTTCTCGCCTTCTCTGCTTCTCTGTCCTCTACACTTCCTAAACACTGCTCGAGGCTTACTCTTCCCGGAGCCCTCCACTGATCACACCGCCCCTACAGAACTTCAGCTACCGACAGATGTGGCCCCCACGCCTTAACCTGCCGCCCAGGGCTACCCAGTCTTAGCCCAAATGATCTCTCCTCCCCATCCCTTGATATAACCTGCTTTTTAGAAAAACTTATTTCTCTATCTGGCTTCTTGAAAACAAAATCCATGTTTGAGTCATCTGTTTGTCCACTACAGCACTTAGCCTCAGGACCTTACCTAATAAAGTGGGACACTATGTGATGAATGAATGAACAAATAAATGACAGCACCTGATGAAGTTGGTCTTGAATGGTGTATTTAAATTTGATCCAATTTGCCTTCCAGAGCAGGGATCGGCAAACTTGTGACCCACAGGCCAAATCTGGCCTGCCAACTGTTTTTGCAAATAAAGTTTTATTGGAACACAGCCACATTTATGTATTGTCTATGGCTCCTTGCATTCTACACTGGCAGAGTTCAGTAGTGTGACAGAGGCTGTATGGCCGGCAAAACCTGAAATACTTTTTAGCCCTTCACAAAGTAAGTTTGCTGACCTCTGTCCTTGAGGGTGGCAATCCTGGTTGATTCATATCCTCCTCACTCACACACATCTGGTATACAGCTTCCATGTATTTGGTGTTCAAAAAAAAAAAAAAATCAATTTAACTGAATTGAAGTGAGAAATTTTAAAAACAGAATAGGGAATGCCTATGTTATCAGCGGCATTAAGTAATAAAATAACCAAAACTTGGAAAAGCTCATCAGAATTCAGAGTATTATGTGTAATGTTATGTGTACTCTGACTACACATAACCTTAAACGCTATATTTTAGGCCTCTCTTTACCATTAAAAAAGTCAAAGAGAGACTCATTTATCTTACTCTTAAGGCCATCAGTTCTTTAATCTAGAAAACATTTCTCTAACGCTCTGTTTTTCTCCCATCTAGATGGTTCATTCATTAATTTAATCATTCAACACAAATTTATGGAGCAGCAACCACGTGCCTGGTACTATGTTGGGAGCTGAAAATGAGAATCCTTAGAACTTGGCCCCTGCCTATAAAGAATATCTGATTTTAGTTAAAAACACATATTTCAAATAGGAGAAGCGCTATTTAAATGCCAACAAGTGGGCCAAGTTAGATATCTGTCAACTGCCACCTAGTTTCAAATATCCACCAGGAAAAATTGCTTTAAATGTCCCACTACCATGAATCAAAGAATTTCTGAAAATTGGTCAAACTGTCTCTTGCATCACAGCTGCTACTGCTAGAGGAAGGAAAAAAAGACATCAAGATTGTTTACAAATTCCCTAAGGCATTTTATCCTTCCAAAATAGCAGAAGCAGTAGAAAACCTTCCAGATAAATATAAATTGCCTGAAAGCGTGATAAAATGCTAAAACTTCTATCCTGAGACTGAGACATTTAAGTTCAAGACAGACAAGAGTAATACCAGAGGAAAAAGAATTATTCTTCTACATCAAAACGGAAAGTGGTAATTGTGATGGAGAGGAAAGATGTAACTCACTCGATATACATTTATTTATAACATTTGCCATATAAATATGCAAACGTTATTGAGCATACACTGGGGCTTGTGCTAAAATCTGGAG
>NW_011888935.1:1756857-1759103 GCF_000151845.1 Pteropus vampyrus | reverse complement strand
AAAATGAATAGGAGTTTGCCAGGCAAAGAGTTTCAAACAGAGGTGAAAACTATAAGTCACAGCACAGGGTACAGGACAGTGCCGAGGGCGGAAAATGGGACTGGATAAGGCATTTGGGGGCAGCCCATGAAGAGTCCTGCATACTGCCCTGAGGAAAGTTTGGTCCATGTTAAATTTATAAAAATGGTTGGTAGTATCATTAGGTCTGTATTACAGAAAAATAACTGATGGCAGGTGGAGTTTAAAAAGGGTAAAGTACCAGAAGCAAAGAGATTTGTTTTTAAAGGCTATTCCAGTAGGCCTGGGGAGAGAGATGGAAAAGACTAGCAGAACAGCAGTTCTGTTAGGAAGGGAGGGGGAAAGACATTACAGAGACCAGGGTAAGATGGATGGATTGAATGTTGAAGGTAAAGGAGAAAGTTGAACTAATGATGGTATTATTCACGATAAGGGAAAGATGAGAATCAACACACTTAGCAAGAGGATACAATCAGTTACCTTTTAGATAAGACAAATTTTGTATTTGGAATTTCACAGGACTCATTGGTAGACAATCGGAGATTCTTATTAACTCCATTCACCGAAAGAATAGTTCTTCTCGTTCTTTCCCAATCCAGAGTAACATTTACTCATTCGACAATTTCTTTCTGGCATGCTACCACATATCAGGCACCGTTATAGATGCTGGAAATACACAGACAGCACACAAAGTTTCTGTCCATGGAGCTTATATTTTTACCCTCCTCTTAAAATATAAAGAGCATCAAGGAAAAAAAAATCAAAGTTAAAAATATGCATATAGAATACATAATCCATGGGATTTCTTCAAAGGGAAGCTTCCAGGTATGTTAAAACATGTTTTAAATGAAATTCAAATTGCAAAATAGTAGAAGTGGTCTTTTTTTCAGTGATGAATGAATACTCGATAATTTATGTGTTTGATAGGTTTTAGCCTTCATGTATCAGGTTGCTTATCCTGAAACATGTGTGTGGCTAATTTTCTTATGTTATACTATCCTAACAACACTAGGAGTGACACTATTCAGGTGAGTACTGGAAACTAAAGGCTACCACCCATACAAACTGAGTTCTGTTCAAGCTACTTTAAAAATCAATAATATTCTCTTCTTAAGCTTAAAGTTTCTTTCCTACTTTTCTATGAGAATCAGTTTTGCTAAAGCGAAGTTTTACACTGACCTCTGATAACAATTAATTGTAATATACTATTTTATTCAAGGTACTACACAGGTATTTTTGCCTACATTTTGATCTTTTTAATCTCTTAAATAGGCTAATGAATATTAATTCTTAGTTCCTAAAGAGTTTTCTTGAGGGTTCTTTAACATCTATGACTGCAGATATATATTTCGAAATCTTTAAATTGCATCTTGTTAAAAAATGGTATAAAAAATGTTTTTCAACTCCTTGACAAACGTTTTATTTTCTACTTTTTTCAATAAGATTCCCGAATATGTCCGATACCTATGTCATTTATTCTTAACCCTTACCTCTGTCAGCTTCCCATCACTTTCAGAATTTCCATGTTCCCTCAAGTTATTATCAACTCTCTTATGTGCCACCTCATCATTGATCATTACTTGGACCAATGAGTCCCAAAAGAAGTGAACAGGCCTTTAGGGACATTTTGAAAACCTGTGGACCTTTTGGGTGTCACAATAATTTGGGTAGGAGGGGAGGCATTTGGTGGATGGGGGGCTATTGATCCTAGAAGTCCTAATAAGTATGAGACGACCCTGTACAAGAAAGAATTGTCTGCATTCCTCAAAATTTTTACTCTTCTGGACAGTAAGGAGGTAAGGTGTATCGCTGTGGGCCGGCTTAGCATGGAATGTGGGGTGGAAAAAGGTTTAACATCCACGTTTCCAGACTTTCTCCATCTAATCCATTCCTTACACGCAGCCTGAGAGAACTTTACGGTGACCCTACGTGTCACTCCTTTGCTTCAAACTCATCAAAAGGGTACCAACGGTACTGCCCTCAAAATATTCCAACTCTTTCACGTGGTTTATCAGATGCTTCATAAATTCTAGCCCCCATTAATCTCTGCGAACTGCACTGATCAATAAGTTGGCCACTAACCACATGGGGCTACTGAGCACCTGACACGTGGCTACTCCGAATCGAGGTGTCAGTTAGTGTAAATCACGCTGGATTTCAAAGACTTGTGTTGACTGACTACACGTTGAATTATCATTATGGAGATACATACTGGATTGGATAAAATC
>NW_011888935.1:1750563-1755918 GCF_000151845.1 Pteropus vampyrus | reverse complement strand
GAGCCTCGCGGAGCCGCAGCCCCCGGGGACCTGGGCGGTTCGGGGTTTGTCTGTGATTCGCCCGTCGAAAGCCAGCGCTGGGCCTCTTGGGGAAGGGCATGCTGCGGCCTGTCCCCCTGCCCCGAGGGGACCCAGGGCCTGCCCCTAAATCTGAGGTCGGATGTTGGTCCCATCAGGTGGCTGGCTGGGAGAGACCCAGAGGGTCCACCCGCAGTGCCCGAAGGCTCCGCACCCACCGCAGACCCTCTTCCCATCCCGGCTGCTGGTCACACTTCTGCGTAGTGCCACCACCGTTCCCCCATCCGCGACAGCAGCGTTAGAGGTGAGTGCTACACCCTCCTCCACGTGAATGGCTATGTTGAAGATGAGATCGCAAAGGCACTTGTAAGCAAGTACATAAATCTCACTCCCCACAAATGGTTTTGTGCTGACTTGGATATAGAAAGACCCACTTTATTATTAATTTTTAAGTCAAGCCTTTCTGAGCAAAAATGAACCGACAAATGAAGCCTGTGTAGCGTTTTCCAACTCCTACGCCAGCTTGTCAGCTCTTTTGCCCTTTATATGCATTGCGAAAGCAGCTTACAGGGAAATCTTTTTTTTCCGATTCTTGGCTTTAAAGTTTTGAGAGTCTATTAACTTATTCATTTAGTTACTATTATTAGCAAGCCTGAGAGGTTAGGGCCTAGAAGAACTTAAAATCTAGTAGGGAAAAAAACAGTGACACAGAGTGATGACAATCCATGCCAGAGCATGAGCACACGCATTGTGCAGCCGCATAAAGAGGGTGATGGCTAGGAGGATGGAAGAGATCTGAGTTCTAGTGTACATTCGGATTTTTTCTAGGCTTCTGTCCCTGAGGGTGCGTCTTAACCTCTCCAAATTTCTCCTGATCTATAGAAGGAGAGTAACATTTGTTCTGACACAGGGAAGTTGTAAGGACGAAAAGAAAAGGAAAAAAAAAAAAGATATGGAAGTAATTTATGCAAAACACAAGAGAATCACCAACACAGTGCCATTGGTATTTATGGGAGAGAATGGCCTCTTTTAATGGGTCATCCGAGGTGGCTGGAGGCTTAGCCACTGAGATGGTCAGTAAAGAAGGGGTAAGCCTTTTTTAGATTGAAGAGAAGAGAAAGAGGAAGTTTCAGTTGGAAACAAATGAAAGAAATTTAAAAGGCGGTATGTAGAACTGGGTAAAAAACACACTTCAAGACTCTTCAGAGGGAGGGGATGGGAATGTGCAAATTGCCAGTTATGAAAACAGTCACAGGTGTAGAGTACAATATAGAGAAAGTAGTCAATAATATTGTCATAACTACGTGTGGTGTCAGAAGGGTACTAGATTTATCAGGGGGAAGACTTTGCAAGTTATAAAAATGTCCAATCACTATGCTGTACACCTGAAACTAATATAACATTGTATGTAGTTGAAAATAAATTATTTTAGAAAAGACTTCTGAGACACGGTCTTATTACAGAAATCAATTTTCGTTAGATTGACGCACAACTATCAACGGCACTCATGAACCAAGCAAATGACTTCTACAAGTCTTTCATTTATTCATCCATTTACTCATTTATTCATAAATATTTATCGAACATCTGTTAGGTGTCAGACACTGTTCTAGGCATTGTGCCTGCAGCATCAAGTAAATAAACAAGATCTCTGATTCTTTGGCATCCGCAGTCTATGAGAGGGTTATGGTGTACCCTGGCAGCTGGGCCCTCACGGTCACAGGCTGCCAGCCTGGAGCAATTAGAAGACCCAGGTCAGCTGCAGCTCCTCTTAGGGCAGCTGCTGTCCCCGCTCAGGAACTAAAAGGAAGCTTCTGGAGCAGAAGTCGGGAAAAGGAGAGAAAAGAGAACTGAGCCAGGGAGTGGGTAGCTAGTTGAAGGGGAGATGGGCTCAGCGGAGTCAGGCCTGAGCTCAGACCCCAGCCTACTGAGAGCAGTTTGCTGGCTGCTTGCAGACTTGACCCCTGTCCCACGGCTGCTTCGAGCATCTTCTCCAACAGCAGCAGTTGGTTTTAAAGAAGTCTTCCAGAAAGACTACTCAGTGCTTTGCTAAGTTCACCCTGCGCAGCAAAGGAAGGATGGGAACAAGAGGAATTAAGCCCTCTGGTGCCCCACGTGATCTCCTTCTGACTTAGCTAAACTCACTTCCCTGGCTTCTCTAAGAAAGAAGAGAAATGCCTTTCGAACCACCCAAAAGGGAGGCCACATTAAATTTTCACTGGCCTGTTTTTATCAGTTGCACCATGTCCAAGACAGATTACGTTAGGTTCAACAGAGTTTGTCAAAGGAAAGCAGGTGTTGGTAATGACGTCCAAAAACATCTCAGTAAAAATGTTTTAAACATTGGTTGTTTAAAAAGACTTTCGGCAAAAAATAAAATCGACCTTCGTGTGCCTCGGTTTCCTCGTCAGTAAAGTTGGGAGTAATAATAGTAATAATAGTAATAATAGCATCTCCCTTGTGAGGATTCAATGAGCTGACTCTTGTAGAACAGTACTGGATGTAAATTCTGTGAGAGCGTTAGTTACTATTTTCTTTATGTTACCTCTTTCATCTCTTTGTTTCCTTGTATATTTTCTTCTTGTCGCACCCACCAACAGTTGTGTGGCTGTCTTATCTTTAAAATGATAAAATCCCATTAGACATTACATAGGGATAAAGTATAAGTGTGTGGGGATGGTGAATGTGTTGTTTTTAAGACAATGAAATTAAGTGCTGTGAAAGACTTGATAAAAGCAAATTAAAAAAAAAATGTCGAATGGTGGGCATGGGAAGAGAATCATAAAAATCGAGTGTGATTCTTCATGGAGCTTGCTTTTAAAATGCTTGTTCCCCCTTCCTTTTAAATGAACCCAAATGAAGAAGCATAGAAGACAGATTGTCGGAGCGGAAGAAATCCGAGGCAGAACTGAATCGGAGGACCCACACCCCAGCTGAGGTCCTTGACCCCACAGATGTACATACAGTACACAAATAGCTATGGTATTAAAATGTCATAAGGGTGGGGGAGAGGATGTCATTAGAAAAAAAGTCTAACAAAGCTCCTTAGGGGCATAATAAAAAATAGATTGAGAAACAGTGCTTTATAAGTGATGTTTAAAGTGTGTATCATTATTGTTATGATCCCAGATTTCATTGGTTTTTCAAGTAATCCACCAACTACTATCCTGGTCTGGTGAGAAAAGAGAGATGTACTGTATGACAAAGGGCAAAGGGCACGGAGGAGAAGGGGCCTGAAAAGACCAAGAAGGAGTCAGAGAAGTTAGAATGAGGTAGGCTTGGGGGAATGCGTATGAGAAATTACTGTATGTGAACAGTACCACAAGTAATTCAGTTTCACTAAAGCGTAAAGTATAAAGAAGACAATGAAGATGAAGAAGGATAGACAGATAGCCAAAGGCCAGATGTCGAACAGCTTTATTTAACAAGCTAAGGCATTGTAGAATTTATCTTATAGATGAGGGTGAGACATCAAAAAATGTCGAATGTGGTAGTGACATGATCGGATCTACATGTTAAGGTCATTCTTGTGGTTTGGGGCTGATACGGGCCAAAACTAAAGGAAGAAGAACAGTAAGATAGTTACTGCAATTCTCTGAGTAAGAGGCATTGAGTCCTAAACTAGGGCAGTGGCAGGACCTGGCAAGTTGAGGATAGTGACCTTTACTGGTTGCCTCCCCAGATTCAATCCTTCCTGGCCTCACTCAGCAAGGACCCAAGGATTGACTCTGTTCCCTGCTGTCAGGGTAGACCCCAATTGACATAAGATAACCGATGGGTCTCATCATTCCAGCCATGGTGTTTGTTTTACAGAGGGGCACGCAGACCTTCCGGAACAGGCAGGTCAAAGGTGCTTCTGGTCTCTCTCTTCAGCTGGACATGAACTGAGAAGCGTGAAGGCTGTGGTTGGCAATCATTTGACAGCCATGAGCTAAGGTGACTAATTTATCATCCAAAACTAGGTCACATTCGAATGAAAGATAGTGCTACAAATAATTATCTTAGGACAACAGATGTAACTGCGGCTGTCCCAGCAAACTGGGATATATGGTGCCCCGGCTATTGGAAGAAATGGCCTTAGGGGAAGCAAATACCATTTAAAGCCACAAAGAAATTAAAACATATGTATGAAGTAAAAATTCTCCTTACTTTAATCTTTTATATTAAAAATCTTAAGCATTTAAAAAGTAGAAAGTATAATGAACCTTTACATACCAAAAGTCCAGCTTCAACAATTGTCAAGATCCTTGACAATTCTTCTGTTTTCCTTTTTTTTTTGATGAAGTATTTTAAAGCAAATCAAAACACATGTCACTTCACTCTGAATATTTCGGTATGTATTCTTGCTAAATACGGACATTTTCTAATATATCACACCGATGTGACACCTATGAAAAAACAAAATTCAGTCGAGTAAATATGGTGGTCTATTTGGTTTTATTAAGTGATTCATGAATCAGGCAGCATCCCTTCCAGCAATTAGAAGGGTGCTCTGAGGGGTGTACAAAGTGGAAGGATTTATGGACAGAAAGAGAGTGGGACTAAGAAGTTAAAAAAAAAAAAAAAGTGAATTATTTTATGCAAGAGCATCTTCCCTTAGGGGAAGGCAGGGAGTCTTATGAGGCAAATGCTACATTACTGTGAATCAGGAAATTCTAGACTGATTTAATCTAAAATTCCACTCCTGGGAGAGGCTGAAACTGCTGTTAGGTTATATATCAAATCTAGATTTGGAATCAAGGGCTTTTAGCACAAGTGATGTCATTTTGGACCTGTGGTTTTTCTTTTTAACACACCCTACCAAAATTTTTAGTAACTTTTTGTGTCATCTAATATCCAGTTCTTATCCAAATGTCCCTGATTGTTATATATAAACAAACGAACAAACAAACAAATAAATAAAAACCTTAAATAGCTTGTTTGTTCACAACAGGATCAAAAGTCCACACATAGCAGTTGATATTTATGTCACATTGGTCTCATTTAATTACAAAAATCCCTTTCTCCGCATTTTGTCATGTCATTGACTTGTTGAAGAAACTGTCACCCGACATTTAAGCCAGGTTTTAGTTGGGTTTCTGTATTTGCAAACAAAGCGTTCGGGAGAGAGAGAAGAGATGAAGTCAGGAAGAGGCTGGGGTCATGAAAACCAAAGAAATTTCAAGAAGGATGAAAGTGCGAGAAATGCCAGGTATCTACAGATAAATCAAGTAAGATAAGGATGAAATGTGCTTACTGAATTTGGTAAGTAGGTGGTCACAGGTGACCCAAGCAAAAAGAGTTTCATCCATACCATAGAGATAATGGGCATCACCCATCCCACATTCTAGAACATTC
>NW_011888935.1:1742920-1750513 GCF_000151845.1 Pteropus vampyrus | reverse complement strand
GTTTGTTCACAACAGGATCAAAAGTCCACACATAGCAGTTGATATTTATGTCACATTGGTCTCATTTAATTACAAAAATCCCTTTCTCCGCATTTTGTCATGTCATTGACTTGTTGAAGAAACTGTCACCCGACATTTAAGCCAGGTTTTAGTTGGGTTTCTGTATTTGCAAACAAAGCGTTCGGGAGAGAGAGAAGAGATGAAGTCAGGAAGAGGCTGGGGTCATGAAAACCAAAGAAATTTCAAGAAGGATGAAAGTGCGAGAAATGCCAGGTGTCTACAGATAAATCAAGTAAGATAAGGATGAAATGTGCTTACTGAATTTGGTAAGTAGGTGGTCACAGGTGACCCAAGCAAAAAGAGTTTCATCCATACCATAGAGATAATGGGCATCACCCATCCCACATTCTAGAACATTCTAGACTATACTCTTTTTAAAAAAGTATAAGGAGAGCAATATGTAATCTTATTTCGCTGGGTATAGATATCAGAGAGTTTACATAGCAAGAAGAGGAGGGGAAACTTGCTAATTTGGATTTTATCATCAATCAGATGATTAGGTTTTAAAAATGACTATTTCTTACTCTGTAATGGCTTGGATATTTGCTAAAATGGTCATCTCTTGGAACTGAAAGTAGGAAGACAGTAAAATGCTGTGCCTTCTTCTAAACAGTTCACTAAACTGCCTACGATGAAGAAATACAGCTGAGAAGTGCTCTCAGGCAGGACTTTATTTCTAATCTAACAGGAGATTTAAAAAATGAACAAAAGGAAACTTAAAAGAAGTCACTAGGAGATAAGCCAAAAAAAAAAAACCCAAAAATGTTTACTTCAACATGCATTTTCGTTTTAGTTGCCTGACTGCCAATAGCTGGCAAGCTGGCTTTGGCCTATGTCAAAGGCAGTCAAATAAGTCCCATTCACGAGGTTGTCATGGAAAATGGGTATCTACATTATGTAGATTTGTCTGATGGTCATCCAGAGTAGCATGTGCTGCTCAGGTGCCAGCTAGAGATAATCCCATGAAAGAAAAGCTGGCACCGGCACACGTGTTATTTTCTGGAGCCAATTTACATTTTGTGCTTTTGTCCATTGGAGCCAAAACAGCATAAACCAGTGCCAAACCCGGTTTTCCGATTATTTTCAAGCTGATTGAATCTGGCTCATGACATGGTTTTATCTAATTAACCCACATGTGGTACAAAACAAAACAAATTTGAAATGGAAAGCTCTTTCTGCTTTTATAGAAAGACCAAGGCGAATATATAATTATTTTGTCCTTGTCTCTCAGCCAAATTTATAGTTGAGAGAGATTTTTTTTCATTAGATAGCAAAGCAAGTTCTGTATATAATTATAATTAAAATTATGATTTGTACTTTCTTAAATCCAGGCTTGTCTTTTCTATCTCTGCCCCAAAAGGAGGAAAAATGTGTGGAAGATATGTTCTTAATTGTAGTAAGAAATATATTTGATCTTTGTCCCTAGTTCCTGGCACAAAGTTCCTAAAACCCTTGGAATTTCCTTAGTGACCTGAGTGTCTTTTGTTATTCCTTAGGAGCTCCTTAGGTGCACGGTTTTTGCTAGTGAGGTGACAAGGTGGGGCCACTAGATAGCCTCAGGATGGGGCTGTTGGCCAGGAAGATTAAGTGATTAGAACTTTGAAACAATGTGGAGTTTGTGCCTTGTTCTGGCTACCTGCTGCACATGTAAAAACACCTCAGGAGCAAAAACTGGATTATAAAAGGTCACTCGACAAGCTATGTGGCTACAAGGAATAAGAAAAAGTGACTCACTACCTGAGTCATGCAAACCCTGCTCATGTCTCATTTGGCTTTGATGCGCACAGGCAAAATAACCGTCCTTTATTTCGGTAACATCGTGATATTTGTAGGTTTGCTGATCCTTTTTGTGACATTCAAACTCATAGCTGCTCGTAATAAAGTTATGGTGGCACAAAGAATAGAAATGATCCATCAAACTCTCCTTCCTTTTAATTCAAAATGATTTGAACTCTGCTGCTGTACCTAAATTGCTTGGGTATCTACTTGGATCAAAAGGATACATTCTAACTAGGCTCTTAAGTCTGATTGCCTTTTGTCAGTTACGCTTGATTTATTAATGCCTGTACCTTAACTCGACAAGGTCTGTTATCCATGCTAATACAAATGGAATCTGAAATGACTATGAAACAGTGGCCAGCTATACTGGGCACAGAAGCCCAGGGCAAACAGCTGTGGGACTCTAACAGTCTCCCTGGACTTTGGAAATTTTTAGATGGAAAATGCAACTTATGATGCTGTATTTGAATAGCTCAGGCACCCCAGCAAAGTCCTGAACTAAGATTCTCCATAGTTCGACTGATCAGTATGAGAACTATTTCTAATAAGACTCAAGTACTTCCAATCAGAAGAAAATGGAACGTATTTTTTTTTTTAATGACAGTATAAGGGAACTCATCTGATGGTCAGATTATGAAAATCAAAGAAATAAATACCTATGCCTTCGCACTATATGAAATTATGAATTCACCCAAATCTGGCTTATTTTATCTACCCCAACCAACAATACTATTATGGTACATGGGAAAGGGATGTATTTGTTGGAAAGGGTTAAAGAACTCCTCTGTTATCCTGCATAACTTCTACTGCGATGACACACGACAGTACCTACATTAATGTTTGACTGACCAAATGAGAACCAAGAATCTCAGGAAAGCTACCTTTAGAATTCTACTACACTATCAATGGATCAATAGATAACTCTATGAATAGAGATAGAAATAGAGATACAGGGATGTGTGTGTGTGTGTGTGTGTGTGTGTGTGTGTGCGCGCGCGCGCGCGCGAGCGTGCGTGTATATATGTGTGTGTGTATATATATATATATGTGTGTATATATATATATATGTATGTATATATATGATCTTCAGAAATCTTAGAAGCTATGATACCTGAGTAAAAATGAGCATACCTTACACTCAAATCCTAAATGTTGGTTCCTAAATATCAGTCTCCACTAAAATGAAACAGGGCTCCTTGGAGAAATGGATAATCCCATGGCTGAAGCAAGGAAAATACAAGAAAAGCTTGAAACATCTTGTTATACCGGAAAGTAAGGTAGGGCTCAAAGAATGATGGGGGCATGTCAATAGGATTCAGAGGCTAGCATGAAGGGGCTGTCATTGGCTAGATGCGACAATCAAAATAAATAATGACAATAATAGATTGTAACTCACTGACTAAAATAAATATCCATGAATCTTATTTGTATCAATGAACACAGAAGAGAAAATGGAAAGCTCTTCTTTAAAACAGAATGCCAACTAATAAATGAAGAAATGATAGCGTTAGAAATTACTATTTTGCACTCATAAATGATTCAGGCAAAGAATACCGATGGATGTGAAAACCAGTGGGTAAAAGTTTGATGAGGAATAGGATATTTGCAGTCTCAAAGTAGCTCCCCACAAATTGCATATCAGTTCCTTATTAATTATTCAGTAACTATTCAGTGGAGAAACCCAGCGTGTACCGTCTTAACCAAGTGATAATAGTCAGAATTGACAATAACGGGAAAAACTGTCATCATATGTTTCCCAGTATGACGCACTGAGAAAAGCAGAGCATCACTTTCTGTGGCTCTCCTGCCAAAACGCATAGCTTTAGTTGAATCTCGAAGAAACACCCGACAGACTTCTGCAAAGGACACTGCAAAAGTACAGGCCCATACTCTTAAAAAAATGTCAAGGTCACCAGAGACGAGGAAAAACTGGGCACAGGTCCAGCTTGGATGGGATTAGAGATGGAACAACCTAATGGTCCTGGATCGTGAAGGAAAAGGGGGAAAAGAGAAAAGTTTGCTTTTCTGTTTGTTTTAGTTATGACGAATTTTGGGGGACAATTGGCAAAATTTGAATGGAATCCGTGGCTTCAATGGTAGTATGTGTTGATGTTAATTTCAGGATTTTATGGGTATGCTATGGTCACGTGGAAGAGCATTTATTTTTAGGAAATGCACACCAACGTATTCAGGATGAAAGGGGCTATGTGTGTACAACTTACATTCAAAGGTTTCGGCGGAAAAAAAAAAAAACCATTGTAAAACCCTGTTGCGGTTCAAATTATGTTCTCTAAAGAGATTTGTTGGGGTCTAACCCCGTACCTGTGAATGTAGTGTTATTTGGAAATGGAGCCTTTGCAGATGTAATCAAGCTAAGACGAGGTCATACTGGGTCAGGGTGGGCCCTAAATGCAATGACCAGTGTCCTCACAAGGACAGAGAGGCTCAGAGACATACGAACACAAGGGAGAAGGCGTGTGATGGCAGAGGCAGACGGAGCGATGCAGCCAAATGCTGAGTGCTGCCAAGAATTTGCAAAAAACACCAGAAGTCAGATGACAAGCACGGGACAAATCCTCCCTCAGAGCCCCCAGAAGGAACCGACCCTGCCGACATCTCGATTTTAAATTTCTAACCAAAAGTGTGAGAAAATCGATTTCATAAGCTCCCCAGTTTGTGGTACTTTGTTATGGCAGCCTCAGAAAATGAATACAGACCCTTTGTTTGCTTGCTATTAACATCAGCATCTTATGCATGTGATTTTCTGGACCTGAATAGTCTAAAAGGGGAACCAAAAGAGATATACAAGAATGTATTGCTATGTACGCGTAAGCAAAATGTGTCATCTCTCAATGTACATAGTTTTCATTCCCATCCCTATGGGAGACTTGCGTGTGATTTCACTGTATTTGCTATGGTCTGAATGTTTGTGTCCCCTCACCCCCAATTTATATGTTGAAATTCTAACCCCAGTGGTGATAAGAGTAGGAGATTGGGCTTTTGGTAGGTCCTTGGGATTAGCGCCCTTATAAAAAAGATTCCGCAGAATTCCCCAGCCCAGTCTGCCACATGGGAACACAAGAACTCTGTGACCGGGATGGGGGGGCCTCACCCGACCAGGCTGGTACACTGATCTTAGACTCTTAGTCTCCAGAACTGTGAGCAATGACTTTCTGCTGTTTATAAGTCACCTGGTCTGTGGTATTTTGTTATGGCAACCCAAATGGACTAAGACGATATTTTTTAATCCCTCCTTCCTTGCTGGATAGTGTCTCCTTTAAAATGCCCAAAATGATTAGACAGAGTTATTTAGTGGAGAAAGCAGTAGGGAGTTTTGCGAATTAGATTTGAAGCCTAGCTTTAGAACTAAAGAAGCAAGTAAAAGTGCCTAACAATATGTGACACACAGCAGTAGCCCAGTAACTGTGTGTGTAAATGTGTGTGTGTGTATGTGTGTGTGTGTGTATATATCTGTGTGTGTGGCAAAAAATTCTGAGTTGCTTGCCTTACTTTTAAAATCAAAACTAACATTCTTCACAGGTTATAATAAGATAGGAAATGTAAATTTTCTCTTTAACCTCTAAACCCTCCTGTAAAGAACATTCACATTACCTGTAAAAATATCACCGTCTCACTAATACATGCTACGATACTATTTGCAGATCCAGATTAGAGAGAATGCCATTGTTAACTTGTTAAATAACAACTATAAAAACTGTGTAATTCCTAGTGTAAAATGATCACATTTGGCCCTAAAATTGTGCAAAAGGAAATGGGCAAGACAGGTGTTCCTTAGCTTGATTACATCTGCAAAGGCTCCATTTCCAAATAACACTACATTCACAGGTACGGGGTTGGACCCCAACAAATCTCTTTAGAGGAGGAAACCGGGGTGGAGAGGACTCTAGTAATTTGCTGAAGATCACGGAGCTTTAAGAAGAGACAACATGGGTAACTTTCTTGTTTAAAATTCCTAAAGCGCCAGTGTCGGTCATCTCTTTAGGACACAGTTTAGCGTCCTGGCCAGAATTAAACATCTGTTTTTAAGCACAGATTGTTGATGGTGCCAGAGAACTAACCCACCTATTACTATTTATCACACGATGCATTTCATTGCTTCATTTATTTTCCCAGCAGGTTTAAATAAAACTCAGCCTTGGCATTTCATAACCCAGAATCATGTTTTTCTGGGAATAACAGCATGATGACCCCAAGGCCTTTTGCTTCAGAAAAAAAGCATTGTAGGCAAACACAGGAAATGCAAAACATTGTGTTTTATTTGGGTTCTTGTTTTATTTTTGTGGTCAGATTCTGCATGAATATAAGAGGTTTTGAGACAAAGTCTGTTGGATTGTTTTACCTGAATCGAGCCCCCAAATCTCTACCAATTACTGACTTAATACAAACTATACTCCTTTTCTAGCAATTGACTTATTCTTCCTACATTATAATCATGCGACTTAATTAAGAGCGAAAGGGTGATGTGGATTTGTTCTTCAAAATAATTTTATTTTTCATGACGTTGTGCCAAAAAACCCGTCTCGTGGACGTGACATACCTGTACTCCAGCTACAAGAACCGTGTGATTTTTGGGAGGTCAGCTGCATGGGGTCCAAACGGCGTGATACTCTGACAAATTGCCATACCAGAAATGTATTGGGAAGAAGTTCTAAAAGTGATGTCTAAACAGTTAGAAACTTCTTACATCGATACCCAATTTTTACATCCTTACTTTTTGCGCATTCTCCTGAAAGGTGTTAGATGTGAAATTCATGGCCATAGCCTAGGTTTTAGTACATTCTGTGTACATATTTCATAATTCATCGCTCACAGACCAGCCGATGTTCTTCCGCTAGTCTCTACAACACCTGCTCTATCACAAACTACAAAAAAGCCCAAATCGTCCTTCTGCTTGCAAACAGCCTTATGGCCCCAGCTTAACGGTTCGAGAAATGGCCTACTAGAAGCAAGTTACAATATAGAGAGAGTATACAGAGATCAAATTATAATGTCGTGCCCATGGAATTGATGTAATATTAACCAATGTCACCTCAATAAAAAATTAATTAATTAAAAAAATACGGATGTTCAAGACTTCCCCCTACGCTTTGTCTGTTTTTCAGCCTTCTAAGCTGTCGTTCTGTTACGGTTGTACGGTTTTGTCCAGACCCTGGACACAGGCAAATTCAGAGTTGCTCCCGAAGGTGCCGATAGGGATGACTTACTGCCCTTTGTGTTCTGTGTCACCAAGGCTCTTGGCTGGGCGTTTGGAATCCCTGGTAAGCGTTTAAAACTCCCAGTGTCCAGGCTGCACCCAAGACCAATTAAATCGGAATTATGGGGGCTGGAACCCACTCTTCAGTGATTCTAAAGCTCCCCACGTGATTACAGAGTATAGCCAATGCTGAGAACCTCTGAGTGTGAATACAGAGAGTTGAGTTACCAGCTGCTGGTCAACGGCTTTTCTGCTTTGTCTAGGATCATGTTCCTGATTAGACTTGAGATTTGCAGGTCCAGCTGTGTGTTTGTTCTTGCTCTCTCAGCGTTGACCCCACACCGCTGGCACGTTGGCCTGGTTGGCTAATGTCCACCCCTAGAGACCCGTGCATTCTTCCTAACCGACCGACCAGTCTGGACCTGGAGTGAGCAGGGAGAGAATTCTCGTACTCCTTCGAAATTTTTCTTTCTCTTCTTCTATAATGATAAAATTGCTTCTGTAATTTCAAGTTGGGGACAGGGACACGCACACTCTCT
>NW_011888935.1:1736291-1737859 GCF_000151845.1 Pteropus vampyrus | reverse complement strand
TATATATAATTTCCGTTTACTTCCTTGGAAGATAAAGACACTCTTGGATATATTAGCATTAGACCAAGTCGGTGAAGGTTCTTTCTGCTTTAATTTTACCTTGGCTCACTGGAGTCCTGAACTGCCATTTTCCATCAGTGTCTCATTTTATACCATTTTCCTTCACACATCTTTTTGAAGTCTCCTTTTCTTTTCACTCAGCTTCCCTAAGCACAATATTTTGGCTGAGATTAAACCCCCTTTACCTAAAGGAATGAATAAATGATTATTTCCTGAAGGCAGTTATAGCTATATATATATATAAAAAAATTCTTAAAGAAATCTCTAATTGGCCAAAGATCAGGCAATTTAATAATCTCAGGTGTTCCCCGTATCCCTTAGAACACATACGTAATAGTCTAGCACAGTAGTTTTTCATGCTTTTAAAGCCACAGAATTCCTGCTTCGGACAAAATCAGGCAGCAGTCCAGTGCACAGAGGTGACAAGGAATAAAGCACTCTGGTTGAAGCAGAGATGGGGATCCACAACCTTCCCCACTCACCCTGCTTCTCTCCACCAGTTATCAGTGTAGAGGGCCGCCCCCATCCCCCCACCCTCCAACCCCACCAAGAACTGCCCTGGTAAAAGGCCAGCCCATATCCTCACACCAATGCACACACCCAAAATAAGAGAATGAGGGATATGCAAGTAGATAACTCACTCTCTAACAGCCTAAGGGTGCCCATAAATGTCTATTGCAATAATTAATCACACTCATATTTTTTAACATGCTGGGAATGTAGCAATGTGAGAGGTGAACAGAATACACAATTGGATTTTGCCTATTATTCTCTATTTCTGTCCCATGTTTGAAACTTTGGCTCGTTATATGGTTGTGATTTAAAGTAAATCTGGTCGACTAAGTGTATTCCTGAAGGCAGTGTAATTGCTACTAGCTCTTTTAATAGTACCAGATTTCCCCTAATTTGGGTTTTCCCATACTCAAACTTTGAATTTCATCCAACCACCAAAACAACTGCTTTCTCCTCTGAAACAAAACGTCCAGTGGTATTTCCCCAGCAGAAAAGACTGTGAAGAAGATGACCTCCAGAAAGGCCACCCAGATTTACTTTCCTCATTTCTCACCCTGCAGGCAGTTCCCAAATCAAACTTTCACTTTCCCCCAAAACCTGTCCCTCCTCCTGGTTAATGGTTCTGCCACCTACCCATTCACAAATTCAAAACCTTGGTCACCATAAAAACATCACCATTAAATTACCAGGGGCTCCGAGAGAGGCGTAGTATGTAGATCAAGATTTTTCAACTACAGCATCGTTGACTTTGGGGGCAGGATGATTCACTCCTGGAGGGCTGTCCTGTGCATTGTGGGTGTTGAGCAGCATCCCTGGCCTCTACTCACCTGGCAGCAGTAGCTGACCCCCACCCATTTCTAGGCTTCACAGTAGAAAATGCCTTCAGGCATTGCCACATGTCTGCTGGAGGCAAATCAACTCTGGCTGCGAACACTGATGTGGATTCTGTCTTTATCCTTCACGATACTCCCCACCGTAAGTATCGGAACTTTATC
>NW_011888935.1:1734829-1736241 GCF_000151845.1 Pteropus vampyrus | reverse complement strand
TCTCACCACCATGACCGGAAATGCCTGTGTCATAGCCAAGTCCATATGCTTATTTTTATTAATAAGTATACCAAACTTTCAGGTGCTAAAATCTATGTTCGTTTTCTATTGGTGCATTATAGTTTATCCCAAATTTGGGTTAGGAAGCAAGAATCACTGGAGGTCATCTTGAAATCTGACTTCCACTGTGCTTAACAATGTCTAACACGCTGTATCTTTATTTTACTTATTTACTTTGTCAGTTGCCTCTGCGGAAAGAAAGCTTCATCATGTCAGGGCTTTTTGATGGACTATTGTATCCTTAGTGCCTGGAACAGCACCTGGTATATATGAGGAATTCAATATATATGTTCTGAATGACTGAATTAAGACTGGATGTCTTGGCCTTTCTTGCAACTAGGTGTGGCCATGTGAATTTTGACCAATGAAATGTGATCGAAAGTGCTGAATGCCGTGTCGAGATTGTGCACTGGAAGGGAATGGACTCGGCCTCCAGTTTCCTTTTCTCCCTCCTCACGGGCTGGATTATTTATAGATCACATGCAGATAACGGAGACACCAGCAAAGTCAGAGCCACATACAGAAGCCTGGATCCTTGACACTATGAAATCACTCTTCTAGCCCTGGCCTGCATCTCCCAGGACTGGTAACTAAGAGAACAATTTTAAGCTGTTTAAAACCACAGTCACTTTGAGTCTCTAATATCGTAGGTGAACTTAGAGTTTAATTAATATGTTACATGAGTGAGTGGGGCTATATAGAAGCACGATGATGCCTAAAAATAGCCCAAGCAAGTAAGATAATGGCCAACTAGTAGTTAGAGAATGACAAATATAGACCTCCTCATGTATAGTGTCACATTGTAAGGATATACTATAATTTATTTATCTGTTGTTGACAGGCATGGGAGTAGTTTTTACTTTTACATACCTATGAATTAATGATTTATGGACATTATTGCATATGACTCGGTGAACACATGTGCAGTGGATTGGCTATATATGAAAATGTCCAGCTTTAGAAAATTCTGCCAGTTTTCCAAAAAGGTCATATTACTTTACAAGCCTACTAGCAGAACGAGAGAATTTTAGTCATTTCACATCCTTGTCACAGTAATGTTTCTCTTTTCATTGTATACATTCTGTTCTGTGTGTAGAGGTATCTCGTTGCAATTTTAATTTGCCTATGCGCCGTGATAAATGAAATGGAGCTCCTTTTCATATACTTATGAGCCATTTGGGTATCTTTTTTGTGTGTGTAAAGTGCTTGTTCAGATGTTTTGCCCAGTTCACCTTATTCTTTGAATCTAAGTAATAATGATCACGACATTCATCGAGTATACCATGTTGGATCTATGGAAGTATGTGCTTACTGAATGTGTACAACGGCACCGTTCAGTAGGTCTTAGGACT
>NW_011888935.1:1729471-1730144 GCF_000151845.1 Pteropus vampyrus | reverse complement strand
CTGCTGGAGGCAAATCAACTCTGGCTGCGAACACTGATGTGGATTCTGTCTTTATCCTTCACGATACTCCCCACCGTAAGTATCGGAACTTTATCGCACATTGTGCAGATGTGGAAACTGGGCCTCAGAGAAATCGAAAGAGCTGGCCTTGGTCATGTGGTGAGGACGTGGCAAAGCTGGATTTCAAAGTACTCTACAGACTGTCTGGCCCTCTCTCTGGGTCCCCGGCACCCAGTTCCCCCTCACATCTAGTTTGTTATCTGATCCTGTTAATGTTTCACTCGGAACGTCGTGATACTTCCCCTGCTTCCTATTTCCCACGCTATTGCCTGAGCTCGACTTGTATTTTTAATTGTATTGTAATATCTGGGCTCTTAATTTATCTCCCAGATTTCAGCGTCTCTGTTTTTCCATCTCTCTTTTACATTGCTAACAGCGCTACCTTGCTCAAACAGATATTACGTTAGTGCCCTACTGAAACATCTTCTGTGCCTTCCACATCACCTATAGCCGTGGTCTTAAAGGGTGGTCTTGGGACCAGCAGCATCTCCTGGAAACTTGCTAGAAATGCAAATCCTTAGGCCTCGTTCCAAACCTATTGAATCAAAATCTCAAGAATTAGGGCCCAGAAGTCTGTTTTAACAAACCGTCCAGGTGTTTCTGATGCTCACTG
>NW_011888935.1:1728195-1729421 GCF_000151845.1 Pteropus vampyrus | reverse complement strand
TAACCTATGTAGTGTATCTCTGGGGAATTCTAACCCAAATCACACTCCCAGAAGCATTCCAAGGCCATGGAAATTTCTAATATGACTCCTTCTTGAGTTAAGTCAAATAAACCTTAGATTGTATCTGTAGAAATGGAAATCTCGGCTTCCAGAAGATGTTAGGGATGGACCTGTGTCATGAAATGTCTATGGAGTGCCCAGTGCCTTCTAGTTGTGCCAATCGAGTTCCAGCTTCACTGGGGACTGTGTTCCTGTGTCAGGTGTTTATATGTTGGCAGGTGAAACTATACTTACTGTTTTATTCTATTCTGAAAGGGATTTCAAGATAAAACACAGAAGGATACAGCTCTGTAATGTTTTAGCAATTGAAAGCCAGGAGCTGCTGGAACCAAAGTTAAGAACTCTGAGGACAAATTTAAGTATTATTAGAAAACACACATAAAGCCATTGCACGAACAGCTCAGAAACAAACAAACAAACAAACAAACAAAACAACTTCCATTTATACGGCATCAAGTTGCAATTTGTGAACCATTTTCATATACGTTATCTCATTGGGCCCTCACGCCCTCCTAAAGGTAGATCGGGCAGGTGGTGTCAATATGATTAATATTTCCATGTTACAAATGAAGCGACCAAAGCTCAGAGATTTCCTAACGTCACAAAACTCTTAAATGCTTCTTCCAGGTCTCAAGGTCAGACCTTCCGCCTCTTCTCCCTGCCTTGCACATTCTCTTACACACCTGGCAATATTTAGAAAGGACTGTGAATGCTCACTAAAGAAGTTGGCTTGGAGGTAAAACATCAGAACAATGAGGAGTTCTCTAAGAGAGGGCAATTTTGGAAAAGGCACAATGGTTGGGTAAAAAAATGGGTGGCACTGTGAAGAGTTCCTGCTTGATTCATTTATCACAGCTTCAACAACAACAAACAACAACAACGGCAAAAAAGAAAGTTTAGGGGAATCTTACAGTCGTCAGAAGTTTTTTCAAAGTTAAGGGAAATTCCTTCATCCCTACAGCCAGCAGAGGTCTTGTGACAGCTACTCCACAGTGCGAGAACCCAGACATGGCAGCAAATACCTACTCCTCAGATGCGAATTTACAGAGAAATTCAGTCACCTTCCAGAGGTTAGGAGATATCATCGGAAGCACATTTCTACATTCCTCATGTCCCCAGGTGACAGTACTTATTGTCATCAGAAGAATAGAGGGCACAGATGTACA
>NW_011888935.1:1723855-1725340 GCF_000151845.1 Pteropus vampyrus | reverse complement strand
CATCACCTATAGCCGTGGTCTTAAAGGGTGGTCTTGGGACCAGCAGCATCTCCTGGAAACTTGCTAGAAATGCAAATCCTTAGGCCTCGTTCCAAACCTATTGAATCAAAATCTCAAGAATTAGGGCCCAGAAGTCTGTTTTAACAAACCGTCCAGGTGTTTCTGATGCTCACTGCAGTTTGAGAACCTCTAGCCCACCTGATAGGGCTCTCGCACCTCAGGTGCTGTGGAAACCCTGACTTCATTTTCTACCAGGTGCCCCTCCTGCCCTACCTACCCCACGTGCTCACCCATCCTCCAATTTCATCAATTCTGAAGCATGTATTTCTGTTCTAAGTGCCATAAGATAGCAAGACAGTTCAGCTCCTACGAGGTCCACAGGCGCCGGGCTGGGGTGCTCCAGCGGCCCACCTGGAGTGAGGTATGTACCTTGTGATTTTAGGCCATTGCATCTCCTTTCTGGTAAACTCGGATGTCTTTTGTGGCTCATTTTCAAATGTTCCTTTTTCTTGAATTACTCAGAAGACAAGTCCTTCGTTTTCCTGAGCGCCCGCTAGCTTTACACATCCTGTTATTTCGCTTGTCCCAATGCACCTTAGCATGTTTACCTGTCTCCTAGAACACAGGTTAGAGAGGGAAGAGCCTTCTCTCATCGTTGCATGGCCAGCATTATGACAGTGGGTGATCGACCTAGCACACACCTGAATCATCCCAGAGCTTTTTAAAAACACCCCCTAGGGGTACAGATGCGGAATCATGCAAATCCATATTTAAAAAAAAAAATCCCCACACCTTACTTGAACCATGGCACAGCGTCATGCACAGCACAGGTATTTAATCACTATTTCTTGACCGGCTGGCCAATCACATTAAGAGCACAGCTGCCTGGAGAACCGTTTCTGCCCGCCCCTCCGCTTGCTCTCCAGTTTCGTGCTTTCTCTGCTTTTGATTTCACTTTCTACTTCCCTTAACTTGAAAGCGCTTCCTCAACAACCAAAGAGCAGTTCATCACTGATACAGGCACATTTTTGCTTCCATGATTTTAACCATTGACCTAATCTCTGGCATCTGAAAGTTAAACGATTGTTGACATTCTCAAATCTCCAGCAGTAACCTCAGATTAGGGTTACCTGTCACACAGTCCCTAAAGTATCTTTCAGGATTCCAGGCCCCCTGCGGCTCCTCGCTCATTAGGTGTCCTTGAACTTTAAATCGACACACCTGTATGGGCCAAGGCAGCTCATCTCAGCACCGCGGGCAGGTGGGCGCGGCCGGAGCCGTGACCTGCGGTGACGGGAGGTCGGGGGAGGGGGGCACGGGAGTGGAGAACGAACCGGGAATTCCCCGGGGCGGGCACAGTCTGCAGCTGGTGGCTAGAAATCGAAACTCAGCTGTTAAAACCGCCGCCTCTGCTCTTCGGAATCGCAGCTCGAGACTCGCTCGCCGAGCATCCCAGCCCGCATCCCTCCCGCAGCGACAGCGACT
>NW_011888935.1:1722563-1723805 GCF_000151845.1 Pteropus vampyrus | reverse complement strand
AAAAGAAAGTTTAGGGGAATCTTACAGTCGTCAGAAGTTTTTTCAAAGTTAAGGGAAATTCCTTCATCCCTACAGCCAGCAGAGGTCTTGTGACAGCTACTCCACAGTGCGAGAACCCAGACATGGCAGCAAATATCTACTCCTCAGATGCGAATTTACAGAGAAATTCAGTCACCTTCCAGAGCTTAGGAGATATCATCGGAAGCACATTTCTACATTCCTCATGTCCCCAGGTGACAGTACTTATTGTCATCAGAAGAATAGAGGGCACAGATGTACATCTCTCCATTCGTAAGTAGAATTCTTTGTGCTACACTGTAAAGCTCACTATTTTTGTACTGTGAAAGAAAGGAATTCTAAGCAAAGTTAGTGTTTGCTAGTTATGAAAATTTGAAAAGTCCTCTAAAGCAGTGTCACTGTATAGCTCATTTGGTCATGTAATTATAGGGATGAATATTGGAGTGTCAAGGTTTCTATTAATACTGATTCTGTTAGGTTTAGAAACTTCACCATAACTGTCTTGGAAAGTAATTCAAAGCTGCTCATTGGGAAACTTCTAATAAATGAAAAGCATTTCAAATCCTGAATTTTGTCAAAAGATGTATTTTGTCACAATTGTCTTCTAAAATGTGTAGAAAGCTAGACTTAGACTCGGAAGGCCTAAATTCTGGTTCCGGTTCTGCCACTCATTTTTTTACACAACGCTGGCAAGTCACTCGACTTCTCTAAGTTTGTTTCATCATGTCTAAAATTAGGTGGTTCGATGAACTTAAACATGGAGCTCGAATAACAAGGTTCTGTTTATTTCCCACTTTGGCTCCGGGGTCTGACTGAGTGGTATGTGTTTATCATTCACTAAATATTTATTGCATGAACTTCAGGCGACTTATAATTGTTGCATTCCATGATTTTGTGGTAGAAATTCGAAGAATTTCTAGAGAATATGAAATTGTCAAGATACAAATACACACACACACTTAAAATGAGAAGATGCCAAGTGTTAGGTAAGTTTCAGCTCCTTTGTTAGAACAGAAAAAAAGCTTTAAATAACGGCAGCCCTGAATCTATTGACTTAATTTAACTTTCCACTACAGAACCGAATTTCAGGAAGCATGACTTTTTAGAATTTTCAAAAGCTACTTTCACCGAGATACTTTATGATGCGAAAAAGCCTAGTCTATATATCTATACCCACACATATTTATTCACATTAATGAACAACTCGTCTAAGGCAACTATTTA
>NW_011888935.1:1696201-1719738 GCF_000151845.1 Pteropus vampyrus | reverse complement strand
GGTGTTGGAGGGAATGAAGGCTCATTTGCCTAAAGGAAACCACACTTATAAATTTAGTAAAGTCCGAGGTCCTTTCCTAAATGTGGGAGCCCCCACTCCTTTCAAGACAGCACCCTCCTGATTCTGGTGACTGGCTACAGGATTGCAAGACACAGGTGTGTGGAAACTGCCTGGGCTTCTTACTAACTTTCCAGGTATCCACCATCATACTCTACCGAGTGTGAATATTTTTCTCTCCTGTTTTTAAAAATTGGCGCCTTAAATGCTATCTGCACATCAGCTGCAAGTTAAGGGGGAAGAGGGGATGCGATGTGGGGTAGATCCGAAGGCTGCATCCCAGCAAAACTCCCAGATAGGCCAGAGGAGCGCGACTGAGCGAGGAGGTGACTCGGTTTGCTGTCCCCGACGTTGATCAGTGCTCCACGCAGGAGCAGACAGGTACGGCTTACTCTCCATCTTCGGTTCAGGGATAACCGTTGGTTTCCTGGAGACATTTATTATGCCAAGTGTCGGGGTTGCTCTGCCGCCCAGTGGAGTGAGCTTCGGTAACCCAACACCCCAACAGCTAGCGTGTGAGACGTGATCGCCTCCGAAGAGCTGCTCGGTGAGATGGAACTGTCCACACGGTTTCATCTTTGGTTTTTCCTTTTCATCAACTTCTAGTCGCGGGAAAGACAAATGCTGGTTGCTAAGGTGATGTGTGAGCTGCAGTCCACAGGATAACCAGGAGTTGTGTTGTCTTCTGCTCACGAATGTGTCATTCCAACACCAACTAACTACAATTCAGTATAATTCAATTCTGACACTAAGTAGTCAGTGCAGATGCCCCGAATCTGTCCTCACTTTAGGAGCGAGCCATAAGGAGGGTCCCTAGGTACCCACATTCTGCCCAGCTGACTACAAATTTGGGGTTCCCAAAACTTCTCTCTGTGCCAGGTTCAATAATTCACTAGAATGACTTGTAGAACTCATGGAAATGGCTATACTTAACGATTACAGTTTTGTTATAAAGGATACGACACAAACAGCCAAATGGAAAAGATGCACAAGGCAAGATATCGGGGGCGTGCGTCTTGTTGCATGGACCTTCTATATCCTATCTGGGTGGGTCACCCTTCCAGCTCCTCAATGTGTTCACTAATCTGGAAGCTCAACAAAACATGTCGTTCAAGAATTTTTTTTCGGGCTTCATTGCATAGGAATAATTGATTAAATGATTGGCCATCGGTGATTGACTTCAGTGCCCCAGAGATGGGAGTGGGGTGGGCCCGGACGTTCTAACCCTCTGATAGCATGGGTGGTTTTTCTGGCACACAGCTCCCATCCTGAAACTATGTAGCGGTCCTCACCAGGAGTCATCTCATTAGCATATAATCGGCACTCTTATTACTTGGAATTCCAAGGGACTTAGTCGCTCTATGCGAGGAACCGGAGGTGAAGACTAAATGCTGATTTTTTATTAGGCCACGGCAGTTTAAGTAGCCTCCGTGGCAGCCCAGGAAGCTTGCTGTTCAAATCTCTTTCCAAAGAGTTGCTATGAAGAGCGTAGTCAGGGGACAGTCCCAGCCGCCACCCTTTCGGGTCCATTACACTCCTTTCTGCTAAGAGCACACTTCCTCTGCACTCTCCCTAGCCAGTGCTGGAGCATTCCAGGATACTGGTGCCTGCCCATTGCTGGCCCACGTGGGACCCCTCCATTTTGCCAGAGGACTCCGCATTCATTGACCTATCCAGAATTTCCACAGAAGTGAATAGCAGTCTGAGGCTCTTCCTGCTCAATCCTCTCTCCCCTTCTCCTTTTGTAGGTATTAGACCTCATGTGCTCAAGGCTTTCCTTGCCTTCTGCTTGTCTGACCTCTCTTTAATCCTCTGCAGGCGGTCTCCCCAGTACATCTCCTGCTTGTCTAATCCCATCTCCGGGATGCATTCATGCCATTTAGCATCTACGGGCAAAAGCTTATTAGCCCAATCTTGATGTCTGCTTCTCGGCGAACCCAAATTTACATGACCTTTAAGATGCACTATGCCCTAGACCCCAACAGCTTAGACACTACATCTGTGTCCTGAGGAGAACCACTCTGTTTTCTAATTTCCTTCCTTGGGGCTCTGGGGACATTCCCTAGCCTTCTTACTCTAACCTCGGTACTTCCCACAACTCTTCATGCTACGGGTAAGGAAATAACCCTAGTAATACTTTTTGTCCCTTGATTCTCAAATTCTGAAAAGAGAATTAAAGGAGAGTAAAGGATGGCTTGGTAAGACCACTTATTAATGGCCAACCCTGGGGTTTCTCTCTTTCTCCTTAAAGAGCACTGTGGTACATTCGTATTAAACATTTTGTAAATATAAGATGGATGGAATGTAAGATAGGATATATGATAACATAATCATTAAGTTATAGTATTCGATTTTTAGAAACATCGCTATTTAATCATCGTCATGTATATTCTGAACCCTGAAGTATAATTTCTGTCTAAGGCAGATGACCGAAAACTTTTTACGTCATTCTTGACTCCCCTTCTTTGAACCTAAACTAGCCACATAAAATAGTTTTAAATTGAGTACAAGTTTTTACAGACTTACAAGAGTTTATAAAAACGGCTTTCGCTAGTTCTTCACTGCAATGCTCCATATTTTCCTTCCGTCTCTTCATATGACTGTGAGAAAATAAGCTTTTGCCTGCAGATGCTAAATGGCATGAATGCATCAGGCTATTATGCCTTCCCAGAGATGGAGAATCAAGTAATGCCAAACTTCCTTTTAGTGCTATGAAATAATAGCACATAGAAGAGAAAGTCTGTGATTGAGTCTAATGAGTACTCGATGGCTCAATATAGATGGCTATTCATCAGGGGTCTATTGAATGTAATATCCAGGCAAGGCCCCTGAGCAGTCAGAAAGTTTATTTTAATAAAAGATAGTATTTCACAGATACTATTTAATGAATTTCTAACTTTCTGAAAATGATACGGCTTGATGAGCTGGGTAGGCAGCTCAATGATTGCCAGATTCTACTGCCAAACTAATCAATAGATCCCTGCCTATATGACTTATTCTTGAACTGAGAAGTGCGATGCAGCGTTGCAATGTCGCAGTAGCATAAAGTGAATCAGTCGTGACCTCAAATACTTAAACTGGGTACCCTGCGAGACTAGAACCAAAATAGCCATTCATAATTCGAATTCTCAGGTCTCGAACTCTTAACCTTGTGCTAAGCATGTGACCTACATTATTAAGTTCTTGTCACAATAAATACTTTGCCACTTTACAGATGAAGAAACTGAGTCTGGAGAGGTTAAACGATATCCCAAGGTTTCATGGCTTTTTTAGTCGCAGAAACAGCACTCGACCACGAGCAAATCCGCAAAGTTAGGACCCTGAACATGACCTGGAGCTGCAGGAGGGCGTGACGCTGCAGCCAGCTGGTTTCCTATCAGTGGCCACACTTTCACATCAAGAAAATTGAACTTCTGTAGGCTAGTGGCACTATAGAAACAGTGAGGTGACATTCGTTTACAGCTTTAACACGATCTGGGCAGAGGAGTTGTGTGTAAGAGCAAAGTTTTTCTGGGGATCCTTTTTTCTCTGCTGCTTTTGAAAAAAATGACAGCGTGGTGGCCTCGTATTAGAGCAATTCTCTTACTGTCACTGTTTCTGAGCAAAACCTGAATGACATATGGCCTTCTGGTGATCAGATTTCTGCCCATAGCCTTGAGCAAGTGGTTCGTGTGATATTCATGACCCCGTACACGTATGGGTATATGTGAGCTTATATATAACTGAAAAAAAATTCACAGAACAGTTTTCACCCTTGCTGTATGTGATACACTCTCAAAGTTTTCTCTCCTTCTTCACTAAAAATAAATTTTCCATTAGTGTGATACCACCGACAGTTTGAAAAGCACAGTTCTATACATGGCAGAAGAGATTATTGGAGTACATGGAAAGAAAAGACATTTTGGTTTGATTAGATCAAATTTACCTTCCAGTTTATGCAGGAGGGTAGAAATTATGGTTCTGTTTATAGTGAATTTCCAACTCTTCTGCGCTAGATTTCACTCTCGGTATGGGATGCATTTGCAGTCTGCCAAGTCTTGGGGAGTAATCATTTTTGTTCAAATACAATATCATTGAAAATGAGTGGGCATTTCTCAAAAAAGCCTCTGACAGCTGAAACAGTGAAACAATAAATCAACAGGATGATGAAAGCCTGAAAACACATAATACCTATTATAACCAGTAGACACATAGCAGAAATGAGAAAAAAAGAAACTTAACGCAATTATACATTAAGGTTACTTACTTCAAAGTCAGCAGAGTGCTGTAAGGTTATACATATACTTAAGGTTAATTGCATCTATTCAGAATGTACTTGAATCTGCAACAAAAGCTTAACAGGAAAAAAATCATCAAAGGGAGAAGACTGCATTTGAAGGGTCTGTTCTCTATCAGAGAATCAACCGATGATGGTTCCTTTGTTCTGTAATATTTGTAATTTTTCCCCTAAAAATGAACACATAAAAGGCAATCCATTAAAGTCCTGTAGAAAAACTGAAGACATTTACCATCATTAAAACCCCAGGCTAGTATTGCCCCAGTGGCTGTTTTATTACGGAATGAGCGAGAACAGAAATCCTGTGCTATCTAATCTTGTATAAAAATCTGAGCCCTAAATCTTCACTTTAAATATTTCCTCATTAAAAATCTTTGGAATATGTTTCCTTGATAGTAAAAGTAAAGTCAGATCTGCTTTTAATAAACACTCAAACATTGCACAACTGATACACAAAAAGTCCCCTGCAATTCTGGGCTTTAGAATTAAACACTTCAAACAATTGGATACAAAGACATTTTTTTTTTCTAACGTGTAGGTTGTGCTCTTTGACTACACCAAGTAGAAAGTCTGAAGGCCATTATGCCCTTAGATTTTCACCGCCAATGGAGGGTGACAGGTAGGAGAAGATGTGTTCTCTTTCTAACCCTTATTTTAAAACGTGATTGCTCTTTATTGTATAGGTAGACACTGTTTTCCACATTGCCTTATTATTTAGTCGTACAAGGAAACCGTTCTTGTTCTGACTGTGATGCTTTTTCCAAAAATGTTTACCTGGCTATCCAATCGCGAGACAAACCCTCATTTCCTCAAATTCAGATTGTGAGGCCTTCTATAAATTCTGTAAGACAGTTTACCTGGGGTGTCAGTCAGGGTTCTTCAGAGAAACAGAACCAACAGTATATATGTTAAAAGATGTATTATAAGGTATTGACTCACGTGACCGGGGAGTGGGGGGTGGCGGAGGAGTCCCATGATCTGCCATCTGTAAGCTGGAGTCACAGGAAGGCCCGCGGTGCAGTTTAAGGCCACAAAGCCAGAAAACCAACGGTGTGGATTCCACACCAGGTCTGAAGGAAGGCCTGAGATTCTGGAGCACAGAGGGCCGGTGATCACTGTTTCAGCTCACCGGTCAGACAAACAGTGGTTTCAGCCTTGCTCGGCCTTCTCGTTCTGTTCATGAAGGCCTTCTGTGACCTGAAGGATGCTTAGTGTAATGTACATTACAGAGGGGCATCTTTGTTCAGCTTATCGATTCAAGTGCTACTGTCTTCCAGAAATACCCTCATGGACATATCTAGAAATAATGTTTAATCAGATATCAGGGCATCCCGTGGCCCAATTAAGGAGACATAAAATTAATCATCACATCTGACATTCAAAAATGTCACTCATGAAAGGAAGAAAAAAGTCAAGGAAACTGATTAGATTATAAGAGTCTAAAGAGACATGGCAAACAACGGGTGTGTATGTATGTGACTGGATCTAGGAAGAGGTGTGGATAGGGAAGAATATTAAAAAAAAAATGGAATATAGACCTAATATTAGACAATCTTGTATTCACATTAAATTCTTTGGATGTGATAATATTATTACGTTTGAGTAGGAGAATGTCTTTGTTCCTGGGAGATGCTGGAGTATTTAGGGATGATGTGCCATAACTCCGCAGCTTACTTTCATGTGGTTCAGAAAAAAATTAAGAAGAGGAGAGAGAGAAAAAGAAAATGTGGCAAAACATTAACAATTAGTAATTGACAAATTACTAATGAGTCATTAACAAATAGGTAAACAGTCTATGGGTTTTCATTTTACATATTTTAATTTTGCTCGTACGCTTAAAATGGAAGATAAAAATGTGAGGAAAAGTAATTGAGATTATATCCTCTTTTTTCTTTTGGAATCTGAAGAAGTTAAAAGAAGGCTTGTGATGGAGCTGTGTACTTAAGATTTGTGTAGTCTACCCTAGGTATATTAAGTGTCGACAAATAATTTAAGGGCAAAAAACGTTGAAAATGATTTAGTAATCTTTAATGAGATACTATTTATCAATACGATTTCGTTTCATTCAGTGTTTCTTATTACTCCTGGGACACATAACAAAGAAAAGAATCAGGAGCAAGGATATAGATGTTAGAAGAAAGGGCCAGAACCAGGAATGTAAAAGAGACAACTGAAAAACTAAATTACATATAGTACGGAAGATGACGTGACAAAACGTCCGTCTCAGCATGACAAAGGAGATGTCCTAGTGATTCAGGTTCCATCACTGTACGTATAAAATCGGTGCCTGTTATATAATATGTTATATGTAATTATTACATTTACGTATAATAAAATAGACATTCTCAAATAGGTGTCTTAATAGATGACTTTATTGGTTTCCTTTCTATAGAATAAGTTCGCAGGTAGATAGTGCAAACGGTAGGCATCCATAAAAGAACATTTATTTTCAAGCATTGTTCTAATTTAAGAATTGAGGAGTGTCAGGCATCAGAGCAGAAATTAATCCTATGATCAAACTGTCTCTGAGATTTTGGAAATGCAAATGGAACATCTAAAGAAGAAAATTTAAATGTAGTGCACCTTCCTGTTCAAAGGACCGATTTTAGAGGACTCAGAGTTTCCTTTTGGGTGTCGTTCTGTGCAAAGCTTTTTGTCTTACATTCTGAACATCCTGCAGGATTGTTTATAATAGTGAATAATTGAAGCAAACAAAATGGTTAAGTGAGTGATGATGTTACGATGCGTCCATGTCGTGAAATATCGTGTAGCCATTTAAAACTAAGCTTCTTACATGTGTGGTTGGGAAAAACACTTATAAATGAAAGCAGGACATAAAATTGGACTTACGATATGATTGAAACTGTAATAATATGTACAGAAAATAGATCGGAATGAAATGGACCCAGATAAAACTGTAATTGCCATTTCAGAGGGGCGGGATTATGAATGACTTTTAAATGTTTTTAAAAACATTTCTTCATTTTCCTCTATGAACCTGTTTCTTTTAAAATTAGGAATAGAAGGTGAAATTCATTTAAAAATGGTCTATGCAGAGTTTTAGATATAATTCCCTATGTCTTACATTTCTGGTTTTCTCCAGATTACAGATAACCTTAAGGAGCATTGCTTAAGACGTGTGCATAATCGGATCTTAGTCTATTAATAATGATAATAAAGAAAATGTGTAACCCATTTGCTAAATAAGTGGTTTTTATGCAAATGCCAATTTCTCTATTATTTAGCCATTCTTAAAAAGGATGTAAATCTTAAATAACCTGTTGTTGGCAAATGCAGTCTTTCTTGGGTTTCTTTTACTCTTATCCTTCTTGCTGGCTGTGCCGAGACTGCATACCTGACCATCCTTTAACCTGGACCGTTTCTCAGGGTTGTTATGTAGCTGAGAACTTTTGAGAGGTGAGATACACTCTCCCTCAGCACAAAGACCAGGTTTGCTCACCACCTGCTACAAAAATCCCCCGACTCGGTGTTCCTCAGCTGCAATGCAAACCATGTGGGCAGTGTGGCCCCCATAAGACTTAGGTCCAGAGAGAACAGACACAAACATGCCAGTGTTCATGCTGCCTGGTCTGCCGCGAGTAGTAATCCTTTGTTTCTGATCCAGGAGTCTCATATTCTTCCAGCACCCATGAAACAGGAACAGGCTAAGGTTAGTTTGTTAAGTTAAAATTAGCTGGTAAGTAGGGTCAAGTCGCATCCCAGACTGACATCTCTACATTCTGAAAATAGGACATTCTTGTAGCTATTTTTTACCAAAGAAGCAATTTTGTACACTTTGCAAGTATTCCTCCCAGTCGGTCCCCATCTCTACTCCCGTCGTTGGCTTTTGGTGTCTTAAAGATGACGAATCTCTATAATATTGTATTTCATATATATTCTTCGTAACTTTAAAGATCTTTAGAGAATCCTTCTTCTTTTTTTCACACATATATGTGTGTGGGTTTTAAGTATAGAAGTTTGACATCGTTCGGGTCTACCCTGTATGGTTGTGTGGCTTGGTAACTGCACAAACTCGCCTCGCTCAGGTGATGCTTTGGAGCAGAAGTACAGTTAACCCTTGAAACGGGGAGTAGGGGCCCTGACCCCTCGAACAATCAAAAATCCACATCTAACTTTTGACTCTATGGTTGGCCCTTTGCATTTGTAGATTCAACCAATCACAGATCACAAACAGTATTTTCAATTCAAGGTGGGAATCCGTGCTTGGGAATGCAAAAATACTGCTTTTGATTCACAGTTGGTTGAATTCCTGGCTGCGAAGGGCCGAGTGTACTTATTGGAAAATTCTGTGTGTGAGTGGACCCATGCAGTTCAAACCCATGCTGTTTAAGGTTCAAGTGTGTCTACCAAACCACATGCCCTAGTGTGGAGTTAACCCGACCCGAAAGAAGGAGCACTTTTTTTCTAATTTGCCTAAATTTATCATGTCTCAATAAGCCATGGGCCTGCATGGGGATCCTAGAGTGGATGTGCGTGTGAGCGCACACGCGCGTGCGTGTTCCTCCTTCTAGTTTCCGTAAAGGCATCCTATGAATAAAGGTTCTGATGACGTTGTGATCTCTTGTTTGTTCATGTTTTCCCTCTGGTGTCTGTTCGGCTCTCGAACAGAAGCTATGAATTACAGAACTAACCAGCCTCACATCAGCCTCCTGGGTGTGCAGACAGTATTTTGGCTTCTGCACATTCTGAAACCAAAGAGAACCCAGGAGCCCTTCCAGACTGGATGTGAGTGCTGGATCAGGGCTGGTGTGACGGGCTTGGGTGTCAAGGATGATTTACTCAGTCTGATCTTGTCATGTTATGTTTTACTTGGAAATATAGTCTGTTTATAAAAGAACTTTTGGAAACCTGAGTGCCTCGAAAGCTTTGACCCATGTTGCTAAAACTGGTTAGCTTCAGATTCCTGCATTGAAGATCGTCTAGTTAAAAAAACCGATATGGAAGGCCATATCTAGAAAATGAATCTCTATCCAGTGTCTTTGATTAACCAAAAATCCTTGCCTTTTTTCGATTTCACCCAAGGATAAGATTTTATTGAACTATGAAAACTTCAAACCAATTTTTTATACAATAGATTTTACCTGTCTACTCTTCTGCTTGAAATTATGTTTGTAAAAACATAATCTTCTACCCCTTTCTGAATTTTTGCTCGTGACTATGTGTGTGTTTTTAAGTCAAACCAGTGTTGTTCCTAACTAGAATTTAAATTGCATCTGCTGCATTTTTTTTTTTTTTGTACACACTAGGGGATATATTTATGTAATACATGTAGCCAGCCAAGATATTTTTCATAATTTCGACATAACATTTTTTCATAAAGTGCTATTGATGAGACCTTATAAAAACTGTGCAAGAATGTGCACAAGCAGTCATGTAGCTAAGGAGAGACCTCACCCCCCAAAAAGATTCCTTGAATATATTTTATTTATTTTTTTATGGAGCAGGGAAACATTTTTCTCTTTGTCTTGTGCTATACTTTCGTATGCTCTCCCTTAGAACATATCCTCACGTAGCCTCCCAGATATGCGTTGTTGGAAAGTGAAAACAATCTTACAAATTGAGATATTTCATTAAATTTCAATGAGTTAATTAAGGAAACTCATTTTCAAAGATATACATTTATTTCAGCAGCTTGAGTGTTGCTTAATCAGGAAATGACCAGAATACTAAATACTAAAAGGTGGATTGTGCTCGTGTTGATGAGCAGCTTTGAGAGTGACTGTCAAAAGGGACGATGACATGGAGGTTAAACCAAGGGCCCAGAGGCCCTTGCTGTGGGTGGAAACTAATTGGCTGAAAACATGAATAAGTTATATTTGTTATTCACGACAAGGAAAAACTAAGACAGAGGGACAGATACTTGTATCTGCCACAGCATCACGCTCTGTCATATGATATTAAAGAATAAAAAGCAGATTCTTAGACTTAAGCTCTTCTTCCTGTAAGCAACGAAGAGGAACAGAAACTCAATCGCTTGACAGTGCTTTCTTCTGCATATTATAATTCGGGTTTGGCATTTTCAGCCAATAAAATATTGCTAAGGCGTTTGCTACGAAATTCTCCAACGGAAAAGAGTTATTACTGGGGACTCACGTCCTTGGGATTATGTTTGAATGATTTCAATTAAACACCTTTGATTTCAGGGTAACACAAGTCTTCCCTCTTTTCACGGCCCCGAGTGGTGTCTGGGTACCCGCAGCCTATGCACGTCGGCCGTGGGGTGACCATGGCCCTGTCCCCAAGACTAAAAGATTCCAGAATGTTATCACACTGGAATCGTAGATATTGTAGAATAAAATGGTTTACGAACAGATTGATTTTACTTTCCAAACCTTTCCCAGAATCTTTATAAGAGAGGCCCATGGAACTTGGAAAATTCTCTAGGGAGCTGCTCTGAGCAAAGTTCTAGCAAACAAACACTTTTTGCCATTGGCGGGTCCCATCTTTTAAGCCTTGCCTTGCTATTCTTCTCTGAAGTTTTCTGTCCTTGGAGGGATCTCTGACTCTCCTTTACCTCCTTCCTTCATCTCGCCTGACACTTGTTTGGATGTCCTTGGGATGCGTTCCAGTGGTTTCGTGAATCGTTCCTAGCTAAAGCATAAGCCCGGGTAGAGTCTGTGCTTTGGGATTGCCCTTAACACGGCAAGTCCCTAGAGGTGCTCAGGTAAGTACATTTCTTTGTTTGGAAAGCCCATCAAGAGGCTGAAGTCAAGGACAGTCATATTTTATGCTTACTATGTGGAGCTGGAGTGTCAGCGGCAGACACCCAACTGGTCTAAGTCAGAAGTCCTGGGTTCGTGTCTCAGCCTGCTGCTCGATTAACCTCAAGACCTTTGGCGTAGGATTTCTTCTCTGTGTCTTGATCTGGGGTGGATTAATCCCCAAATTTCCTTTTAGTCCAGATGTTCTAAGTCAGTGTGAGTGAAGCATAGCAGTAGTCCCCAGATCAAGAGCACCGGCCTTATCTGGCACTGTTAAAAATGCAGGTGATCAGACCTCACCCCAGGCTACAGAGTCAAAAACTCCACACTTGAACAAACCCTCCACGTGTCCCATTGCACGCTAACGTTCAAGAATGACCGACGTGCAGTATCATCAAATCCTTGGTATCGTGAGCAGCTACATTCTATTATCTCAGTGGACGCTAAGGATCGGGCAGTCATCTCGTGGCTGGCATTTAAATCCAGTATCTCACGTTTCATCTTTAAGGCTCTGCAGAATGGCTCACTGTTGCATCAGATTCAGGTTTACAGGGTACTACAACCCACAGAATTGCAGCTCTCGAGCTCCTATAAAGTGCTGGCCATTGAGGGGTGAAAAATCTTTCCGAGGGTGAACAAAGAATCTGCAGTGGACAAGGGATTAATTTCCAGCAGCGGCCTCCTAATTTTGCATTCATAACACTGTACTTATGCTAGGCTACACTTGCAAAGTCTGCTGATATACATTAGGTAATTGGACAGCTGGCAGCCCCATTTGTATGCAAAGGGGGTTGCACACCTCCCATTTACAAGTCTGAAATTAAAGCCACTTTGAAGCTGGCTGAATGCTCCCTGCTAGGAACATAAAGAGATAAGGAAGAAATGACTTCTGTTAGTCGGCACTTTTGGCCTCTACTGCTCAGTCTTTGCTAATTTGTCCTTTGAAACTGTACATTCTGTGTTGAAGAGGGACTTCTAAGAGTACCTGGTTTTTTTTTATTTTTAAGAAAAACCTACATTTATAAGCCGTGGTTACCCCAACACTGTAACCACATGTATACCGCAGTCTGTCACTGGGCTATATTTTTTGCTCTATGAACTATTTATGTTCTTGTGGGACCATATCGATCATCCGAAAGAAGAGACACCCAGCACAGACTCACAGCCTGCGTCTTGGCATCATTTCATTTGAATTCGGCCCACATTCATCAAGCCCCTACTTTGCACCGCGCCAAGGGCTGGGCCTACACAGACCAGACCAGTCGAGCACAGTTTCTGCCCTCAAAAGCTCTCAATATTTTAACAGCTTCTTGATGTCTCAGAGTTGAATATTTTGGTGGGAAGGAAGTCTCCCCTGATATCCCATGAATCGAAATGACTCCTTGCTTCTTTGAACTTCTGATCACACTCAACCGCTGTCCGAAAGAGAATGAGGGACCCAGTGGCTCCATGCCGGGAAGAATCAAAGCCCGAAAGCACAAGACCATAACCAGCCGGCCACTCAGGTCATCAAGGGGAGATGGCTGCATCACAAATGGCCTGTGTTCCCAGATTGTGGAGACGAAGAATGCATGAGTGTTTCTTGTACTCCCAGGGAGGGTCACAGGGAAGAGAATGCCAGTCTCAAGCCATCTCAAAGAGACTTTCCCGTGATCACTGCCTAGAGGAACAAGTTGCTGCAAAGACAGTTTACCAAGAGCCAACAGCGAAGCAGTCACTTGCCACTCCTCATCAACTGCTTTATATCCCATAGTTGGCCATGTACATTTGTTTCACTTGGACAATGAGATTGTAAGCGTCTGGAGAACAGACCTGGGTCTTAAGAAGATTATCTTTCATACTATATATTTGATGGCGATGATAGTAAATACAGTCTGTTAACAGGAAGGGCGTCTGGTGGTTTGTAGGCATCGGTAGTTTCCTGTGATAATAAGCAATGTTTTTCCTCTTCATTCTAGCGCAGGCGCATACACCTTGATAACACCAAATGAAACCCGAAGAAACCAGCTACAGAGAAGTACGTATATTTATTCTTTAAACATTCAGAAAGCTTCTCATTTTCTTATAGAGTACAATAGTTTGTTTTGGTCTGAAGTATTTTTATTTTCTGATTTGAGAATACTCACCAGATCTCATCGTTTTTTTTTAAAAATTTATTTAACTTTAGCAGTTTTAATTATACCTTTTAAAAGTATTCTATTGTTAAATTTGTTTCTCTATGTTAATAGCAGAACTCACAGCACGATTGTAAATATCAGATATGCGTTGGGCTTAAACGATTTCACAGCAGACCCATCTCGTTCCTGTAAAGTTGGGCTATTTGCAGAGATTTTTACAGGTCTATGAATATTTTTGAAATAGACAAGTTAAATACTTGAAACAATTATGTACTTGAAATAATTTGTCCCTTTCTTGATATGTTCTATCTTTTCTTAATGGAATTCTTTTTAAGCCTCTGAGCTCCCATAATTATTCAACTATTGCAGTCTGCTCTTGGCTATTTTTATTTGTGTGCAGTAAGTAAGAACACTTAGCATTGTTGACAAGTTCTGTGACTTTAAGCAAAATAACAGATAATAAAGCCGATTCTACCACAGGCTGATCGATAGAAGCGAGAACTAAGTCCCCTCGGCATCTCATCAACTTAATAATGAAACCGCATTATTGGGGTATCCGCTGTGCTTCTGTTTCCTGCCCTAGGTGATCCCTTCTTTGAGGACGGGGACCTTGCCCTACTCATTTTTGTGCTCCTTGTACCTAGTGGGGGTATAGCATGATTAACTGAAAAATTACAGTAAAATAAACGCTGTCATTAAAGTTCCCGCCTGATACGTTAAGCGTTGGAAGGAGATCTAAAGTTAATTTAGTTCAGAAAGAAGTTATGAGGCTTGTTCAAGTCAAGTTGTGGGCCTCTCTTTGAGATCCTATGCTCTCCTTTATTAGATCTTGGTAGGAAAATTAATTTTGTGACTCATGATGGACGTAAGGGCACAAGGGGAAATCAGCTCTGCAAAGGGTCTCCACCAGACAGGCTCCCCCTGGTGGCAACGCTGGGTCAGTGCAGAATATGACAACCGCTGCTTTGCCGAGTGCCCCTGTCAGCGGTTGACCAATGGAATCCCAAATGTTTTGGCATTTCACAAGCTTTTTATTTAAATACCTAAGTCTCAGTGTGGTCTGGGTTTTTTTGAGATGTTTAAGGAGATTTTTTTCCCCTCTAACAATAAAAAAATGTTATAAATGGACATTTGGAACAATCAGGTCTAATGGGGAGACTCGGGCAGGCGATGGAAGTACAGGACGAGTTTCTCTGGCACTCCCTGCTGTCACTCACAGTGTGTCTTTGGGGGATGAGCGCTGCCGTCCCAAGAGCCAGCAACCAGAGCAGGGCTGCCCACCCGTAGTGCCCACTCTCACATCCTAGAGCTGCGCTCATCTTGGGGACCATTTAAAATAATGAATATGGCATCGGAATGACTTGGGAACATATGGTTACCTATGTGTGAAAAGTTCTTATCGACACGAATATTCTAGTTTTGCAAACATTATAGCAAACTCTTAAAGTTAATTTGACATAGAGTTTTAAGGATGCCAGAATGGGAAGAAAGACTGAACTCCTTTTAGTAGGAGTTCAGCTTATTTTCCAGGTTCGAGCCTCCTGTGCAGACTCTCGAAGAGAAAGCACCCCGGGGTGGGTCTAGGGTGAGCCTGGGGTAGGCCCGGGGTGACTCCGAGGGTTTGGGTCTGAATGCTGTCCTTTCCTGGGTATCTCGTCCACTCATGCTTGAATGTAGCTAAGCACCCTCTGAGGATTGCTTCTTATGCTCTAAAGGGCCCCGTTTCCTGTTTCACATTCCGCTCGTTGATGATTTGGTATTTCTCACTTGCCTTAGTTGCGAAGAAAGAAATGGAGAACCTGGAGAGGTGGAAGGAACTACACAGAGCAAAGCCGGTGAACCTGGTGCCCAGGCGGCTAGGTGAGCAAGGCCAACCGGCTGCCTGAATGCGGGGGACGGGGCCACTTAGGAACCTCGCCCAGGTCTGTCCGCATGCCTTATAGGTTTTTGGGTCCCTGTGCATTTAAAATCGAAACACTCACGTGTGCAGATATATTGTTGTTTCTGATTTTCTGTAAGTAGCAGATGTAGGATGCCACAGTTATATGGAAGTAAAGTCATGGCTTAATTGCTCAATGATTTAGAGCCTCTTAGATGGTCAACTGAAGACAGCTTACCTGGGGTGCTGCACGTGCCCTGTCATAGCACTGGTCAGGATGGGAGTAAAAGCTCTCACAAGTGTGTTAATCACGGCATTTGAATGCTAATGGGAAAAAAATGAATGGAGAGTCGATTCCGAAACTAAGACGGGAGTGAGCTGGGGACCCAGTGGTGGGTATGAAGACAAACGTCCCCTGTGTTTTTGTTCTGCAAATAGAGACCTTCGGACCTCGGAGACAGTGTGATGGATCTGTCTGGGCTGCCTTTGCGCAGGGTTTGAATCATTTGATGGGGAGGCCACCTCATGGGAGTCACTCAGCCCTTCCTTCCCGTCCCTCAGCAGCAGCTAAGAACTTAAAGGGCTGGGTGCACGATTTCCACATTTTTGGCTAATGCAAATGTGTCTCTCGTCGGGGGCCACTTACTATCGGGATAGCTTTAGAGAAATATTTTTTTCCAGGACATAGATAAAAATAAGCTAATTTGGAAATCATTTGATGAGTGGAAGTAATAGTGTTATCACCATCACCCCACTTTATTTCATGAAAGGGGTTTATCTCAAACGTCACCTTTATGCTGCATAAGCCAGGTTTGAGGGGTGTGACCAGGAACCAGCTTTGTCCTTCCTAACTGGCCCCTTCAAACTGGCTCTGTGGGACTATTTTTTTCCCATAATCTTTGGTTGGAATTAGATCTTTTTGGTCTTTCACAAATAACAAAGTTGTTCAGCCAAATCTAGGCGTAAACGGGGTCATTTCAGTGAGTAACATTCAGCCCTAACTGCTGGTGCAAACTGTTACGAATGGACATTAAAACTCCCTCCGTGCCCCACTCCAGGTCCATTTCGAGTAGAAAGCTGGCAAAGGAAATGGGCGGGGCGCAGCTGAATTCTTCTCCGTTGACTCCTCTGTTCCCAGACTCTGGCCCCTCCAGGGTCAAGGGGAGAAGGGGCGATGAGAAGTAGGGGCCCATAGTGCACCGATCCCGGTGTCTTCAAGTCCTGTATGTGCTTACTGTGCATTCTCCGCCCTGGGGTTCCTGGAATTCTGCAAAGTCCCTCCTTGCCCGCCATTCATCTTAAAAGCACCTGGATTTCCCTGACGGAGATGGCATGGTTTCCTGCATTGCCATTGGCCGCGATGGCTGACTCTCTCTGTAGGGCTCCACAGGTGACTCGCATGGGTACATCCCTGGAAGCAGCTTTAGGTTGGCATTCTCTTTCATGACAACCAGATTGGAAGGACAGGAGACACTTGTTCATCCTTTCTTCCCACAGACTCTGGGAGCGCAGGTCACTCGCCATGCAGCCACCTCTTCTTGATGACCCATCTGAGTAGCCAACTGACAACAGCCTTTCGGCTTTGACTTGTCTAGGTGCGGTCCCTCAGTCTCCTAGGGACACAGACTGAGGTCTCCAAGTGATTTTCATTGAACCTCTCCCATCCGTCTTGACGTGAAGTTGCCTCCTTCCCCAAGCACAGAGGAGATGGTATTCACGGAGCCATCTTCCCCTGGCTTCTGCCCCGTGTTGACCTGGCCAGCCCCTTTTACAGGCTGAAGGTCACTGCTAGTCAGGGTTCCCCAAATGGGTTCAGTTGCCCCCCTGGAAGATCCTGCTTAAGGAGCCGAGGAACTTGCTTTGGAATTTGGAACAGTTGGTGCCTACCATCTTGGGAACTTAGAAACGAACAGTCTCATTTTTGACAAATCTGAGAATGGCCAAGGATATGTATGTGGGAAGAGCTGAGGGGGTAGGAAAAAAATTCTAGAATGTATTAAACTTTGAGACGATTTTTTAACAAAACCTGTGAACGCTTAGCCATCTGACTTTCTCCATTCATTTTTATTCTCAACTCTCCCCCTATTCCTCTATCCCTTAAAATATTGGAGCAGGGTGAGGAGATCCTGAAAGCGGCTGTAACATTGGGTAAAAGCTTCGGTAACCGTCGCTGTTCCTTTCTCATCCCCCACCCCCTACAACAGAGACCGAAGGGCCGGAACCAGACAGGCTTCCTGTCTCCTTGGGGACTCAGAAGAGAAGACTCCGTGATGTTTTTTTATCAGTTCAATTATAAAAACCACAGCGAATGCAGATTGTTTTAATGCCTCTCCCGTGGGAGTGAATCTTTCTGAGAACTGACACTTTTAGTGACCAAAACACTGGAGAATCATTTCAAAGGGATCTTTATAACACATCCGCCAAGCTTGCTAAACACCGAGAAATCCCCAAACGGCGATTCTTAGATGATTGTCAAGCTGCAAGGATTTCTGGCCCCAAATTATTTGGGGTTCAAGAGAAAGCAGGCAAATAATATGACGTTCATATTTTTCTATTGAATATCTAAACAAAGAACAATAAATAGCTTAGACTGACAATCAATTACTAGCTGGACTAGCCCCATTGTGCTTTTAAAAATGGGGTTATAAAGACTACATGTTTGTCTAGAGACGGAAGCACAGAGTTTCCTGAGTTTTTCACTTGAATTTAGGGCAATTGAGTCAGAAGAAGAAGAACAATTGATTGAAGCATCACTGATTATTATCTTTATTAGGTTGAGGGATGGTCACACCTAAGCGGGAAGAATGTTCTAGAATGTCCGAGGAGACAGGCACTATTTCTTATTATTTAGCATGGACCTTCAGGTATGATTTCAATCTAAATGAAAACTTGAATGCCAACATGACTCAAAAACTTCAGTAGGGTCGTCTCGTTCTTTCTCGAATATGGCCTTATCTTTCTGGCTAGCTCTGTTTCTCTTTTAAGAAATTACCATTCTTTAATGTTTTATTAAAAAAAAAAAAGCTGGTTATGTCCTTATTTCTAGAGGCATGAAGATGTTAAAGAAACTCATGGTCAACTCATCATATATTAATTAGTTTTTGATGGCTGACATTTAAGCTTGACATTCATGTTTCACCTCCATGATGTGTGTTTTTTGTTGTTGTTTGTTTGTTTGTTTTTGCCTTAGGTGGAAGCCAATCAGAGGCTGAAGTCAGGCAGAAACAACAACTCCAACTGATGCAATCTAAATACCAGCAAAAGGTCAGAATCCACCTTTTTCAGTTTAATTCTGGCAAGGAATTTGAACACCAGCACTTTCTAGTAACCAGGAAATAATACAGTAACTTCACGAAAAGCATAAAATGTTTAAACCAATTGCAAAAGGAAACTCTCAAAATCAAAGAAATTAGGAAGTGGTAAGTGAAGAGATAAGGATCTAGAATTCTCATCCAAGCCATATATTAGTCAGCGGGGCCCTGATTAAAGGATTTCTTTTTTCTAGATTAAGTTAACTCTACTATGTTTGGAATATTTTGGTTCCGACGACATGGATTTGTTTACTTTAGAACGGTTGTGAAAATGGTACCAAAAAAAACCCTCAAAAAACGAAAAAACAATTTAAGATGCTCGGTGATTTTTACATTCAGCTCTCTGAGTTTTATAATCAGAAAAAATTATCTACCCACCCTCTCTTCACCCCCTACCCCATTTCCTGCAGAGGGTCGGGCGGAGGGGGAGGGAGACAGAGAGAGACAGAGATTGCAGAGGAACTACAAAGAGAAATTTCATGGGCAGAAGAAGAAGCCTGACTATTCTCTGTGATCTAAGTAGCTTGAAGTACCAACCTGTGATCGTGGCGAGGTATAGCGTGAACAATCCTGTAATTTGCCTTTCATTGTAATTTTGTGTTCTAGAAGTTCAGACTGAAAAATAATAACTGTTTTTTGTCCTCTATAATCTCAATACAATTTAGCTGAAAAGAGAAGAAGCCATGAGAATCAAGAAGGAAGCTGAAGAAGCTGAAATTCAAAAAATGAAGGCCATTCAGAGAGAGAAGGTAAGACGGTGGAGGGATGAGCAGCTCATAGTCCCCGAGGGCTTATTACGTGCTCGGTTCCTTTCTAGACCCGCTCCATAGCCAAACTCATTGAATCCTCACAGGAACACGACGAGGTACATAGGATTCTTATTCCCAGGTTGGACAATGAGGAAACTGACATAAGGGGTAGGTCGCTTGCTGGAGGGCTCGCAGCCACGGAGTGGACCACGCAAGATTTGCATCCAGGCTGACTCGCCTCAGAGCTGGAGGTCTGAGTCACCACACTGCCTTGCCCGCCAGCGGGGTGATCGAAGTAGTCGCAGTATATCGACTACGAGGCAAAGCAGTCAAACGGCCATCGCTGGCGCACCACATCACTCGGGACCCAATCGTGACTTTTCCAAGGTGACGCGAACCGGGAGCACGTCCTCTCTTGCTGATAAAGGAGGAAGAGTGCCTTTGCGTTGAACATTAGCGATGTGATCTTTCGGAAGCCTCAAAGTGGTGTTTTTAGTTTTGATGCTCATGCTGGGACTTGGGGGGAAAATCTCTGAAAAATGCTCATCTTCTAGAGAAGAAGGAAGACTATCATGTTGTCTCCCCACCCTCTCCTCCCCACAAAATTCTAAGCCGTAATAGGTTTTAAGTGTTGAAGGCGTAGGAGCTCGGGGTTGACTCATGATACTGAGTGCCAAGTATGACACCGGTGCAGGTATAAGTCCTGGGAACAATTCTTATGATGTCTGTCTGTCTGTCTGTATCTCTACCTCCCTCCTTTCTTCCTTTCCTCCTCCCTCCCACTTTTTTTTTAAAGATTGAGTGTTGGTCACGATTTAAAGCTGGTTAATCAAACGACAGATATTTTTATCAGAGTTAACGAAGCCAAGAGCTGCTGGCTTATGAAATGCAGAGGCCGAGTGAGGCCTTTCTTCCTCCAGGAGTGCTCTACCTGTGGGTGAGCAGACTAAGTGTTTCTCGGAAGGTGTCCTGCTGTGCTGTGTGGCCATGAGCAGGCCCTACCCGTCTCTGAACTATTCCTGTAAAACGAGTCTGTCAGCCACACCTCCCCTTCTCCCAGGGCCCAGGAGCATCTGTAGACTCAGAGATGCTACATCTGTAGAGATGTAGGCTCTGGGGAAGGAGACGAGACTGGACTTATACGTGTGGAGCTGTAGCGAAATGCTGGAGGTGTAAGAAAAGAGTATAGTAACTTTGTTTACAAAATTTGATTGATCAGCTGTTACACCTTCGTTGAAAACAATTTTCTTACAATAGCTTTTTTTAACCCGTTTCTCTCTCTCATTCTACTTCTCTATTCTCCACTCTCTTTTTATCCAACAATCTCCCACCCCCAATTTTCTCCTTCAAAACAAGGTTCATATTTTGGTCTTGTGATAGTAGAGAAGCGCCCCCTTACAGAGAACATAGTTGGTTTGCTTTGCAGGTAGAGCTAAGAAAATCACTAAACCATCACCAGGAACTGAATTAAGCGGCTTGCAGATCTGAAGAATTACTGTTAAGCAACCTCTTCACCTAAAAGTCATTTATTAGTTGTCATTTAATACCCGTAATTGGCTGGCTTGTGGGTTGTTTATAGCTCACTTCTTCGTAGGTCAAATAATGTATACAATTCAGGAATATTAGTGGCTGAAACAGTTTTCGTTAACATTGAGTGAAAGCATCATTTCTCTCTTTCCGAGTTATACCGTAACACTCGCTGTATCGCAATTACTAACTAGAGAAATCTTAATTGGGTTGGCTTTTCAAAATAACTGTAGTGATTATTAGTATACACTTGTCTGGAAGTGGTGGGGGGTGGGGAGACCGGGTTTATATGTGGTTCCTTTCCATCGACAGCGTGGCTCCTGAACCAGCAGCATCAGCATCCCATGTTAGAAAAGCAGAATCTCGAGCCCTCGCCCCAGACTTTCTGAACCAGGATCCGCATCGTAACAGGCTCTCTGCAAGGTCCTCGTACACGTGAACGTTCGGGGAGCATTCATCTAAACTACCTTACGAGAGAATGAGCAGCCCCCTGGGTCCTGCCACAGACTTGACGTCTCTGGCTAATTGGCCTGCACTGCCCCCAGAGCCTAGCTCTTCCTACTGTGTATAAATCTGTGGCTTTTCATGCTAAATGGGAGCCTGTTTTGTAGCTTGTGTTAGTTAAAAGAAAAATGGACATTAATCATCCAGAAATGGCATACCTCACTTGGCCAGGGTGAAAATGGCCAGGCAAAGCGATAAAGGCTGTGCTTCTGGAGCATTCGTCCTTTAAAATGCACAGCAAATGTACACATGGACACCAGCCTGAGCAATCCTGCCCTCCGCCCCAGGCAGGTGCTTGCTGTCCAGGAAGTCTCGGGGCCAGGTAGAATCCAGGTGGCTTGTCCCATCCCCTCTCCCCAAACCTCTGGCTTGGCCTCCGGTCTTAACCCCATTTCAGTTTGCCCTGGAAGGGTCACCAGGGAACACCGGCTCTCTTTCTGATTGGTCGCCACCTGTGAGTGAGTGAGGGGAGAGGGAACACTCGTGGGTGTTCTTTGATCCTTAATAAACACAGGGGTATGGATGGCAGCTCGCTCTTTAGCATCTAGTCAGGACGGTGGGGTCCCGGAGGAGTCAGTCCTTTCGAGAGGACACTGGGGTGCTTCAGTCCAATCTGTGTTCCCTGTCCTAGACTATGTGAGCTCTGTACTCTTCCGGAAGCATCACTGGTATAATCAAGATCACCAACGGTGCCCTTGGTTGAAAAACTCCCTGGGGACACTTTCATTCCTAACGTATTTAAACTCCTTGTAGTATTGTAACTATCAAGCGCTCTGTCTTTTTTTTTTTTTTTTACTTTTTATTTTTCAATTACAGTTGACATTCAATATTATATTAGTTTCAGGTGTACAGCATGGTGATTAGGCCTTTATGTAACTTACAAAGCGATCCCCCAATAAGCCTAGTACCCACCTGACATCACACATAGTTATTACGATATTACTGACTATATTCCCTATGCTGTACTTTACAGCCCTGTGACTGTTTTATAACTGCCAATTTGTACTTGTTCACCCCTTCACCTTTTTCACCCAGCCCCCCAATTCCGTTCCCATCTCTCAACCAGTTTGTTCTCTGTATCTACGAGTCTGTTTTTGTTCTGTTTGTTTATTTATTTTGTTTTTTAGATTCCACATATAGGTGAGATCGTTTGGTATTTGTATTTTTCTGCCTGACTTATTTCACTTAGCATAATACCCTCTAGGTTCATCCATGTTGTCGCAAATGGCAAGATTTCATTTTTTATTTTTTTAATGGATGAGTCATATACCATTGCATATACGTACCACTTCTTCTTTATTATTTGTCCTGGTCATCTATTGATGGGAGCTTTGGTTGCTTCCATAATGTAGCTATTGTAAATAACTCTGCAATGAACATAGGAGTGCATAGATCTTTACGAATTAGTGTTTTGGATTTTTCCATATAAATACCCAGAAGTGCAATTGCTGGGTCACATGGCTCTATTTTTAATTTTTTGAGGAACCTCCAAACTGTTTTCCATAGAGGCTGCACCAATTTACACTCCCACCAGCAGTGCATGAGGGTTCCCTTTTCTCCACATCCTCGCCAACGCTTGTTTGTTGATTTCTTGATGACAGCCGTTCTGACAGGTGCGAGGTGATATCTCATTGTTGGTTTAATTTGCATTTCTCTGATGGTTAATGATGTTGAGCATTGCCTATTGGCCATATATGTTGTCTTTGGAGAACTGTCTATTCAGGTCCTCTGCCCATTTTTAAATTGGATTTTTTTTTTTATGTTAAGTTTTATGAGTTTTTTAATATATTTTGGATATTAACCCTTATCAGATATGTCATTGGTGAATGTCTTCTCCCATTTCGCAGGTTATCTTTTTGTTTTGTTGATAGTTTCCTTTGCTGTGCAAATTATTTTAGTTTGATGTGATCCCATTTGCTTACTTATTTTTTGTTCCCCTCACCCGAGGAGACATATCCAAAAAAAAGATTAGTAAGAGCAATGTAAAAGAGTTTACTGGTTATGTTTTCTTCTGGGAGTTTTTTTTTAATACTCCTTATATTTAAGTCTTTAATCCATTTTGAGTTTGTTCTTATATAGTGTAAGAAGGTGGTCCAGTTTTATTTTTTATTTTTTTTGCATGTATCTGTCCAGTTTTCCCAACCTCATTTATTGAAGAGACTATCTTTACCCCATTGTATATTCTTGCCTCCTTTGTTGTATATTAATTGACCATGTAGGCGTGGGTTTATTTCTAGGCTCTCTATTCTGTTCCATTGATCTATGTGTCTGTTTTTTTTTGTTTGTTTGTTTTTTTGCCGGTGCCATGCAGTTTTGTTTATTATAGCCTTGTAGTATAGTTTAATACCAGGTAGCATGATATTTCCAAATTTGTTTTTCTTTCTCAAGATTGCCA
>NW_011888935.1:1686719-1692686 GCF_000151845.1 Pteropus vampyrus | reverse complement strand
AGTATTTGCAAACCTCTGTCTCCTAACATATTTTACTTACTTCCATCATTGTTTTCTTGTCTGTGTCCCCAGCTAGCTTCCGAAATTTTCCTGAGCAGGCACTGCTCTCTTCATATCTGTATTTCTAGTGTCTAATATGGTATAGAAATATAATAGGCATTTGATAAACGTATGCTGAGATTCAGTGATGTTAATGATTTAAGGTCACTCAGTCAGTGATAACGCTGATTCCTAAGGCCGATTCCATGATTTTTCCTTCTGGATCTCCTGTTCTTAGATATTTTACATCTATATTTGTATATATATGTGTCAGTATGTTTGGGCGACTCCTTAACTCACTGTTAAATGGAAAGAAACAGTCTGATCCAAATATTGGGGTACCTAAACGTTGGTAGGTATAGAATACAATCTCTCAAATACTCTAGTATTTTGCAAAATACTCCTCCATCAACCTCTGTATGATAAACAGACTTTTGTTGGATAGAAGTTAGTACTATTTTTGTGAGATGAATTAAGCGATAATCTATTAATGAAGAGATTAAAAGCTTTTTTTTTTTTTAATTTCTAACCTTGCTAAAGGAACTGAGCCTTGGTCTCTAGATGCTTGTGTGGTTTTTCCTCACTGCTCTCAAAGTGGCATTCTCAAAGTAGGTTTATCAATACCTACTGCTGATGTGCTGTCTTTTACGTTTTTTCCCGCCTTGGGGAATCATCACAATTGGGAGCTCATCACAATTGACCACTTTTGGTTTCATGAATCAGGATTTTCTTCTAGCTCGGGCTCATGTTTATTTGGTTTTATAATTCTCTAATAATTTGCTTCCTAGAACTGTGATTTATTACTCATTCAATTGCTTTCTATTCTAATTGATTCATGTGGGTTATAGTAAATTTCCTTTCTTTTTCTGAACCTGAAATCATCCACTTTACCTTTCAAAATGGGACTAGTAAATAGTTCTGTGCGAATGAAGGTTTTCAAGGAAATAGACCATCTGAATCATCGCTCCCCTTCTTGGAAAGATGGAGCCACTCAAGTCAGGGCATGGGAGAGGTGATCCCACCAGTCCCCTGTCACAGGTCTTCCTGATGTGCAAACGGTCCCTGTCATTAGAGAAAACTCAGCTGCTCACGTCTCCTTTCGGTTTATTTGAAACTTCAAGTCTCTCCTGTGTCATAGGACTTCTTTCCATTCCCCATTAAATTTGTCATCTAGGAATTTTACTTGTTTTTCAGAGGGAAGTTTTAAAAGAAAAGACGGTTGTCATAGTGAGCAAAAAGCGAGTGTTCCTGGGTCATTTAAGTGGGATTAAAATACGCCAGAGCCGTGGCGACAGGAATATCAGATATGAAGCGCTTTGTCTCTGGACTCTCCAAACAGCTAATTAAAAAAAGGAGAGAACTTGTTTTCTATTCCAGTGGATAGCTTTTTAATGGCGTTTGCTGTTCAATCTCCCAACAGCTTTACGTTTCTGCTTCTCAGTCAGAAGGGAGTTGGGTTGGCTTATTGAAAATCTTTTCTTGAATGCGTCAGTGGAACGCGAGTGTATACATACATTTTAAAGTATGAACTATTTAACCATTGATTATAAGTTTAATGTAACACACTTGGTGTGGACGTTTCGTGTTTCCTTCAGAACATTTGAAAACACTGCTTACAATGTGAATGTTGTTTTCATTTAGACTAAGGAATTAAAATGTGAAATACTGATTTTGTGATTATACCAGTCAAGTTATAAGAGGGGAGGCATGGAGAGAACTTGGGGCTCCTGGCTTTCGGTGTAGTGCCCACAGGAAGTGAGAGGGAATCTTCTTGGAGGTCCTGGTAGGTACCACGTTGGACTAATGACGCCACTTAAGCCTAAGGATGATTTCAACATCATGATTCTGTGTGAGCTTTCCTAATAGATTCCATTTTGATATTTGTAATTTCAGAGCAATAAACTAGAGGAGAAAAAAAGACTCCAAGAAAACCTCAGAAGAGAAACATTTAGACACCATCAGCAACAGTAAGTTTGTGCTTCAGACAGAACTTTGTACTGCACGGGCATACTGTTCCTTCTGCTTTTAAATTCCAGGTGAGGGTAACTTTCAAAACATCTAGTATTGGATTATCAGCTGGTATGTTAATTATGTAATCGAACTCTGTCATCATGTAAGTGAGGTTCTAAGGTTGGAGACATCTATGCTCACAAGAGTGTTGATTAGTAGTCAATGGATTAGAAATAATAATGCTAAATTTGAAGACTTCTTCATTATAAATAACTTGGAGGGCTTGATTCTTTGGTGATGCAGGGTGCTTCTGATTATCTTGACTTCCAAAACACTGGCATAAGGAAGGGGGTGTTTGAAAAGAAGTACCCAGGCAGAATCTAAACTAACTAGGGATTTATCTGGTAATCTGAGGACTATTACACACGTGTATTTTTATAGACAAAAATAGACATCTGACATGTTATTGAATTGCACACTTGAAAACTATTTGATTTTATTAATCAGTGTCGCCCCAATAATTTTAATAAATAAATAAATAAATAAATAAATAAATAAATAAATAAATGAAAATAAACTAGGCATTACCCGCATGTGAGTCATCGAATCCATACCCTGTCTTTCCCATTCTTCTTCCAAGGCAGGCATAAGGGGCAAGGGACCTGGTAGGAAGCTAAACACCAGGAGAAATTCTGTGTCAGAGAGAGAGATGGCAGGAGGGAGGCACTAGATTAGGAGTGTTAATGAAATGTTGACACTACCCACTTCCATGGGTGGAGAGTGGATGGGAGTTTATTTCTAGGCAATGAGGGCGATCGTCACCTAGAGCTACGATAAAGACCAGTGTATTCACCCCGTGGCATCCTAGTTTTACTCTGGGAAAGGGAAGATCTGCTTACCGCTGAGGAGTTGTAGGTATAGGACTGGCAGGTTGAAAGAGTCCATTTTCTGGAAAGTTTTAAATGTGTTAAGGTAAAGGGTAAGAGATCCTTGAAGTTTTAAAAGACGTGGGAGGTTATGTCACCCAATCTTTCTTTCATTGTCTTTGGGCTTCTCCGACTTGTGTTTTACTTAATGCTAGAGATCAATCATCCCTTTTCTGACAGGGAAAAAAAAAAAAGTTTTCGCTTCAGCCATCATCAGTGGCGCCGAATTCAATTACATGCACATTTCACTCTCGGTCTTTCTTCTGCTTATCGTGAAAGTCCCGGTTTACCAGAAAAAAAGAGAAGGTGGCTACAAATGAGAAGTATCTGAAATTGATTTTTAAAGCCTATTGAGAAACACAAGAAGTATCTATGCGAGTTTCTTCTAAACAGTATTTTTTGAACTACTTTTGAAATTAAAAGGTCAATAGCTTCTGAAATGAATGAGCATTGTATAGCTAGAAATATGAAAAGGACATTTTAGGAAAGATGGGCTCTCCGTATAACTTTACCATACCTTCTCCGAGTCAGTTAATAGGGAAACAAAATTATCTGGGAGAGCCGTTAGAATTTTAATAGCACAAAGATTTCACCAGACCAAAAAGGCTGTTACCCATCTCCCTCCCCCGATCTCAGCCCCGCCCCCCACCTCCACCTCCCAAAATTAGATTCTCCTGAAGCTGTCAAACCAGGAAACACAAAATATAAACGCAAGTAAGAAATTCTTTCAAACGAGCCAAAACCTCGTGTCCTTGTCAGTTTCAGCATGCCGTCATATGTGGTTCGAATAGCAGATCAGGAATAGCGTTATTATTTTTATTTTTTATTTTTTTCTGTACAGAAGGGTAACCATGGACTTGAGCAGATTATAAATCCCAGTTGCTAGAGGAATAGCTGGCGATAGCATCCTGGGGCACCTCCGCTAGAATCTTAATGTGCTCTTTCTTAACACCTCGTCTCTGACTTCGTTCATTCGCTTCTGATTATTTTTAGTTGTTGTCAATTATTTAGCTAACAGGCAGAAAACTAGGCTTTTATTGACATCCAAAGGGACTCTCCTGAGTGTAATCACGAAGGCAGTTTATTGAATGCCTGTGAGGTTGCTTTCTAATTGTACGCATTCATCTGCCCAGGCAAGCTGGCTGAAAATACCCCAGCAGATTGTACGTACAGATGGAGCACACGGGACGGTTCTTATGAAAAGACCTCTGGAACGTACTTCTGCAGTGCTGTCTTTTCCTTAAAAGTCGAATGACTGTGACTATTTCAATTGGTGGCTGAGAGCAGACCAGATTAATGGTGCATTAAGTCTGTTACTTTGGCTGGGGACAGACTCGAAATTCACAGTATGGAGTTAGTTTTAGGATTCTTGAGCGTGAGAACAAAGGGTAGAAATAGACGACTAAGCTTGGTGTAGTTTTCACTATTATTTTTACTCTCTGTAATTGTTTACTACTTATAAAAAGGCAAATCATGATACTTTTCAGGATGGCCTTTTCTATTAATCAATATTATTGATATTTTTGAGGATTCGAAGTATCCGTTAATAAACCTTTTCTTGTGGGTTTTTTTTTTTTTAATGTATCAGAGAGAAGATATTGTGATTTAGGTAATTTAAGGGTTATAGTCTTCTTTCTAATCGTGTCTTTCTGATGAATGTAGACAGATTTAAATTTTGAGCTTACTTAACCAATGGTGGGGGCTTGGGTGGGATGTCTCTGGATATGAGGAAAAACAACATCCTCTCAAGGATTTGCTGGAACAATAAGAGTTGGGTATCTTTTAAACATTTAAAATGTCAATTCATATCTAATAACCATTTATATTTGTATAGTTTTTTTAAAAAAATACAAAGAGTTTGGCTCTTTTAAATTAAATAGCCAAAGTAATAATAAGCTGCTATATTATTGAGAAGCTCTGGCATGTCAGGACTGTTCTGCATATTATGTACATTTTTTTTTTTCATTGAATTTTCAGATCAGCCCTGTCATGGCGGTAGCATCCTTATTTGCCCAATTCATATTTTGGCAAATACAAATTGCCCAAAGTCACGGAAACTGTAAGCAATCCAGAAATATCTTGGTCTAGAGATTTGAAGGGTTAGAGAAAATAGGCAGTTTGGAAACATGATTTTTGAAGGTCAGAGACTACCTGCCCCGGGTTGGGGGTGACAAGTACCGTGGTGCCATGAGGGACCTGTGGGGAAGACTAGGGGACAGGTCAGTTCGGAGAGGAAGACTTGGGCAAAGTTGACTCTGTTTCTGCCGACCCAGATCTAAATTTTGTCCAGCAAAGGAAAAACTGAGGAACTCTGTCTGCTCCTCTGATTTTCATCATATATTATGAATAAATAACACCTTCTTCCAGGTCCAACACTGGCTTAGTCCCTGACTCGTGCGGGACCTCCCCTGCCTGCGCTCTATGCCCAGGTGCCGCTTCCAATATCTTTGGTGGAGAAGCGGCTCAGTTTTTGAAAGCCCGCTCCGAAAAGCTCTTAGAACCAAGCTCGTTTCAACCCAGGACCTTCCTATTCCCACACTGTCGAGCCCGCCCCACGCTCAGCCCGTGGATCGCAGCGTTGGGAAGCGTTCTGCGTTTCCGCCGCGGGAACCGTGCGTCTCTTTTACTTCCGTCTGAATAATAGTGCGATGAGCCCCTCCGAGGCCTGTCTTCATCTGTTTTGGTTTCTTAGAGCTGCGGATCTAGGTCGGTCTGCTGAATATGCACACTTAGGCTTCAAGTTTGCCTTCTAATATGCTCACAAAACTTCTAATGCCCTTCATGGGAGCTTCCAAAAGACACTTAAGGGCTAAATGGATCCCTTATCCATACGCTAGGCTTAAATCCAACCTTACGTTTTATACTCCAAGCAAGGTGAAGCGGAAGTCATCCTATTCATAACTTTCTATCCTATGCTAATGAAGTGAATTTATAGATACAAAAATCCCCTATCTATGTTGTTCAGTACGAGACTGAACATTTTATGAGAAATCTGGTCTGAGTCTCTGCCTACTGAACGTTAAATCATGTTGATGGTTGAGACCGTATCAAA
>NW_011888935.1:1683276-1685434 GCF_000151845.1 Pteropus vampyrus | reverse complement strand
TATCTATGTTGTTCAGTACGAGACTGAACATTTTATGAGAAATCTGGTCTGAGTCTCTGCCTACTGAACGTTAAATCATGTTGATGGTTGAGACCGTATCAAAATTTCCACACACTGTCAGTCCTTCCTGCAGACATCCTCATGCATGTCCATTCCCACTGCCACCACCTTCGCATAGGTATTTGTCACAGCCACTCGTATGGTGGCTTCTGTCTCCTTGTCATCCCCCGGACTACTGGAATGGCTTCATTTCTGGCTTTGCCCGGAGTCTCCAGTTCTCTTGATTGTCTTACATGTTTTGTCAGATTTCGTTTTCTAAAGCACAACTTGGGTCATGCCGCGACCCTGCTCTAAAAACCTCCATTATTTCCCCTTGCTTGGAAAATGAATTCCAGATGCTTTAGCCACACCGTGGGCCACCTTAGTAAGAAGGTGACATGGCCACGATAGTAAGAAAGGACTGATAGGAGTTGGCCTTGTGTCAGGTGACTGTGTGTGGGGGGTGGCAACAAGACTCCTGCTCTGGGTTGGATGCTAGGTGATTAGGTGTCTTAATCAATCATGTCCGAAAGGAGGGGGAAGACCAGAGAGTAAAACTGTAATCGATAAAGAAGCAGCAGTAACTCGTATTACCCAGAAGTTGGGGGTGTTCGGTCACTCTTGTGCTTAAGACAAGATTTATGTATTTTTCTTTATTCAAGTATATTAGGGTAGTCTTATTTCTGTCATGATCCATCACAGTCACAGAGTAGCATCGTCTGATGTTGATATTGTAGGCAATTACTTTCAACAGGAGGACACCAAGGCCTCGCTAGCGCTGAGTGCCAGGCCAGCTCCTGCATGTCTGGGACTGCCTCCATCTTTCTCCGTATGTAATTAGTAATTGGCAAAAGTAAAAGCTGACTCACGCCTTATTTGCAAAATAGTTCGACTTAGTTATCTCATCACTGGGGCCCGGTACCATCACCGCCCCCGTCTTGGGCAGATCTGGGATTAGACCGCCTGCCTGGGGTGGAACCTTAATCTCTCTCCATAGGAGTCGAAGAACATTATGTAACCTCTCTGAGCTTCTGTTTCCTTGTGTTGTGCATGGGGTGTGGCTAGTATTTGTTGCTAACTCAAAAGAAGATTAATCAATATAATCCGTGTAAGAAATCTAGGATGGTGCTTGGATGGCAGAGGGAAACAAAGAATGAAGGAGGAAGGCCAAACAAGGAGTGAAGAGGGGGATCAGCTGACTCTGGCCCTTGACCCCAGGATAGAGCCTAGGAACTTTTGACAAGTGACTGTTCACCAAGAAGGCCCTGGGGTCCAGAAAGTGCTCCAGGTAAACACACCACACCCGGGGAGAATGTGTGCCCCCGTCTTGGACGCGAGCTATCCGCACAGCCCAGTCCGTTACTTTTATGTGAGTTCTAAGATCCTCACTGAAAAAAATCACCACGAAATGAACTCTGGTCAAACGAATAATGAACAGAAGAAAGAAGAGGTAATCACATACCAGAACAATTGTAAACAAAGAAGACAGTGACATTTACGGCTAAGTATATGATTGTTTTCTTTCTTTTTTTTTTTTTAAATTAAGAATGAACAGAGTCAATTTAAAATTATGGAAGATTTTAGTCTTAAAAGAGGCAGAAGGTAAAAAGGAATATAGGAATAAAATAAGTATTTTTTCTTTGCATGAGTGAATGCTTGTGAATTCTAGATATTGTAATAAAAACACATAATTACTTAGTTTTCTATATTTAATTATATTATTTATACGAATAGGACATACAAAATAAATACATTAGGAGAAAAAGATGCAACAAACGAAAATTGGATCATTACAGCAAAGGCAGAAAAGAGGGTGGGTGTTTTATACGCAACAGTCAGCAATCATAAAAAAGGTATATAGGCCAAATCCCCTTATTAAAAGAAAAGTTCTTTGATTGCATAGAAAATAATAAAAATCTAGCTATATGCATAAAAATAACCTAGCTATATGCTATTACAGGAGATAGCTATAAAGCAAAAAAAGTTACAAATTAAGGCATGAAATATATAACCATAAATGGTAACGAAAGAAAGCAGATGTAGCAATATTAATGAGACAAAATTGAACTCAAAGTGAAAAGCATTCAACAGGATGAAAGATATCTTATGCAGATAAAAT
>NW_011888935.1:1678827-1683226 GCF_000151845.1 Pteropus vampyrus | reverse complement strand
AATAAATACATTAGGAGAAAAAGATGCAACAAACGAAAATTGGATCATTACAGCAAAGGCAGAAAAGAGGGTGGGTGTTTTATACGCAACAGTCAGCAATCATAAAAAAGGTATATAGGCCAAATCCCCTTATTAAAAGAAAAGTTCTTTGATTGCATAGAAAATAATAAAAATCTAGCTATATGCATAAAAATAACCTAGCTATATGCTATTACAGGAGATAGCTATAAAGCAAAAAAAGTTACAAATTAAGGCATGAAATATATAACCATAAATGGTAACGAAAGAAAGCAGATGTAGCAATATTAATGAGACAAAATTGAACTCAAAGTGAAAAGCATTCAACAGGATGAAAGATATCTTATGCAGATAAAATATGTAATACAAAAAATAATGTGAACTATAAATCTTTATCGATAAATATAGATTTGAAATACATAAAACAAAAACTGCTCAAGTCTGTAATGTAGATCATAGATTTGTCAGATTTTCCTTTTATTTAATTGTCTCTGTAGAAATTAATAGATCAAGTGAATCAAAAAACTACACAAGGAATAGAGAATTTGAATAACAATGACTCAGCATGATTATTTAGACATAGTTATAGTATTGTAACCAGTATATGAAAATATATATTCTTTATAAATATTGACTTGACTACCAATTGCCATGCCGGAGGTCTCAAAGACTCTCTAGAAGTTCTTCAAAACCCCTAAATCTGAGAAAGCCACCATTCCTAAGAAAAGTATGATAAAATTAGTTATTAAGCAATAAGACATTTTAAAGTTTATCCAATTATTATTTTTTTTTCAAATTACCTTATGAAATGAGTATTAGGTAGAAAAAAAATCGAAAGCAAAACTTTAGTTACAAATTACTTTTGGATAAAAGAATATAAAATTCAAAGAATCTCATGTTAAAATTATGGAATGTGACTATAAAATGATTTAGAAAATGTAGATTTTTAAAAGCATTTAGGAAAACTGGAAATAAAAGAATGAAGCATTTTACTAAGGTAGGATTACAACCATAAAATAAATACAAATAAGTAGAAGGAAACAATAAATGCAGAGAAAAATTAAAACATGATGAAATAGAAAAGAAGAAATGATCATCTACAAATTAAACCAAGGGTTTTTTGTTTTTTGGGGTTTGTTTTTTTTTTTCTTTAATTCTGATAAAATAGACAGACTTTGACTTGTCTGAGTAAGGAATAAAGAACTCCCAGGACGAAACAGGAAGCATTACCAAAATTCTGGAAGAAAAAAATATGTCCTATTTCTATCTGTTTAAGAAATTAGGGTGAAAAGATTATTTCCTGGAAAAATGTATACGACTAGCCTTGAAGTCTAAAAAACCATAAATGGAAGAGAAAATGTAGTTTGATCTTGCCTAGAAAAGGCACTAGGCCCGGTTGTTTTTTTTCAGCGAGGTCTACTAAACCTTCAAAGCAGGCACTGGAAGTCAGCTTTCCCAGAGAAGTCGGGACCAGGATGACACGTGTGCTTGCTGTTACTGACCCTGATTTTTTAGTTAGACAATTAGAAACAGTTTCTATTTCTAAGGAAGAAATAAAGAACTAAATATTGGAAAAGAAGAAATAAGTACCTCTGATTGTCTGTCTAAAGCATCCCAAAGGACCAACTAAAAAATTATTTAAACTAATACAGATAGTTCGAGTAACATGAACGAATCTAAAATCAACATGCAAGCATTCCTGTCTTTCCTATATGACCATTAAAAGTCCGTTATAAAATATAATTGAAAGAAAAATCTCATTTACAGTAACCATCCACACTGTAAGACAGGTAGGTATAAGTCTAATAAATAGACCTGTGTAAAAAGTAAAGTACCTAAAAGAAGATGAAAATAAACGTAGGCCATCTATTTAATAGAAAAGGAAAAAAACATCACCCCAGAGATGATGATTCCCTTCTTACGATATTCGCCGTCTGTATGAATGCATGTGTGAATGTACGAAAGGTTACTCACTTGTCTAAACCTCACGGTGGCAAAGCTCGGGTTTGCGAAACCACGCAAGATACAGGGAGGCTGTATTGTTAGATAGTGCTCGTGCAGATAGATGGTTTCTAAGACACATCGAGGCTTTGTTTCCGAATGTGTTATAGAATAAGAATTATTCGTAAGTCAGAAGAATGTGGACCTGAGATAGTTACACATGTTAAACATCCATCCTCACTACTGCCGTAGTTCTCAAGGTCACCAGGGGTGCTTTCAAGAAACAGATTCTCAGGTCCCACTTCAGACACATTGAATTAGAAAGTCCAAGTCTCGAGTCCAGTAATTTCTAAGAAGCACCACAGATGATTCTCGTGGTGCCAGCCCCACACAGGTCTTCCCACTGGCATTTTGGAAATTATTGCTCTGTGGACCCCAGAACGGCATATGCCAAGCCTTTCCCTAGTAAACGCCACAATCATTAGTGAGATTTGATGTCTTTTCATGTGGCTATTGCTCATACATTTATTAACTGTATGATCTTGAGCGAATTCCTTTTATACATTGGAGACGATAATATTACTCTCACAAGGTTGTCATGAAGTTAATCTGTATAATTTGATTATAACAGGGCTTGATACATAATAATCACTATATAAGTCCTAAGCTCTTATTGTGTTTGTTCTTTTCATTATTACTGTTAGTTGGGCTTCTTCCTCTGTGACGTTTCTATATGCTTCTACCTTCTGTCCACTTTTCTATTGTCTTTTTCTAATTGATTGATTAGATTTTTATATTTCTCGCATTCATCTTTTTATTATTTTTCCTTTGGTTGTAAATATTTTTGTGGGTTGTCTTTTCATCTTATAGTGTCTCACCATTGCTTTTCGTGTATTAATGCAAATATGTATAGTTATGAATTATAAATGAAATATACTTTAGTGTTTGATATAAATATGAAATGTATCTTCTGTCTACTGCTATTGGCTGATATGCATAAGATACATATCAGCTGTTTCTGAACATTCTCTTCAATACTAGAATCCAACCTTGCTTGTTTTTTTCTTTTTTATGAATATAAAGGATGTGTAATTAAGAAATAGACAAGCCAGAACAGGCAGAAACAAAATCTCCTGGTCGAAATCAGGTGGCCTTTGGGGCCATGTTTGATGCAGAGGTGTTCTTATTTGTTTTTGGCCAGCACAGTATCGTCCTATAGTGTTTTAAAAAATTTTTGAATTAATCGTCAACCTACTTCACATTAAAAGTGTTTAGCATTTTGATTATGCCTATAAAAACTGGGACATCTGGCGATGCTGGCCTGCGTCCCCATGGGCAGTGATGACCCACAGCTGAGTAGCAGATGACTCCTTTACAGGGAAGATCACTCTCTAGTTTGTCAAAATCCTCTCAATTCTCTGCGGTCTCCTCAAACGCCGACCTGAGTGGCAGTTGTCATTTATCACTGAGTTCCAGCTCCTGGAGCCCTCGCTCCAGGCCCACGTCACTCGTCAACATGCCCTGTCTGCTGCCAGCAGTCGCTGAGTTCGCATGTTGGTGACAGAGGGCAGGAGAAAGTCCAACTGCCCCCTCCACTGCCGCCAAGACAGAAAAATGCCGGGGTTTGCAACTGGTATTTTTTTTTAGTGAGGTTACTTTCCCAGTTTTGTCAGTTTAACTTTAAAATCCACAGTTTAACATTTTTGTTAGAATATTCTTAAGTGTCCTGTCATGGTACAAAATTGCCAGACGTGGGTACCCAGGTAAGAAGATGCTTAGCACCTGTGGCCTTGGAGTGTGGTCAGCGGCACGTGCCTGACTCATAAGCTCCTAAAGGTCTAAGTTAGTTTTTTAACCGATTCTTTCCTGAACACCAAAAACCCTAGTGTTCTTACCTACGTATCTACAGAGCCTCATAGGACTTGTAGTTTGCGATTCTGGGTTAGTCAAATGAGCCAACAGACTCTCATTTCGCTCTCTGCAGCTTTTCCTGCATTTCTGTCTTTTCCAAAAGGTCAAATTTTGTTCTTTACTGATGACTCTCCATGAACAGATTTTAAATACGCCATCACGTCACAATATCATCAGCCACGTCCCTTTCCTTCCTGGACTTTCCCACAATGCAGCTTCTCTTCCCAAACTCCCACCTGTTCTCAGACTAGATGAGATGAATATTATTATTCTTCGGCATTGATACGGTTACTGGTGTTGGGACACATTTTTGTACGCTGAGCCTAGGTAGCTTCTAGGATGCCAGGGGGATAGCTCAGGGATGAACAGGCCCCTCCCTTTTCCCACCTGCTCTTTCCCCCACTAAGGTTCCGGAGGAGCTAAGATGCCTAGGGGGTTCTTGAGAATTCTTTTTTTCTCCTCTTCTTCAACAGATTTTGGCCTCTTCCTATACTTTTGGAATTGATCACCTAAATTGAGACGTTATTCT
>NW_011888935.1:1641202-1678777 GCF_000151845.1 Pteropus vampyrus | reverse complement strand
TTTTTTTTTAGTGAGGTTACTTTCCCAGTTTTGTCAGTTTAACTTTAAAATCCACAGTTTAACATTTTTGTTAGAATATTCTTAAGTGTCCTGTCATGGTACAAAATTGCCAGACGTGGGTACCCAGGTAAGAAGATGCTTAGCACCTGTGGCCTTGGAGTGTGGTCAGCGGCACGTGCCTGACTCATAAGCTCCTAAAGGTCTAAGTTAGTTTTTTAACCGATTCTTTCCTGAACACCAAAAACCCTAGTGTTCTTACCTACGTATCTACAGAGCCTCATAGGACTTGTAGTTTGCGATTCTGGGTTAGTCAAATGAGCCAACAGACTCTCATTTCGCTCTCTGCAGCTTTTCCTGCATTTCTGTCTTTTCCAAAAGGTCAAATTTTGTTCTTTACTGATGACTCTCCATGAACAGATTTTAAATACGCCATCACGTCACAATATCATCAGCCACGTCCCTTTCCTTCCTGGACTTTCCCACAATGCAGCTTCTCTTCCCAAACTCCCACCTGTTCTCAGACTAGATGAGATGAATATTATTATTCTTCGGCATTGATACGGTTACTGGTGTTGGGACACATTTTTGTACGCTGAGCCTAGGTAGCTTCTAGGATGCCAGGGGGATAGCTCAGGGATGAACAGGCCCCTCCCTTTTCCCACCTGCTCTCCCCCCCCCCACTAAGGTTCCGGAGGAGCTAAGATGCCTAGGGGGTTCTTGAGAATTCTTTTTTTCTCCTCTTCTTCAACAGATTTTGGCCTCTTCCTATACTTTTGGAATTGATCACCTAAATTGAGACGTTATTCTGTGGAAGATATTACTTTATGTTGTATTAGTTGGGTAGGCTAGTCGCTATAATAAAGAGACCTCATACATATCATAGCTTGAGCATCATATATATATACATTATTTTCTTGCTCATGTAGGGCCTGAGCGAACAGGTTTGAGAGGAGGCTCCCTCCGCCCAGATATTTGGGCACCAAAACCAATATAGGCCGTTCTCTCCCATCTTTAATTCATGACTTTCAAGTTCGCGCTGCAGATTGTCTCTCTCCCAGTCAGCCAGAAGGAGAACAAGGTACCGAGATGCATGCATGGGGAGTTTATAATCTGTTAGTCCCGGAAGTGGCGGTGTGCATCCCTTCCATTTACATCCCACTGGTCAAGACTCAACTACGTGGCACTGTACCAGTAGTAGAAAAATACCAGTTATCTTGGTAACCTGGGACTCGTCTTGTTTGCACAGTTAATTACTTGAAAATAATCCACATTCTCCGTAGGCTCCTACTCATATTCATGCGACAGTCCTGTGGCCCTGTCATTATGAATTAATTTTGTGGCTCACGTGGGGCAGTGATAACTGGCACAAGGGCCACGAAGGTGATTAACTACCCGGCCAGCTTTGTGCTGGAATTGGCAGGTAAGAAGCAACCATTAGAACGCGAAGCAGGGCCGCCGGCCAGTATGGTCTCAAGTGCCTTTCTCATCATGCTGTTTCTTTTTCATCCCTTTCCCCTATGGTTTGCACTCAGCTAAGGACATTCAGAAATCTCATCCAAACTTCTGGCAACTCTCCGTTCTTTATACTTTTGACTGATGACTTCATAAAGCCCCAGACAGTGGGGCAGCTTCCAGACTGCGACTTCATTAGTCTCCCTGTCTATTCTTGGCAAGATAAGCATCCTAGACAAATGGGAAGGCTGCTCGTCTCCACTGCCAAAGCCTTATGTTTCTTAGGGTTATGTATATCTCTTAACTTTTAGCTCTTTCTTTCCCAGCTCAAGCTCCTGACCTTGTTCAAACGCCATGTTCTACTTAAGTAATTATTTGAAGCGATGTTGGCATCTCTGTTTAATTTCCAGTTCCTTGTTTTGATTTTCACCCCACCGGATGTCATTTATTTTTCCCAGGCAGTTTGTGTTTCCTCTGATGCCTGTGCCCAAAGTGCTCGATGAATCGGATCTTACTTAGCATCAGGCCTAGAATATTCGGGGGAAATAGAGGGATAACGGAAGGAAGCAGATGGGAGCAGGCTGCAAGGGTCCGGTGCAAAATCAGTTAGGCCTCGATGAAATATTTGATTGTAAATGTGGAATAAAGGGATAAAAAATATTTCCTTTGGTTATAAATATTTTTGTGGGTTGTCTTTTCATCTTATAGTGTCTCACCATTGCTTTTCATGTAGAAATGCAAATATATAGTTATAAATTATAAATAAAATATACCTTGTGAGAGGAGAAATTGGGGTGATGGTTTGTATCTTTAAGGGAAACACAAAGAACTTCCTGTTAACTCTGAGAACAGGTCTGGGCTAATTGTTCACAATCTCTCAGCGCTGAAGAGGGATGTCAGAAATACAAACTAGGCACAAACCAGAGCCCTTCTGTGGAAGGCACACATCGAATGCAAAGATGTGTGTGAATCTGGAGCCGGAGGGTCCATTTCTGCTTTCTGAATCCCAAAGGGGTCCGTGACCCATAAATGGTTAAGAGTTGCTGGATCAAAGGGTCCGTGTACCCTGAACGGAGTCAGAGCCATGAGGGAAATGAGAGGACCAGGAGGAAGGAAGCGAAGGGCCCAGGGCACAACCAGTGTGGCGTGAGGCATTGTGGGGGATCAATGGCTGCCCCCACGGTGAAGTCTGAGTGTCAAGCTTTAAACGTTCAGATAGGAAATTAGGGATCTGAGACAGCATCTACCTCCACGTCAAAGTACGCAAAGTAAAAAAAAAAAAATGAAATCATAGGCTCACATTCCACAAACCTAGTCTTATATTTTCCAAACTGATGTTTTTCAAGAACGCAATCTTGCAGTCGCATTTTGTTTTGATTTTCCGCTCTACTCCATCTAACCTTTCGTTCTATCTAAGACACTTTCAGTCATCACCCAGTACAAGCCTAGGCTAGTATCTAAAGGCACAATAAGCAATGATAGTTCTGTTTTTTATAAAGGCATTAACATTTATTTGCATTCCCGCTAGCACAACTGCCGACTTCTTGAGCAGACTGGAGATGGACTTGCCACACAGAAGGACCCATCAGATCGCTCCCTGTGACCCACAGCCTTCAACTTGGGTAGGTGGAATGCCACGCAGGATGCTGTCTGGCATTTTTTAAAAGAGGCGTTTAGTGAATGAAGATGAAGGACCTAGAGTGACCTGTACATAGAATACTGGAACTAAAGACAGGTGGCCTGATCTGAAACCCCAACCTCCAATGCTTGTGCTCTTAAATACACTATGGATACCTTGGATAGATAAACATCAGCCTCAGAAAAGCCTTTGATTTCACTCGGTCATCCAATCATCGATCGATCCCTCCAATTTTTACGTTTACGTAAGGTCCACCGAGCGCATACAATTTCTGTCTGGAAGGACCTCAGTCAAGTGACGAAGAAAACTGTAGTTATAAAGTAAAGGAGCGAGTCTAGATAGAGCATCTAGCTAGAAAGCCGACGTTTAAAAGGTGAGTCAGTAAAGTGAGTCATTCCAGGTGTCAAATTAATCAAGAAAAACAGGAGCAAGAATTAAGGTGTAAGGTCAAGAAAAAGCATGGCTCGTGCTACGGAGGATTTTGTGGAGCTGCATTCTAGAAGGCTGGGAAAGTAGGCAGGGGCCATGAGGAGAGTTTCTCAATAGTGGCGATCTGGGTGGGACAGTTGATCATGGGGCTGTCTCGGATACTACAGGATATTTAGCATTCCTGATTCCTGGTCACAAAATGCTAGTAGCATCCCCCAGACATTGAGACATCTAGAAATGCCCCACACAGGAAGCTGGTAGAACCATACCCTGCAGAAATCCGTGTGTCACATTGGAGAACTTGGACCTTGTTCTGTGAGGACTGAGGGTACTGAAAAGTTTTGAACAGGGCAGGTTCAAGGTCAGTTTCGTACGTTAGCTGGATGGCGCTGGTAACCATGCATAGCGAGGCAGAGCGGCCTCTGAGATGCTTCTGTGTTAGTCTCGGGGAGGAATGAGAAAGATTTGAAGTAGGGTGGTGGGTGACGGGGCGGAGAAGAGGGTGCAGGTCAGAGAACTGCTTAGAAGGTGAAATTGACTGGGCTGGGTTATTGACTGGCTAATTGGGGACAGCAAAAGAAGTGCAATTAAGGATAACTCAGGGAAACGGTTGTCGTTCAAAGAGAAGATGAATTTAAGTTTTAAAAAGGCTTAGCGTTTGCGGGATTTGGGCAGGGAAATGGTAAGTTATAGAAACCTGATTTTATCTTCTCCACGCCTCCCCCCACCCCATCCCAGCCCCCCCTTTCTCTTTAGTGACCACATTTTAAAGTGTCAGGAAGATGTTATGACACTCCTTGAGAAAAGGCCATTTTACTCTTACCCACGAACTTTCAAGTGTTTTTTTTTTTTTTTTTTTTTTTTCTGTGTTGCTCATGGGATGTCCCAAAGTCTGAATTTGCCAGTGTAGGCTCCTCGAGTCCTGTCACGTCTGTCACCTTTCTCCCCTCACTGCAGGGCGCCGGAGGAAAGAGGCTGTAGGGAGGAGAGTTAGATCCTGTGTAGGGACTGTCCTGGACATCTGTCCAGGCGCCCTGTGGCGGTGGGGGCGGGGAGGGCAAACAGGAGTTAGATAGCCTTGCCAGCTGGGTGTCTGGCCACCAAGATGGCCTTGACTTGTGTTTCAGAGTTTCCTGACGCCTATGGTTTGCAACACCTGGCAGAACTGTGTGCTCGTTCTATGGATTTTGGCTCAATTCTTCAATTTAACAAGATCATCCTGAATTTTAATACTGTCGTCCAAAGCATTAGCGATAGCTCCCAGAGCTCCATTTTTTTGTGGCGTGATGAATATGTTAGTCACATGATCTTCGGGGTTATTAATAGCAAATATGGAGCAGGATGGGACCCCGGATGGTTCCTTATGAACTGCGTTCAATAACTGCTCCTATTTTGACACCAAACTATTAATAATTTGTTGGTGTTCGATATATTTAACTGACTTTTTACCCGTATTATCCTCTGCTCATCCGTCTCATCTGTATGCATAGAATTTGTCTGAGAATGCTTCGCAGAACCATTTCTAATGCTTTAGGAAAATCAAATAGGTACACTGCACTTTTGCAAAGTTGTGTCACCTGCGGTTTGCCTGAACGAAAGTCACCGTATAGGACGTGACCGCTGTGTGGTATCCAGCTACACGGGGTGTGAGGAGCTGCAAGCTTCCAAGGATTTTTTTAAGAAATAATTTTAATTTTACTACACAATACAACTTTCCCCAAAGTCTTTTTTTCTTATAGTTATTTAAATGTGGATCGACCATCGGCAGATAGGAATTTAATCAACGCTATACGATTATGTCAATGAAGAAGACCAGAAGGAAATTCCTTGAGATGTTACAGCAGAGAACTTTAGGCTAAAGATGCTTAAATAGTGTTCGCTTATACATGATTGATATAATTACCGTGTGTGTGTGTGTGTGTGTGTGTGTGCGTGTGCGTGTGCGTGTGCGCGCGTGCGTGCAGAAGTGCCAGCACCCTCATCCCTTCCTCAGACATTGTCACTGAATTTCCCGTTGCACATTGAATGGTTCCCAGTCTTGAGTTTGCTACCCACTGCTTCCTCTTCCATAGAGAGCAATAATCGTTAAAACTCTCAGCCTGTCGCCCCCACCTCGAGGGCCCTGTATCTTCAAGGATAAAGTCCAAATGCCTTAGCTTGAGCACCAAGCCCTTTCTGCTCTCTGGCCACCCCTCCGCCCCTGCCCCCAAGTTACTTCTCCGGTAGTTCCGGAGTGTTTGCCATGCCAAGTACGGTCCGTGGACCAGCACCATGGGTGTCACCTGGGGCTTGTAGAAACGTAGACAAATCTCCGGCGCCACACCAGACTTAAATCAGAACCTGCATTTTAACGCAGTCTGTGGGGGATTCGTGTGCACATTTGTGTTCAGGGAGCACCCCTCGATCACTTGTGCCGTTATGACCGCTTCTTCTCACTTTCACTATAAAATTTGTACAGTTTGGTTATTTTCACTTTTATCCGTGTGTCACATGTCCTTTAAAAGCCAACACTTAAAGGCGTATGTCCCTGGCACACCTTCGATTCCACTTCCTCCCCAGTACTTTACACGCCTTGTACTAATTTTCCACGGGGATTCAATGTGTGGCACGGTGACTGCAGTTAATAAATATAGTATCGCACATGCGAAAGTTTCTGAGAAAGATCTGAAAAGTTCACATCACAAGAAGGTTTATTGCTATGCGAGGTGACGGATGTTAACTAGACCGCGGTGATCGTTTCGCAATATATACAAATATTGGATCATTACGTCGTACACCTGAAACTAATATAATGTGATGTGTCAATGAAACCTCAATAAAATAATTCCCGTTGTCGTTATACCAAATTACTGCAAACTTAGGGGTTGTAAACGACACACCCTTATTCTCTGACGGTTCTAGAGTCAGAAGTCGGAAAGCAGTGCGAAGGGGCTGAAGTCAGGGTGTCGGCAGGCTGGTTCCTTCTGGAGGCTTCTGTGGTTCTGCTCCTTGCCTGAGCCGGCTTCCCGCGGCTGCCGTCAGCCGTGGCTTCTTGGCACGTGGCTGCATCGCTTCGATCTGAGCGTTCAGCCTTCCGTCACTCTCTGGCTTTGCCTTCGTCACATAAGATCCCTTGTGATTACTCTGGGCCCACGTGGGTCATCCCAGATCGCCTCCCCGTCTTGAGATCCTTCGTTTCAGCAAAATCCCCTTTACCGCATAAGGGAACATTGGAAGCTGGCAGGGACCGGCTAATTCATCCCCGCCGCCCCCAGCTGTCTGTGTCTTGCTTATTTGTATCTGTTAATGCGCATATTGCTGTCTCTTGATTAATCGATTTTAGATCTTATTCATTTCTTTCCTCTAGTCTCCTAATATAAATGTTCAGTATTTCAGGCTTTCCCTTATGATGATTATGTAAATATTTTTCTCGCTGCCGAGTCAGTTAGTATACTCTACCTTTTCTTTCTTTCATGACATTTTAAAACTTTCGTTTTAATTTTGCATTTTCTTAGTGTCCTTTGAACGTTCGACTGCCTTCCTTCAGCTTCTGTGACTGTTTACAAAGGGCTGCTTTATGCAAATTCCCGCACAGTTTTCCATTTCGTGCCTGTCAGTTAAATTGTCAGCTCCAGGATTTTTTTTTTCCCCCTCCCAGAAATGTGTATCCTGCATCCTTCCTACCTCCCACTTTTAACGTGAGCTGGCTGTTCCTTAGGCCTCCGACACGGCTGTTATTCTGGGACTTTTCTTTCTCAGAATTGTTCTCAACCTTGTCTGCCCCTTAGAATCACCTGGGGGCCTTTAAAAGTCGCTGATGCCCAGGTCCCGGTCACACCCTCATAGATCTGGCCTGGGTTTCAGAACTTTTAAAGCTCCCCAGGTCATTCTCCTGTGCAGCCAAGGATGCGAATCACAACTTCAAAGTCACCTGGGGAATTTGTTTTTATCGCTTTTCTCTGTTGGGTCCCGTGATTTCTGGGTTTCATCTATATTCTTGGCTTTATTTATTTTTTTCGTTTGTCTGTTTGTTTTGTTTTGATGGAGCATATTATTCGATAGCTTCCCAAGAGAGGATGTTTGTTCAGGTCCTTGCAAGTCTGAAACTATCTCTATTCAGACCTCCTACTTAGCTCACAATTTTCCGGTAACTATTCCAAATTGGAAATAGTTTTCCTTCAGAATTTTGAAGGTATTGCTCTTCTAAGGTTGGGTATCGATTGGTTGGTTTCTGTGAAATCTGAGACCATCTGAATTCCAGCCCTTGCGTGAGGGCCTTTCTCTGCTTCCCCTGGACGTGTTTTAATATCTTTTATTGTTTCTGGTATTCTGCAGTTTCATAGTTTGGGGCCTTAGCGTGAGGGCTGTTTTCATTTCTTTTCGGCGTGGAAATTCATCTCTAGGTCTAGATGATTTTCGTGTGTTATTTCTTTGATTTATTTCTCCTCATTTTCTCTTTATGGAATTCTTATTATTCAAGCCCTAGGCTTCCTGGATTTATCCTCTAACGTTTTTGTCAAAAAATGTTTTTCTCCTCTAATTTATCTTTGACTACTACTTTTTTCTCCTTCTTCCTACATATTGAGTTAGAAAAAAAAAAAATACAAAACAAAACCCAGTCCTTTTCCTCCCGAGCCTCTTCTAAACTCTCACACCACTGCTGACACCAGATATGGGGGTTCCCACATTGAGCAATTCTGTGACAGCAGCTAGGTGTTTTACAATTTAACTCAATCTGCCTGGAGAGAGTGTCACTTCCCAGAGGTTAAGGGCTCAGTCCCATGAGACCGCCCCCCACTTTAGATGCCAATCTCAAGAAGTAGGTCCCCAGGTCGCTCACGAGTTCTGTCCCACGTGGCTACAAACTGGAGTTTCCATGTCCCTCTCCTTGGGTTTGATTAACTTGCCACAGCCGCTTACAGAAGTCGGGGTAACACTTACATCGATCAGTTTATTAAAGGGTACGATAAAGGACAAGATGAACAGCGAGATGAAGAGGTTCACAGGGTGAGGTCTGGGAGAGTCCTGAGCGCGGGAGCTTCTGTCCCCGTAGAGTTGGGGTGCGCCGCCCTCCTGGAGTATGGATGCGTTCACCTCTTTGGAAATTCCCTGAACCTCTATACTTTTGGGGTTCTTATAGAGGCTTCCCCAGATAGGCCTGACCAGTCATTACCTCCATCTCCAGCCTCTCTTCCCTCTCTGGAGGACAGGGTGGGGTCGGACTGAAAATTCCAAGCTTCTGCTCATGGCTGGGTCTTCCAGGTGACCAGCCTCCCTCAGGAGCTCACCCTGGGTCACCTCGGTAGAACGGAAGATGTTCCTAGTGCTCTTATCACTTAGGAAATTACAAAGATTCGAGGAGCTCTGTGCCAGCAACTGGGAATGTGTGTGTGCATACGTGTGTGTGTGTGTGTGTGTATGTGTATATATACATATACACACACACATATATATATACATATATACACACACACGTATTTTCCTCTATTACTTCACACATATTTTCTTGAATTTATCTTCTAAATATTTTACTTTTTTTTTTTTTTGTAGAGGTTGGGGAGATATTTTTAATTGCCAAGAGCTTCTCTTACCTCCATCGCTATTTAAAAACAGCTATCTGTTCTTGTTTCATGGATGAAATATCAGCTTCTGCCTCTCAGAGGAACCATGCAGACAGCATAAGGAAACCGCCAGGAAGAGGAAGAGGGCCCGGAGGCTCGCTGCTCAGCATGCAGGCTTTTGCATGATCCTTTCATCCTCAGCCTGGGCTTTGACCGCTGCTGCCTTCCGTCCCAGTGCCTGGGGTAGTGGATGCAGAGAATACACTTTTGATTTGCTGTCAGGCTTGAGAGAATTAGCGCCTGCATTTTTGGGGTAGGAGCAGGCAGAGGCACCTTCCTGTCACCCATCTGTCTTCCACAGTCCCTTCTGCAACTGTCTCTTGGGCTCTCAAATCGATCCGAGTGATCCTCCCTCCCCTGCTAGTCAGTCAAGTTTCCTATTTCCCTCTCTAAGTCACTTACTGTTTCTTCACAGATGCTTTTTTGTCTGAGAATACAAATATCTCTTGGTTTTTGAAGGTAGAGTTTATTTATTTCATTTCCTCCTCTGCCTAGGGTAATTTTCAAGAGAAGTATGAGACACAGACATTTTTATTTCATATGTGGAAATGGAAACTTAATGCTTATCATGGTTGGAATTGTGTCCCTCACTCCCACCCCCCCAAAAAAATGTCTATGTTGTGGTTCCAACCTCCAGTACTTCAAAATGTGATCTTATATATTGGAGATTGGGTCTGTAGAGGTAATAAAGTTAAAATGAGGTCATCAGGGTGGGCTCTAATAGGAAAGGCGTCCTCACACAAAGGGAAGTTTGGACACAGACAGACATGTGTAGAGAAAAGATGATGTCAAGAGACGGAAGAAGAAGACAGCCATCTGCAAGCCAAGGGGGGCAGCTAGGTCCTTCCCTCACGGCCCTCGGAAGGCACCAAGCTTGCAGACCCCTTGATTTTGGACTTCCAGCCTCCAAAATTGTGAGACAACCAATTTCTGTCGCTGAAGCCACCCAGACAGTGAAGCTTTGGTACGGCAAACCAATGTAAAGCTATTTTTCATTCGTTCAAATGCCTTTCTCCCTACGTAGTCTGATTCGTACTGACTCTTTAAAACACAGTATTACTGACTCTTTAGCACTTAGTATTACCCACTTTGAGAAGGTGTCCTTGACCCAGTTTAATTCAATGCCCTTTGTAGTGTCCGTTAACACAGCACCTGTCATGCTGTGGTGTAATCGTGATCCTCCTGTCTGACGTCCGCTCTAAGCTGTGAGCATCTGAGGTCTGGGGTCACGACTCAGCACAGAGTTTGCACGTAGGAGGCTTAAATGTTGTTTATTCAATGAAAATATTATAAGCATAGCTTCTGGGAGAGGAGGAGTAAAAGTGTGTATTTTAAGCCGGATGACAAAATTTAGTATGAATATTAAATTCGCATTTAACGATAGAGAAATTACGTGAATACAATGATATAGAAATTTCTGAGATTTAGAACCAAGGAAAGGAGTGACCGAAAGCTTTCCTCTCTCCTTTTTTTGAACAGAGACTTCCCACCCTGCCCCGGGATCACAGCTGGGTAAGCACGTCTTAGGACTGCAAGTCACTTTGAAGTCTTCATAGCTAAGGGGCCACGTGACTTTCCAGTTTCTGTGGCCTTCTAAACGACACTTCACGTGTCTATTTTTTTTTTTTTATCATAAACTAGGACCCATATTCTGCTCAAAGAACAAGTGGTTAAGTTTAAAAGAAAGGTATGCAAATAGATTTAGGTTCCTTACTCAAGTTATCAGACCGGATTTCACTAAGGACTTTCCTCCTTTTAATCTCTTGAACAGAAGGCATGCTCCCTTGCTCCCTTGCTCCCTCGTCGGTTTTATGTGGGGTAGCTGTGATGAAAACGAGCCTTCTCTAAGAAGAAGGAGTCGTTGGAGAACTGCTCTCCAGCTTCTGTCTTATCACAGTCCTCTCTGTGTCCAAGTCGTAGCTAAGAAAAAGCCATAGGATGCATTTGCCTGTCTAAATGTAGCGAGATCCAACACCTACTGGCTTTCTGAACGCATCTGGAGCCCCACTATTCTAATTAGTGCCATAGACGATACAGTCTCTTTCTGGCAAGCGCTTTTTATTATTTGATGGAATATGGGTTTTACGGTGACAGAAATGGGAGAATGAATTAAGAAGTGCTTGAGAAAAATTATAGTAAGAGAAAAGGCGGGGACCAGCCTACATAAGCTTTATGGATTATTAGTCCAAAGAACTAGGTCTGAAATATGCAACCTGCTGCCATGATGCTGCTGGTAGTTTTATGAGAAAAATGGAATTTCCTCACATTAGCTTATCAGGCTGGGCTCTCAGCCGTACAGAGCTTGGGCTACAAATCAATGTGAGAAACAGAGAGAGGATATGACAAATGAACAGACAGACTACTTGGAATCTCATAAATTCCAGAATATAGCGTGTGCCATGGCGACAGGGTGTGTCAGGAGACGAAAGTAACCCTACTGTGTGTGCTGGATCTCCTGAGACTCCCCCTTGAGGTCCTGGTCCTAATCAGGCAGAAATGGTGACTCCTGTGCTTCTAAACAGGTCTTGTTTTCCCACTCAGAAAAAAAAAGGAGCCTCAGAGACAGGTTAGAGATGCAAAGACTTGGAAAGAAATGCGTCTCTAGAGTCATGTGGCATCAATCACCGGTTGACAGGCGATATAATAGAACACCATTAGGGAGCAGCAGACAGGTCAGAGCTTCTAAAGTCAGTGTCCCTATTGCTTGTCTCTGACACTGACTGATCAGCTAGTTGGAATATTCTTGAAAAATATTTAACTTTTCTCTATTTCAAATCCTTCTCGTTAGAAAGAATGTACTATGGCGACTACCTCTGAGGGGATATTTTAAAGCTTAGTTAAACAAACATTTAGATTATCCTTTAAAATGCTCTTATGTTGGCCTTTATCAAATGCCCCAAGGGGCTTCTTCAGACCTATGCATAAATCATTCGATAAGCAAGTGTGAATGGAGAATTTACTGTATGCTTAGGGCACACAGAGGTTGAATTATTCAAACCAGACCCATGATAGGCAGACCAATATATTGTGATGATGCCTTGTCCAATGACTTTTTTTTTTCCTATGCTTTTACAGGCCAGAAGCCAGGCTTATAGGGATTCTCTAAGGGAAGAAGAAAATCGAAAATTGCAAAAGATGAAGGAGGAACAGCATCAGAAGGTATTCGTGAGACCATCTCTATTAGTCCTTGCTAATTATTTACTTGTGGTACTGGATCATTTTGAAAGGTTTCTGAACAGAAATATTTACATACATGAAAATCCTGAAAAAATAACACAAACATTAAAAATCAAAGATGAGCTGCAGGTGTGTTTTAAGAGTGTGGTGATGGCTGATTCTGGCAGAAACGCTCGCGGCACTTTGCCTCATAGGGGGCTACAGTGTGTCTGCTGTCGCTGGCGTCAGTGGTTCACTGAGATGCTAGAACACTTGTGACCTTATCTTCTATAAAACATAACCAACGTCACTGCCATTTTTAAGCCAAAGATATACGAAATTACAAATAGTGTCCAGAGAATACTACAATGCACAACGAACAAAGTGGGTGTACATATTTGTGAAACCGGCTTAAATATTCACCTAAAAAATACGCATATAATAAAACATAAAAGGTTCTCTACACGTGAATACAAATATGTGAGGCTTTCCAAAATTTTCGGGCAATAGAAATTGGTGCAATGAATGCAGAACCTCCTAAGAAGAGTGCTCGAAAGGGTAATCCACACGAGAATATAAAATTTCTGTCACGGGAACTGAAAACATTCAGCATTTTGACTTGACGGTCATGCATGCCTTTGATACATAGGCTGAGCCAGGGCCAGAAGAACTCAGCTTGGCATCAGAATGGTGAGGAAGACCAGTGGTCACCTCCGAGGTGCCACTTCATTCCAGGTCCTTTCAAAAAGCAAAATAATGTATTCAGCTACTTGGAGATAATCATTATCTTCCCCATATTTCTTATTTTCCAAATTTTCTTCTTGCCATATTGGCAGTTGACAGAGCTGTTATTTCTCCCAGGATACCTCTTAAATCTGTTTCTTCAGTTAAACAAATTGAATTCTGACTCCAATTTTCATTTCCTTGATTTGATTTAATTTGTTTTTATCCGTATGTCTTTGCTGCCCAAGGTAACTTAGGACAGCATTGTGTGTGTGAAAATCACATTATGGAATGGACTATATATAATAATTGCTGTTGCTATTGTTTGACCCTTTCGAGAGCTATCCTCCTTCCAACAGTGCTCAACCCTATACTTGTTCATAGTTTCGCCCGCCATACAGTATAAATGACCGTGTAACTAAGCTGCTTTGTGCACAGTAGGTAGTAGTTAAATCATTGAAAGAATAAATTATAAATTTACTTATTAAGTTACTACATCAACGGTGAAGAAGTCATGAAACATTTTTATCCCTTGGTATGTATACATATTTTTAAATCTTTTTCTTTTGACAAAGACCTCATGTTGAAATCCACAATTAAATAAGCAATGTTTATAGTAATATTCTAGTAATTAGCAATTAGAAACTAAATCTGGTATATATACTCGTCTGTTGTATTTTCAATAATGTCTGTCAAATGTTAACATGAAAGTGTTAATCTACGATCTTTTAACTTAATACCAAGTCCTGAGGTATGTAGATACTGAGGAGAGTGTCGTGAATCAGTGTAGATATGATTTATTTCATTTTATTTGTTATTGTTTTTTTTTTTAGGCGTGGCAACCCTTGGTTGACCTCACAGATTGCAAGGACCTTGTCAACTTACAATCCCTTATTTTTTTATTTTTTACGCCTATGGCGCCTGGTCTTCCTAGGTGGTCTCCCATCCAAGTACTGACCAGGCTTGACCCTGCTTAGCTTCCGAGATCAGAAGGTATCGGGCTTGTTCAGGATAGCATGGCCGTGGATGATATGATTTATTTTAAAGTAACCTCTAGTGAGTTTTAAATAGTGTTTAATGAAGTTTGGTGTATATATTTGGAATGTGAAAACCATTAAAAGTAGAACATTTCCCAAAGAGAATGCTCAACAGATTAGAAAATCAGATCGGAGATTTAATTTTCAGGTTGAGCAGTTATTTTAAACAGTGAAAATTAAGTTATTTCTCAATCTTGTTTTTCTTCTGGAGCTAGACAAATATTGATACATACATCTTTTCTGGTTATTGATTAAACATATTTTTCTTTTACATAAATTATTTCCCTTTACTTTCAGTAAAATGAATACCGTTAGCATACAGATAATTCCATCATTAGGGATTTCAATGACAGTAGAATACATAAGGGCATTTATCAGAATTTTGTTCGGTCTGTTAGAAAATGTCCACTGAAGATGTTCCCGGCTGGGTAGAATCTGTCATTCCTTATCACTTCGAGGGGTTAGTGTAAGAAAACAAGAATGGTCATGTCTGTAAAGATACAGAAAACACACACTCATATCGTTGAGTCTATTCGTGTGCTTATTCATTCCCTTCATTCAACAAGTCTTTACTGAGTGACTGCTATGGAGCAACTTGTAAATACGTCATTGAGATGACAGCACGTTTATTTTGCTCTCTCTGTCTCTGACTTTCACATTCTTTCACTACTCTGGTCTCTGGGGACAATAGGTTCTTCCTTAAATTTACGTTTGATTCAATTCCCTCTCAGAAATGTATTTATAATTCCCTTTTCTTTCCTTCAATATATTCTTCGGCATTGAATGCTGCTTGTACTTTGTCAAGAGATATGCTCACTCTTGTCGTTCTAAAATAAACAAACCAACTAACCCCTTCCTTGATTCTGTTATCTTCAGAGGTATCAGCTTTTCTGCTTGTACTAAATATATATATAAAAAATACAAAGGTAATCTTACTGTAATCATATTTTTATTACCCAGTTCTTCTTTAATCCCTTATGCTCTGGTTTATAATCATAAATGCTCTTCCTGAAACTGCTCTCTAAAGGTAAAACCCCTTCTGAACATGCAATTCAGTGGACTTTTTTGGAATCCCTGTCTTTCTGTGACAGTGTTTAATGCCACTTTAAAGCTTTCCTTTTCTGGCCTCTATTTACTGCATTATTCTGACTGTACTAAGAACAACCTATTTCTGGATTCATTCATTCATTCATTCATTCGATCAATCAACGAAGATATACTGAGCTCCTATTACATGCTGAGCCTTGTGCAAGATGCTGGAGCTTTAATTAAGAACAGGGTAAACAAGTTTTCTGCCCTCCCAATGTTTACTTTTTAATGGAAGAGACAATTAAAAGATGAATAAATATTGTACTTTTTATTTTACAGTGATTAATCACTTTGTCGGAGCGCTGCAGAAGAAATTGTGTGTTGCGTTAACTTCAGAGTGGTGTATAAAATATCGTTGAATGCCTACCTCTTTCCTAAAACCCTAATTTTTTGCTCAGATATTCATCTTGCTTAGCATGGCTTATCTTTCAGAGAAGGCAGACACCACTCCTGTCCCAGGGATCCCATCTCAAATGGTCCAACAGTTCACGGGAATTCCATTCTCCTTGCCTGTGATTGGTTCAGCCATGGTTACAGAAAGTAGTTCCAACCAATGAGACTTAGCGAAATTTGCCCTTTCAGTTCAAAATTTTATCCATACGAAATGTACCACTCTTCCCATTTAGAGATTTTCAGCTTAATTTCTTTTTTGTCTTTTTTTGTCTGTTTCTGACATTTTCTCTGCCTGCTATTTTGTTAGAATTTATGTGGCAATTTTTTCCCGCATCACTTAACTTTAGCCTCTCTGTGTCACTTGGCTTAAATTAGATTTCTAGGGACAAGATAAAAATGGCTGGTTTTTCTTTTACCCCATTTTGCAATCTCTTTTAATAGGTAAACTTTATATAGTCTGATTTATTGTATTTGCACGTGTTCTTGCTACATAATTCACTTTTTAATCACGTTTTCTTGTTTCCTGCTCTTTATTTCGTGACTCCTTAAATTTTCTCCATTTCATTTATTTACTTCTCTCTTCTCTCTCTCCTCTCCTTCCCATGATATTAAATTTCACTGATTTTTTTTTTTTTTCATTTTGTCTGACCTTGGGTTGGCCTACTTAATCTCAAAATATGTGTCTCACTCCAGCTCAGGTCAATTTCCGTTTCCCTTTTACAGTTCATCCTCTACGTTGTCTCTTTTCTCCACTTCTGCGATAGGTAGTAAATAGATTTTGGAAATTCTAGATCTGTTCTCTATATCTCTTAATCGTTTTTGTTCTGCTTCCTGTCTCTTTGGCCTTTTTCATTGCATTCTGGGAGAAACATGTAGCTAGATCATCCTGCTTTCTAAATTATTTTGTAAGTTTTCATTCTGTTTATTTGGCACATGTATTAAATTTCTTCATTTACCAAGGTGGCCGATTTACTTTTTCATAGCAACATTCTGCTTTATAAGTGTAATATTCTTACCGATTTCTTCACTGATGACAATTATACGAACATTAACATCTTCCATTTACTGTTTTAACAGTAGTTTTTCCTTTCCATTTTTAAGTTTTATCTCCCATGGTCTTCTTTCCCAATTGTTTGGTGATTCTTGGTTATCGTGTCATGTTTCTTTGGGGATGCTGCTAAGTCAGGACACAAGAGCTCTTCTGATAGAAAACCTCTTATTCTCATGTAGTCAGTGGGTACCCGGGACATTGTCCTGCTTCTCTGATCTCAGTCACCCCTCCTCCATTCACTGTTTACCCTGTGGGCCATGTCAGTGCTGCCTAGGAGTCATACCAGTGTGGAGGGAAAGAGCCCACTGCCTCTCAATGCAGTTCTCCATCTTAATCACCGCCTCAGTCTTCCCTGCTGGAGCTCTGTCGGAAGCACCGCTACCTCATCAGTTTTCCTGGTACATTTGTTTCTCTGTACACTTTATTCACTCTTCTTTCTACCTTTTAGGAATTAAAAAAGTTTCTTCCAATAGGCTGATCGCACTTACTGATTTTTGCACGGTTATTGATTTTACATAGTCATTTGGAAAGTGAAGACAAACCAAAAAATAAAAACAAAATATTTAAATTATTGGGAGACAGAGAAAATTATTGTAGAACACATAACAAATTATGGCGAGAGTACTTTGTGAAGAACGCACGCAAAGCTGTTCTCTTGAGACCTTGTACTCGGCAAGATCATAACTTTAAATCCAATCAGTACTAAAAAAAAGAAATGAATTAAGGACCCAATTCAAGAATTTAGAACAGGAACAATAAATGGATACTGAAGGAAGTAATTAAGATAAGAACAGAAATTAATAACAAACTTCAAGAAACAGCTGTTATAAACATCTGACAGCTTGTTCTTTGATAAGGTCAACAAAATGAGCAAATCTTGGCAAGTCTGATCAATAAGAGATTAGTAAAGATGCAAATATACAACATTAGAAATGAGAGACTAGAACTATAGATTTAGAAAAGATTAAGTTTATATTACTATAGATATACTGTGTTAATAAGTTGAATATGTAGATTAAGTGATTTTATAGAAAAATATAGTTCTCTAAAATAACTCAAAGAATTAAAATACATAAAGACAAATGAACGTGCAAGTGATTTCTAAAGTTTTCTGAGAATTACTTCCCCCTAACAAGCTAAACTGGGATGATTTTATAAGCAAGTTAATTGGAATTTACAAGGAACAGATTATTTTCCTGTACTTTACAAATTGTTTCATAGTAAGGAAAAAGATACATTAATGTAGAATTTATATTATTTAACTACCATTCCCACGATGTCACAAACTGATAAAGAGAGCGCGTGCGCACACACACATGCACACACGTGCACAGAAACTTACAGAGATCAACATCTGAAAGGAAATTTCTAGTTAATGGGGGTTTTCTCTTAAATAATTTATCGTGGTCACGTAAGATTTATTTTAGGAATGCAAAGATCACTAGCCATATGTTATAACTTTTTATATCTTGTAACTGCAATAGGACAAGTCATGAAAGAAAAAGCATTTGAACGCATCTTTAGTTGTAAAACAAAGTGTATGTTTTACCTCTACTATCAATTAAAAATAAGTATAGTGAATGTGATATAAAAATTTTTCTTAGCGTTCATGTTGCCTTCCAAACCAATAACCAATAGCACAGTCAGTGGTGAACCACTGCAGTAGGGCACAACATAAGGATACCTGCCACCCCTACCATCAAGCAGTATTATTCTGAAAATTCTAATCTAGTGCCTCTCAAAGGTATTTCATGAGGAATTCATTCCAGTTAAAAAAAAAATCTCTTAATATAACATGGAATTGTTTTAGCCACTCGCGAAGACAAAAATTAAAAAGGAGCATTTTTAATGACTGGAAATAAGTAAAGTTATTTATGGATGAGAGCAAGTTGCCTGTGCAATCCAAGAGAATTAACTGAAAAATGATTAGAACAAATAGAGGGAAATAAGCGAGAGTTAGTTATAAAACGTGTGTACAAAAATCAACAACTTTTTCACATAGCAGCAAAATTAATTAGAAAATATGAGATAAAAAGATCTCACCAATAAGTGGCTACGTAAAAAATTGCTGAATTCCTAAAAAGAATTAGAAAACAAAAACCCTAAACCATCCTGTGATCCATAAGTGTCAATTTGAATAACGTAGAGATGGATGACACACCTGAGTTGAGTGGTAAAATTCAATATTGTAATAACTACAGTTCTATCCAAATTAATTCATGAGTTTAATGCAATTCTAATGAAAATTTCAACGTAATTTGAGGTAGTTTGAAAAACTCCACATTTCAACTGAGAGGATAATCATGAAATTAAACAAGAGGCTTTAGAAAATATGGATAATAATTTGTGTGTTTGCTGGGGCAAAGAGAACTTAAACGATTAGTTATCAAAAAAATACTTCAATCTCTCTCATATTGCTGCTGGTGAGAGATGAACTAAAGAACTCTGGCAAAAACTAATTCTGATGAGTTTCCTAAAAGGAAAAGTATTAGAGCTCAAAGATGTATGCTCAGTCTGAAGAAATAACCAGGAATGCACACAAGATAGGTGTATGTACGAGGTTGTTTATTTTTAAAATAATATTAATGGAAAGTTTGAAACGATTTGGTCAGCAATAAAGGATTTGAACATTTTCGAGTTTGGAATATTGTGCAGGAATGACTGCCATGTTTGGATGACATGGGAATATGCTCGCCCATGCAAAGATGCAAAGCTAAAGATTATAAATAGTCTGGGCGAGTTTTGAAACCTACCTCTTCTTGTACTTTGTGCACAGTATTTCATCTCTATACGCCTCGTCTGCTCTGTGTGATAGTGATGCTATTCACCTCATGGCTCCGCCTCTAGGGTTACATGAGAGAAAGCAGAAGGAGGGGGTATCCTCATGCCAGGCATGTGTTAGGCCTGGAAATGTGACCTGAAGTGATGATAAGACATTATAGTCTACGTGTATAAATCAAGAAATGAGGGAAATATACCAACATGTTAAAGGAGCTTATCTGTGGGTGGAGAGTTTTTATTATGTTTTCTTCTATAGTTTCCATACTTTATATACTTTCCACAATGAATGACTTAGATGAGGAAAAAAATGTTTTTCTGAAAGGAGAAAGTCGATAAGGAAATATTTTTGGGTGGTATACAGAGATCTGTGTGATTCGGTGGTTATTGTGGCTGGAAGTTTGTTACCCTGTGTATTAAAATAACAGAACTAATAACAGGAGAGGGAAGTACACATCACTGATGCTATTTTGGACTCCCCTACTTTACCCATTAGTGTTTACTTCCTCGGATTTGGTCAGTCTTTTCAATTTTGGGGGGTAGCTTCTACTTTTTCTCATAGCCAAGGCCTTTTTTGTCCTTACTGTGGGGAACCCTGGAACCAGGACTTCTCTAGACTGTCACCCCTCCCTCCAAAACTCTCCTGTCTTAAAAAAAACATTAAAAAGAAGGGGTTCTTTAACTCTCATGGCATTAATACTTCTGCTTCCACTGTCCTCTTCCGCTTGTTGAGTTGAGAGGACATGTTCTCCTGGGAGGAGTTCGTCCTGCCCCGTGATGGCACTTTAACGCTAACATAAAATGGTCACGCTGAACCACGTCGGGACACGCCCCACTGGGATTCAGACATCATTTTAAAATGAGTCTACCCTCATCTTCTGATATTCCAACACCGCCCTGCTTCAGAGCGCGGCTTTTACTGCAGCCTCATCCAGTTTCTCAGGCATCCAGCCTTGGATACATCTGTCTGTTGTACAGTTGACCTTTCGGTAAATGAGACCACAGAAGTGATTTCTACAAACTCCAGCAGGAAGCGGTGACCCTTTGCTTCCGGCGGCAGCTTGGGCCCCCCAGCACTGTCTCTTGGTCTCCACCTGCAGCTGCCCAGCATAGCAGCCCCTCCCCCGGGGAGAGCGGCCCTCTCAGAGCCCCTACGGCCAATGGCACCTTTGCAGGGTCGACCTCATTTACCATACACCAATACTTGGCCAATGTTTAGGGAAGTTCTGCTCTTGGCATCTCCCAGATGACCTGGTGACCACATTACTTACGCACGCCCTTTGAATGGAGTTCTGTCTGAATGCAAGTTGCGCAGAGCAGAGAGAAGACACAGCCTCCTTCTTCCGGGAGCCTTCGAGGACGCACTTGAAGTATTAAACACCGAGAAACATTTCATCCTTTTTTCTCTTGCTTGTATTCCTTCCTTCCTATTCCCACTTCATACGTGGTGCTTGAAATTGTGTCCAGCCACGCATTTCCTTCTGCTGTGTATCACGGTTGTTTCTGGGTCTGTCTGCCTCATTCGACCGTGATTTCCTTCAGGGCGGAGCCGTGTCTGTGCGCATCTGTATCTTTAGCTTGAATCCAGGTGTCTGCACAATGATTGGTGCTTAACACATATGTGTTGAGTGAGAAAGAACTTAACGGTGTCTTAGATACTTGCGTCACGTCCCTCCTGCTTAGACTATTTTGATTTTCTTAACGTCTAAAGCTCAGTCTTGGAACAGAGATGACTTATTTTGTATCCATCCACCTAGGCAGTGCGCTTCTGTGTGCGAACCCAGCAAATGAACCAAGATATGCTTAGAAGGCGTCTGGATGCCTCCTCAGTGGCTGTCAGTTCAGCAGTTCAAATTAATTATCTTTCGTGATACCGAAGGAACACCAGCTTCTCCCTAGTAAATATGTTTGGCTAGTTATAGAATAATAACCCTGAGCGCAGAGCCTCCCCTTCTGCCATCTGGAGCGCTGTTCTCGCGTGGCGAGGCCTCATTGGCTCCCCACCCCCAGTTTTCTCTGATCTGGGTTTTCTCCTGATCTTTGCCTTTGGAATGGGATGCTGCATATTTCTCTCTTCCCATCCTCTTTTTTCCTCCCTGACAGTTCTTGGCATCATAATGAAGTCTTTCGCTCTTTTATGTTTTCAAGTATTAAAAACTTTTTTCTTTCAACAAAAGAAAGCATAAGGAAACGGAAATGGTCTCCCACACAGAAATGGTATGAGGAAGTAATATATTCACACGGTTCAAAAGTTAAAATACTAAATGTGTGTTTAAACTTCCTACCCTGCCCATCTACCCTCCACGTGTGTCTCCCCAGTAGTAATTACAGTTCATTTTTTAGTGTGTGTTTTTCCTTAAAAATGCTTTAAACATGATGTACACCAGCCTATAAAAATTGAAATGGATGTAAGTGTATTTTTTTCTGTCTACGTGGAGCAGTCCTAGGAAAACTGCCCTGGACCTGTTATCATTTAATGTATCTTAAGAGCTGTCTCCATTGCCACCTCTCTCCTCCCACACCTGCCTCATTCTCTGTGACTGTCGCATAGTATTCCACTGTGCAGATGCTCTAAGTCATCACGCCAGTTCCTTATTAATGAGCGTTATGCCTTTCTCTTGAACTTTTACCGTTTCCGTAATGTGACTGTGACTGTCATTTAAACATCTTTGAACACTTGTGCAAAAGATGTCTACTTTTAACATGTCGAGCTTATTGTTAACTTGTCCTCCAAAAACTAAATTAATTTTCACTAACTTAGACACTGCCTCAAAGTGCTTGAATGTACCTGATGGTCTGTCAGACTGTTCTACTTTTTGCCCATAGGCTAGGGGGAAATTTTTTTATCTCATTGTTTCAATTTATATTTCTTTGATTGTGTGTGAAGATGGTGGCCATTTTGAATTTATAGGTAATACGTAGTTTATCTGTGAACCGCGTCTAATTATCCTTTGGCTGTTTTTCTGTCTGGTGGTGGTTTTTCTCTTATTGGTTTACATGAAGTCTTCAGCCCCCTCCTCAGGCCTTCCTTGAGATTCTGTCTAAAATAGTAACCGAGCCTCATATCAGCATGTTTAATCCTCTGCTAGCATGACCATTGAATGTTTCTTTCACTAATTTGTGATTTCCTTTATTCTACGATATAAACTCTGAAGGAGCAAGGATATGATCTGTCTTATTCATTAATGTATCTCCATCATATAATTCCAAGCCTTTATTCATAATGAGCACTAAGGTAATTTTGAATGAATGGATGAATGAATGAATGAATCGGCCTATATGTGGCATAAAAATTTAATTATTTTAATTTGTTTATGATGTTCTTTTCCCACTGGAAGCTTTGAATTTTTATTCAGTCAAATTTATCAGTCTTTTTTCTTTCTGCCTTTCGCTGCCTTTGAAATGAAATTTAAAACTCAGTCTGCCTCAATGTAGGTAGTTCAGTATTAGAGAAATCCTGGTACCTAGTTCTTTGGTTTAATACTGTAAATGTAGTAACTGAGTTTGGAGGTTCAGCTGCCTCTTCCAAGAGGGTAATCAGAATGTCAGAAGCTAGAGATTCAGTTGCAGTAACGTGATCTCCTATTTGAAGGAAAGTATTTCCTCCTGGGAGTTCAAAGTTCTATTAATATTAGAAGTAACGAGTCAATAACAGGTTGAGTGATTAATCTCCAGGCTGGAGAATCTTTCACTAATGGAATTGCACTACAGAATTGAATCCAGTGTTTATTTGTAAGTGGCTATGAGTTTATTAGGAAAGAAATGCTAGAGAAATGGCTAAGCAATAGTATTGTGTGACATTCCTTAAGGGACTAATTTGATTTGTTTTTCTTTGTTAAGACACAGGTAAATTTGACTCACGTTGTGTTTCTCTCTGCACACGTTGTGCCTCTTGGTCTGATACCTCGAACCTGATTTTTAATCTCACAATTTAGGCACAATTATTTTTGCTGCCTAGCTATATAAGAAAATAATCGTGCATGGAAATGGTACTTAAGTAAAAGTTTCAAAAATGAAATATTGCGCCAACCAAGGTTAACTATGTCATTGATTTAGGTGTCTTCTGTATAACCAGGTTAACTTAAAACCGTATTTTAAAACTTATTGTTCCTAGAGTGAATTACTGGAATTGAAGCGCCAGCAGCAGGAGGAAGAAAGAAGCAAAACCCAGCAGGCTGAACACAGGAGGTAGAAATGGCTGATAAAAATAAGCATGCTTGGTTAAGACAATGAAATTGCCTATGAAGTCTTTGCAATGTTTTAAGAAAACACTATAGTAATATTGAATACAGTCTTAGGACCTATATTACCTTTTAGATTCTTTTATTATTAAGGTATAATAATACCTAAGAGGATGACAACTGCTACACACACATGTATATACACATACAATAGCCAATTTTTCTGGATAGGTGGCATAAATTTACACTAGAAACCGAATCATGCCCACGAGCTATGTGTTTCTTTAAGTGATACCGAGTTTGCCTCCCAGGGAAAGAAGCACCTTCATCCTTTGAGATGGTGTTTGCCATCTGTAGACTACTGCAGAATAATTGGATTTGTGTAGGTGGTGGGATGCGCATACTTGAATACAAAAGCTCAGACAAAAACTGCCATAAAGTCGTTTCATATTGACTAACACATTAGGGAAAAAAAAATATATTAAAATAGAACCATTAAAGACTTTTTAATAATGTAAGTACTCGCTATCCTATTCCTAATAGCAGACATTGAGTACCCAGTAAAATATCATGTCGATGTCAGGACAGTGCTAATAGCCACCGTACCTGTCATTATTAGGTTAGGACTTTCCTGAGGGGCACTTGGGTCATTTGAGTTTATTGCGGTGTGCTTGAGTGTCTCAGGAGAATAATATAACGTAAAGGCTCTCCTGATTTAAAGGGGCAAATTCTTCTTTTGAAACCGAGTGGCTTCTTTTATGTGTTCAACCTTCCCACTGTCATTAACGTGTTTTTTAAAATTCTGGTGCTTTCGTTTTGTACATGAGACTTTAAAAGGTGTAAATGGAAGCTCCCATTCTGCTGGAGCCCCGAGCTGTGGATGGGTGCTCATATTCTTTTGACTATATTGCACGGCTTCCATAGCCCCATCAAAATAGTGTAAAAATGTCAAATGTGAATTCGTGCATTCTTCTCTGGTCATAAGGAAATATCGAAACTCTGATATACCGGTGAGACTATTTTGTTGGATGAGGGGACACCATTACAAAACACTATCTGTGTTTTGTAAAATAAGCCATAATTAATTTAGTTTTTTATTGGTTTTTTTTCTCATTTTCTTTTTAAAAGTCTTTATTAAAAGTAAATAAATAAATAAACCCGACATTATACCTGTATACCACCAGTTGTTCGTACTAGCCAGTTACTTTTCTGGATTTCTGAGGATTGTAAGCTTTACGCATCTTAAAGATAACGATATATCACATTAATGGGCCCCAGTGCTAAGAAATTGATCTTCAATAGGCACCCAATACAAATACAAATTATTCGATTACAGGCAGAAAGGATTACTTTTTTGTTCTAGGAACCTTGAGCCTCATTCTTTAGGTTTGTTTCCATACTGCTGAATACCTAAATATCGGTGGGGCTATTTATTTTCTATACTATATTTTATCTTTGTATCGATTTTAGTTAAATGTAGATCCAAATATACATATAATCCATGGTGAAATCTCTCTGGATAATAATTTAGTAATCAGTTTTGAAAGAACTGATCAAGTCTTTAAACACATTTTTTTTTATATTCTAAATCAGTTCCTGAAAAGTTTATGTTTATATTGCATTTAGAGTTTATAGTGAGCTTTCTCATGCTATTATATGAAAATACGCATTCAGTAACCTCTTAATGAATAAAATAGCTTTGTCTACTCCTGCTGAGGGCAACAACACAAGCTGTGTAGTCGGTGTGTCGGGGACATAAGTTAACTTTTCTCCTTAAGGGACATTAATTTCATTGGAGTCAAAAAGACAATGTGCTTTCTATTGTTTAGAAGTTCACACAGCTGAAAACTCATCTCAAAACTCAACTCTGAGTTTTATAGTAGAAAGCTTGTGGGATTCCCAACATTTTCAATGAATCCTATATGACTGAGCGTGGTGCGCCTGCACCTGACCCAGTGTAACTTAGTAAGAAAAGAAAGTTGAAACTCCAGAGATGAGAAATAGACCTTGGAGGTCAAAGGCTTGAATGGATCTAGACTGCAGGCTGAAAACTGGAATGAACCGAATTGATTTATTGAAACGCGAACCATTCTTGAATAATAGTTTTTATCCAAATTAACCTTGAGGGGAAAAAAAAATCCAGAGCATTGGTTTGACAGCAATGAAATATATGTGCTTTCTCATACTAGTACACCAAAATATAAACGTACTTTTTTCTCCCTTCTTTTTGAATTCTTGATAGGAATTGAGAAAAACAATCTCTCTTACCACCCATGATCTCTGTTTGCCCCGCTCTGCTGTCCTCCTAGTAACTGATGATAAAGAGTGAATCGCATCACCCCATGTACACAAGTCATCAGTTCGAGTGAATTCACAGCAGGGGCAATGAGCAGTTTTACAGTCTGCACTCACCACTGTGGGTGGTTTCATGAAGCAGCTGCAGTCACAGAAGCAGGCAGAGGAGGGGCTTCCGGATTATTCATTCATTCATTCATTCATTCATTCATTCATTCATCTTTTACTTATCAGAGCACACTCCGCGAAGGCTTTGTTCCAGGCACTGAGAGTAGGCGTAAACAAGGCAGAGAAATCCCAGACTATGTGGAAATTACAACCTGGAGGAAAGAAATAGAAATTAACAATTTAACGGCAAGATTATTTCAGACAGTGATACGTACCGTAAGGACCACATCGCGGGATAATGTTAAGAGAGAGATTGGAGGCGATAATTTCTTAAAGAAGAGCTGACATCACAGGATCATAGCCAGGGGGGACAAAAACATATGGATGTCCTCTATTATCAGGCATAGGAACAAACGCAGGGGCTCTACAGTGAGAATGAGCTTGGACTTTTTGAGTTCCAGATGATTGGGTTTTAGATGGTGAGGAAGAGAATAATACAAAATAAGGTAGGAAAGGTGGCGGGAGCCAGAAAATAGAAGATTTCAGAAGCCAGCGATTTTACTCTCAGACGAATGAGAAGTCATGGGAGGGTTCCGAGCAGTAGGAAGGCAGGACCCCTTTATGAGTAAGTCAGCTGGTTGTGTGGAGAATGGATCATGGAGAGCGGGAGTGGAAGCAGAAGCGAGGTGAGGGAGCATGATTTGGGCTAGAGTGGTGGCCACGGAAAGGAATGGCTGAATTCAGGAGGTCTTCAGTGGGTGGAGCCAGAACTTCCAGTGGTCGGAAGCGAGGCAGTATGGGGCACGTTGAGGGAAAGTCCATTTTTGTCACCGACCGAAAGACTGGATAAACAGCCCAGAATACCACTGGTCATGTTGTTTATGAGGGAGCGGGGTCAGCTTTCTCCTCCTTAATATGCAGATCTCCAGCTAAGTAAGGTCCCGTTCAATTTGCATGCAGAGAGGTCCTGTAAAGGTGACTCAAACTAAGCTCTGCAGCGAACCAGGCTGACCAGAATATGGCGCTCAGATGATTTTATGGTGAGGGGGAAAAAAGAGTTTTCTAATAATGAAGATGGAACAAGGTCTGATGGGATTTGGAGTTGTCGAGAAAACAGCAACCCAGTGAGTTAGAGATCCAACTGTGTCAACATGCAGTTGGCATTTTAGCCAGCACTGAGCAAGCACAGACCGGCCAAAACAAAAACCGCCAGCTTCTGACTTTGCCACCAAGCAGTCATCATCCTCAAAGTCCACAAATCTCCCACAGTCACTGACTTACAGCCACCTGCCATGACCACAATCTGCCAGTCTCCATCACCGAAAGGGGGCCGATATGACTGGGTCCCGCTCACCCTTCCCCGGTGAACGCGTGCTGAGTTGCTGCTCCGCACCAGACACTGCGTTTCTGCCAAGAAGCTCACGGTCTTAATGGCTTTGTTCTTCAGTAGCTCGATGGCACCGGAGGGCACCGTTCCAACGCTGTTTCTCCAGCCTTCACGTCCCTCACTCTACTCGGCCATACCAAGGCAGCTCAGAGCATGCTGTGGCCTGGAATTTACTTTTTTAAGTTAAAAAATTTTCGTTTAAAATTTTTCATTCCTTAGCGGGACCGGCATGTCCAAGTCCATGAAACAAATATTTAGACTCCTGAATTATAGAGCGAACATCCAGGTAGCCAGCTCCAGAAACAGAAGATAACCATGACCCTACACTTCAGCCTCATTCCGACCATAATGACAATCACTTTCTGTCCTTCTTTTGTGGTCTTACCTCCTACGTGTCAAACTTAATTTCCGAGATGGGTTGCTGCAAGTATGACCGAGCATCAGGGAAAGGCGTACCCATTCCGTCTGAAAATTCGGGGCTCCCTCTTACGCTATTCCCCTTTCCCCATACGTTCTTCCCACCTTCTTTTTTTCACTTGCGGGATTTACTTAACACGACTGGCACGTGGGAGCGACATCTCCCTGGCAACGACGGTGCCTCAGAGCAATTTTTGCTTTCTCTTCACATTTCCGTTCTCGCAGAGGCGTCTCTCTTTCCTCCGCCCCTGGGGTTCATGGCTGACATGGCCTTCAGGGATGGGTGGGATGGGTGAGGAAATCTGTGAAGTTAAGAACTGGGCCCCCCTCCGGCCTGAGCCAGAACGGGCGCCAGCTCCAGCCAAGGGCTGTTAACAGCATGTCAGAGTTAATGTGAAAAGAAGTGTTGGTAGGTTTCTTCTAAGCCGAAGAGAGGAGGCGATGCCCATGGTCAGCCGGATGGCACGCTGGGTCCTCAGAACCCTCTGAGCCCAGCAGCAAGCTTTGCACTGACGCGCATCTTTCATTGTTTTAAAGGGTCAATAATGCTTTTCTGGACCGACTCCAAGGCAGAAGTGACCCAGGTGGCCTGGAATACTTTGGAGGCAATTGGAACCTGAATGGTGGTAGAGGCTGGGTGAGTTTTTCCCTTTTCTCTTAACAAAAAAAAAAGAAAAGAAAAAATTCTTTCAAAGTTGAAGAATAAAACCAATGAGAATTTTAAAAAATATGTCATGGCCTTGTCCCAAATATTTTTTTGGTGTGCTGTTCAGCTGTGCGATGGGCAGTCAGCCAGGGTGATTACTGTAAATTCCACAATAGCTTCTGAGAGAGGGAGAAAGTCCTCATTTCGGCTCAGCCAGTCGCAATAAAAAATGACACCTGCCCTGTGACTGCCTGGACTGTAAGGCTTTTTATCACCCCTGGCCCAGGCTTACAACAAAAACAAGTGAATTTTTTTTTTTTCTTTCAGAAAGATTGTAAGTGAAATATGGTTATAAAAATAGTAAGCATTCTCCGGTAATACATTCTTTCAGCGAAGCTAGCATATCAAAGAAACCAGTATTTAATTTTTCACTGCAAAATGATTTTTTAAAAAACCCTACAGCAAAAGGCACTTTTTAAAAATGAAACGTCCTTACAGATTTTTGTGAAGAAAACCTTGCAACTTGTAATATGCGTTTAATGCGTTTTTATGCACCATATATTACTGAATCAGCACCAAATCTTTGGCATGTGTGTGATTGTGGGGTTTGCAATGTATACAAAATCAAAACTAACTACAGTAGGCTTTACAACTTAACTGTAAGCCCAAGTGCATATGTATCTATTCAAAAAAAAAAAATGGAGCAGATAGCAATCTTTAAATTGGTAAAATACAGCAAAATAACCAAGTGCTTGTTGACCTGGAAACTCTAAGAAAAGAGCACTTTTTAATGAACACTTGATAAACAAAAGATCATTTTCGAGGAGATGATCTGTTAGAAATCTTACATACATGTTTCCTTAAAATGCATCCAGTAGTTAAAATTCATAGATAGATTTCACAAATGTATACATATCGAAGATAACCGAATGTAAGCAGATTTGCAGAGAATGCATAGTGGTCGTGTCTGTACATCCATCATTTATGGTCACGTGTATTACTACGGCATTCAGAAAAGAGACAACACGAGAGAGAGAAAAGAGTCTAAATACAGTGTTTTGGCATCACGTGTTACAATTTACAAATTATATGAGTTTAAGACATTGTCCAAGTTCATGCAATTTTTAAGTCGTAAAATGCAATTGAAACTCAGATTTTGGACAGGACTTGGAAACACACTGCACGTTTTCTCCTCCGCTTAACCACTCCCCAGGTGTAGAGCATACCTGGGATTGAGGGGGAGACGATGGGCGAGAGCAAATGAACACCACATGGGCTGCTGCTGAGGGAGTGAGGACGAGGAGATGTGGCTCACCAGTGGCCGTTGGTAGGCCTGACGTCAGTGAGCGAAGAAATCGTCATTAGGTTCCTCACAGATTGAAAAGGGAAAAGCATTGTTTCCTTGTGGTGTGAGGGAGGATGACTGACGTGTCCTTAGTGGGACAGGCATCTCCAAGTCCAAGGTGCTTACTGGCTCTTCCCTTACTTGAAAGAAGTATGACCGAAAGGTGAGAACTTCTGGCTCCCACTTCTACCTCCACCTCTACCTCCCTACAGATATCCCTACCTGTGTGCCCGCTCTTCCTCGTGGACCAGTTTCTGTCTCCTCCACCGACTGGGGAACTCCGTTCTCATAATACTCCCCCGTTCTGAATTGCCAGATGTTCATCTCAATTAGAAAATTCCCATCAGCGTAAAATATTAATAAGTAAACATTGTTACCACCTTTCCCTCTCGCTGTTTGTTGTTGTTGTTGTTGTTGTTGTGTTGTTGTCCGCCTTTTAGAGCAAAACTTCAAGGCGTGTCTGTCCTTGGTGTCTCTGACGTCTTTCCTCCCATTTCTCTTAAACCCACTCTCATTGGGTTTCAGGCTTTACCAGCCTAACAGAAATGCTCTCGTCGTGGTCACAAACAACGTCCACATTGCAAGATCCAATGGCTGTTTCTCAGCCTTTGTTTTGTGACCTGTCAGCATCATTTGTCATCGGTGATAAAACTGTTGCTTTACTTGGCTTCTGGGACACGGCCCTCCCGGGTTTCTGCCTATTTCAGTGGCCACGGCTTTTCATTCTTCTTGGCTGAGTCCCCTGCATCTTTTCATCCTCTCCACATTGCAGCGCCTCGGGGATCCGCCTTGGACCACCTTCCATCCTTTGTGTTCACTTGATACCTCGGCGACCTCATTCAACTCATGCAATTAAAAACTGTATATATGCTTATTACCCCTGAATGTCTATTTCTAGCCTGCACCTACCTCTTCCTCCGAGCCAGAGGCTTGCATACCCATTCGTCTGCTTAACATTTCTAACTTGTATAGCTTATAGATATCTCGACCTCGGCATGTCTAAAACTTAAACTTTAATTCCTTCGCCCCCGTGTCCTATCGACACTTTCTCCCGTTTGCGTAATGACACAGCCCATCTCTCGCATCCCCCACAGCTGACCCATCAGGAGCTATTCGTGACTCTGCCTTCCAAATATATCCAGTCCAGAATCTTCTCATGAGCTTCGCCATTATTATCTTGTTCCAGCCTCTATCAGTGCTCATCTGGATTCTTGAAATAGCCTCCCAAGTGGTCTCATTGTTCCCCGACTCCCCCGTCTGGAGTCTGTTCTCCGTACGAGAGTGATGCCTTTGAAACAGTAGTCAGACCCCATCACCGTTCTGCTCAAAACCCCGCAACGGCTCCCAAATCACTTGGGGGAAAAGACAAGGTCTTCGCAGTAGCCGACCAGGTGCTGCGCGATCTGGACTCCGCTCCGCCCCGACGCTCTCCTCCGACAGCCCTGCTTCCCCAGCCACGCTTGCTTTCTTGCTGGTCTTTGCAAACGTGAGGAACCTTAGGGCCTTCGCACCGGCTGCTCCCTCTACACTCTTCTGCAATATCCGTATGATTTGCTCCCCTTCAAGTATTTTCTTGGCTTCTACTTCAGTGAGGGTCCCTCGGCCATTTAGTTAATACTGCCACCTGTTTCTTGCCATCTTCTTTTCGGGTTCCATGTTTTTTTTCCATCGCACCCTGCAACCTCTAACATAATTTTTCTAACATCGTTTATTTATACGTCTTGTTGACTATTTACTCTTAGTCTCTCCTCGTGGTAATTTATGTTCCATATTCCATCAGAGCAGGGCCCTTTGGTTATTTTGTTCGCTGGTACATTCCAAGCATAAAACAGTGACTGGAACTTATTACAAGGACAAGGAAACAGGTGGCTGTGGTTGAGGTTCACCAAAACGACAAAGATTTAGAACTGAGTGATGTGATGTAGTAGTGACTAGATACCGAATTTTAAAATAGCTATGCATAAAACATCTGTTAAAATAAATACTGGATTTAAAACCATGAACAAAAATAAGAGACAAAGACAACCAAGAAGATTTGGAAAAAAAACCCCAAAACCCAACAACTTTTAGAAATAAAAAACCATAATCATTGAAATTAAAGCACTCAATGAATTTATCATAATAAAAGGAATACAAATTAAGGACTAAACCAAAATATCATCTCTCATTTATTACTTGGCCAAAAATTCCAGAAAACAAAAGAGTTGGTAAGGCTCTAGAGAAACATGTTCTTTCACACATTGTTGCTGGGAATTCAAAATGATGCAAATGCTATAGATTAATTTGTTATTGTCTCCCCATAAAATGAAAACCAGCCCTACACGTAGTATGGAAAAGTTCTACTAAATGTTCAAGGATCAGATTTTTCCAAATGTCTAGAAAGTTTCTTCAGATAAATGAAAAGGAAGAAGCATTCCTCAAAAGTATTAAACAGCTGAATGTAACTTTCAATCAAAATCAGGCAAAGACTACCCAGGAAATAAAAGACCAGTCTCACTCATAAACACAGATTCAAAAAAATGCACACAATTTTAGAAAGAAGCTGCAAAACTATTGTTCTCTGAAGCTCTCGAGATCTTGCTCTCTGGCATATGTCATCGGTTAGGCTCAAATAAACTCTCATAAAATTTTTTTTTTAAATTAACACAATTTTGATAGATTCAGTAATAAATTTTTAAAAGGCACAGTATGTCCTTATTAAATTGAATTTATCTCAAAGTGTAAGGTTGGCTTATCATAAATGAATAAACAAACAAAATAAAACAAAAAAAACTGAGATAATTCACCTCATAAATTATAGGACAAACACCATATGATCATCTCAATAGGTACAGAGAAAGCATTTGATAAATTTCAATACTTATTTATGGTAAAAACTTTTAGCAAACTAGGAATAGGACAGAAATTTCTTTAGCTAAAAAAAGGCATCAAAAATCTATAATCAAAATACATCAAAAACATTTCCTTTAAATCAGATTTAAGATATGAAAAAGAAAACGTTTATAAATCACAGATGAGTCAATTATCTACCTAGAATATACAAAATAATTTATATTCAAATTATTAGAATAAATACGAGCCCAGCAATGTTGGTAGATATAAGATCAGTATATAAAAACTAACTTTGTTTCTACACATTGGGAATAAACAAAACAATCTAATAAAAAGATCCAATCAAAGATATATATAAAACCTTTTTTTTTAAATATATAAAATTTTATTGGAAGACAGTAAGGAATAGGTAAATGTAGAGTTATACCTTGTTAATGGATAGGAATGAGCTCTCTAATCGTCCATGGATTTATTTAAGTTCTAATCAAAGCAAAGAACTGAGAATACCCAGTTCACTCCTAAAGATAAAGAAGTATATATGGGGACTTAATTAAACACTTAATATGATATGGAATCAGCACGGGCAGACTCAACCATTTCTGCAATTTTCATGTGTGACAGAAGGCGGAGTACAACTCGGGGGAAAATGAATTCTTCAACAAATCTGGTTGAATACCCACGTGAAATTATGTCCCTTCCTAACACCATGCATAAAAATCAGTTCCAGGTAGTTTACAGCTTTTAAATAAAAAAAAAGACTTTTTAAATTTCAGAAGAAACTAGACTAATTTGTAAAATTGAGCTAGGGAGGATTTCATAAGACCAAACTAAAAACCAAGAAGAAATGCCAACTATACATTAAAATAAAACATCTGTTCATCAAAGGACACCATACAAAAGGAAGAAAAGAAGCCATAAACTTTTATCTTGAATTTGCCTTGTAAATAAAAAAAAAGTTAACGAAAGGTTAATAATATAGGAAATATTAAAAACGTATCATTTTTTTAGAAGTTGATAGATGAGATTGAACTCTACCAAGGAATGAGAGAGGAGAGATATTCCTAAGTCACAGGTAGGGCTCAGAGGAAGTATTGGAACCAGTGAAAAATCAAAGAAGAAAGGAAAAGAAGAGGCAAAAAAGACGATAAAACTATGATGAAAGCCAAAGGAAGAAGCTGTTTCTTCAAACGTCATGTAGACACTTAAGCAGTAGGCTTCTGATAAATAATATGTATTGGGTAGACAAATTAGATCGATCTTTATTTTTAAACCTTTTAAAATTTAAATCATGTTCTTCTCATATTACTTAATATATATTTATTATTTGATAATTGAAAATTGCTTTGTACGCATTTTAGTTTTCTAGAGTCCTCTATTAGTTTTCACGATGCACCTGGGTGGGACATTGAGAGTCACTTCAAATGGTCTCTTCCATGATAGCAGCAGGTGAGACCGTTTGGAATACTAGGAAACTAAATCCTTTGTCTTCAAGGGCAGTTAAGTGTTCGCCATGAGCTGAGATTTTAGATTTCCAGAGTGTTAGAGAGAACAGCGACAGTCTGAATCCCAAGGGTCACTCGGCCCAGCATTCTGGGAGGCTTGCTGGAGATTTCTTGGCTTTTGCAAATGGTGGTGAGGGAGGGGACTCATTCAGTCTATCTCCCTTCCTCAAGGCCCCCCGAGAAGCCACCTTCCTGCTGCCTAGCACAATACAACTAGACTCCATGCATTTCCATTTAAATTGCTCTGCTCCACACCGTGTGAGTCCTGTCCTTGCTGTAACTATGGAGGCAGGTGACAGCATTTAAGAACATTATTATTTGTGACCCATGTTAGCCTATCTCCAAGAACACAACCCACGACATCACTCAACATGCCATTTTATTGTTGACAGACTATTTTGCGAATCAAATGCAATGGGACTTGAAAGTCATTTCATTGGGACTTTAAATCATTAACAAAGAGTCACCTAAGCCTGGTGTAGTAAGAGTGTTCTTTGAAGGAACTTTATTGTGAACTTACAAAGGCTTTGAATTTTGTTTTGCTGCTTGTAGTAATTTTGTTTTCCTTGTCTTCCAGGATATGTGAGAAATATTTGCTTCCATCTGGCCTTTATCAATTGACCTTGAAAACCTTCGTGAGATGCTTTTTTTTCTAATGTGGTTTCGCTCATCCTCGCTGCTTTTACCTGGACTTCAGTTGCTCACCCACTCAGCTGAGCCCCCGAGAGTGACAGGTTTCTCCCTGTCACGGGTTACGCATGTTTGAACGAGCTGATTACCAAACTCGTATTTAACCTTTACCACCAGTGATGCGTTACAGTATTTTTTTCTGATTGCATTTGCCTCTTATCGGCAGTATAATTTCAGCAATGTTAGTAAGACAGAAAATAAGGGAATCATTTGATGCTTTCAGATTAGCGAAATCTATGGATGCTGTATGCTTGTCTCTCTACGCAGCTAATTCTCAGATCAGGTTTGGGGAAGATTTGGCATCTTTTTAAATTTTAATCCTGACTTTCTTAATTCAGTGTACAAATGTGAGCAAAAGAAAAATAAATATTTTATATTCTTTTAAACAAATTTATAAATAAATTTTGAACTACCTTTGCATAGCTGGTTTGCTTTTATTTTTAATGAAGAGCTCCTGAGTTTTTCTCTCTTGAGGGGTCTCATTTTTACATTTTCCTTTACAGCACATATAGATCAAATATAAAACTACACTCACTATAGGATCTGTCTTTGGCCTTGTTTTACTTACTAATTCTGTCTTTCAGAATTAGTTTTTCAGAATGGGACCATTTATTTTCTAAAAGGCCGTTTCTCCAAAAATTAACTAGATGCAAACGTAGACACTACATGTGGTTTGTAGATATTTTGAAAATTTGTCTTCGCTGTATGTAACCTATTTGCTATTGCTAACTTAATAGGTTTTTAATTCTACTCTTTCAACTTTGAACCATTTTTTAGGCCCTACAATGCAAAAGCATTGGTTTTCCCATGCTTTATGCTCCACCCATCCACCCCCGCCCCTGCCCCTGCGTCATGTTATATAGGGGAAACATTGCATTCAGTCTTAAAATGAAGGTTTTAGGAGTGATTTTTGCAGCTGGACAACTAATAATACTTTGCAGCATTAAGAGATCTTTTGTGTTACCAGTCGCTCTGTTGAAATAAACTTATCTCTCTATTCAGGGGAAGGCTGGGACTTCCGATTTGGGGGCCAAGACTAGGGGAGGGGCTCACAGAAGTGGGGCAAAGATGTAGCATAGAAAGGTCCACATGGGGTGGCACTGGTGGTGACACTGTGGACAGATGGTTCGCAGCTAGTTTCTCTGGAATAAATAACTCAGGGACTCTTGGTTTTCCTCTCCTCTGCCAGCTGAAGCAGCATTAGTGTTTGGTCCATTTGAAATCCTTGCCATTGCCTAATATGGGAAAAACAGACCCCTCAGCCTGGGTTGGAAGCACCAGCACACTGATTGTAAATGTGTGACTGTCGCAGACATTTTACTGCTGTGGCACGCAGCCCTTTCAGCCCCTACACCTGCCAGTCTGGCTACCTGACAGTCCACAGTCACGTTCGGGATTTTGTGTGTAGGCTGCCGTTTTCCAGTGTGTCACCAGAAGTTGATGCAGGGGAAGGGATGCTTTCTTACTCTGAGAGCTCATGGGAAAGTTGGGGTCTGTTTCTCTTCTACTACCTGCTGTGACTTGCATTTCCAAACAAAGATATTTTGACCAAATGTATGGTCTCATTAATTAAAAAATCATTGTGCGGGTGTGGACAATTGTGACTTCATGGCCAAAATTCTCAAAAATATGTATGGGGTTGTAAACATCTTCCTTGAACAATTCTCTATGCAGGTAGAAGTAACCAGAAAATAAGCAAGAGTTTCACTTGCATAAGGGAGCGGACCATTTTGGTTTTTTTTCACATTTAATCTGCCTCGTTGAATGGATTAAAATAAAATTTGAGTCTGGATAGGTATCTCAGCTTTCCAATCACCATCTCTGTGCTTTCAAAGTTTCTTTTTTCCAAAGAAGAAAATAAAAACAAGACAAATTATTTAAAAGAAAATAGGCGTTTGTCATAGAAACTTTAGACATGTAAGTATAATGAATAATAGAAAAAAAGCTAGTGATTTTTAATGGTTTTATCGGTAGGGGTAATGTTTTATCAGAGTTAATATTTTGGTATGTTTTTCTATCTATATGTGTATCAAAATCCCTGCAATAAAAATTCTCATAGACACCTGTGTAATGATTGGGTGAGGATAAACACCTGGAATTAGAACTGGGAGCTTAAGGAACTCGACATTTATAGGAGATTTGGTATACGCAGTCAAATTACTTTCCCCAAAGGTTGCACCCATACTTATTACTACCAAAAGTATGCTCTGTATTTTCCCCAATACTATTTGTGGTTTTAAATCTTTACTTACATGCGGAATGAAAAATGTCATTTGGAGAGATTGACCCCTCTTTTTTCCATAGGTTTGGCGATCGTTATTCACTTTGTGTGTGTCTGTGTGTGTAGTTGATTTGTAAAAGATCCCTCTGTGTTGAGATATTATGTTGAAAATATTCTAATTTTTATATATCTTTTTCATTTAATATTATAGTTTTAAGTATTTGTGTATTAGGACCCATCAATCTTTTTCCTTTGTGATTTCTTCTTAGTATTATATTGATAGATTTCTAAAATGTGCAAAGCAGCCACCTGCCCAGTGCCACACCCTAAGGAAATGAAGGACGGGTGCCACCACTGGCTGTGGAGCTCGGCAATACGGGGCAGGAGGTCTTATTCCATTCATAGCGGAGACCTGAGCACCTACATGTGTTTTTACACCAGAGAACTATTTCCTGTGGTTCCTAAACACTTTGTTCAGGTTGAAAAAAAAGCTGTTGTTTTTTTGTTTGTTTGTTTGTTTCCTTTTAGATTGATTTTGTTTAAAGAAAAGCATTATAAAACGTCCACTACAAGACTATTTTTTACATTGAAGATTTGGTTGTCT
>NW_011888935.1:1627321-1636377 GCF_000151845.1 Pteropus vampyrus | reverse complement strand
TGGATGAAGAGAAACAGGTGGTAGTTGGTGGGGAATTGGGAGAAGGGACATTAAGGACATTGGGCCCAACTGGCTGGACCTTTACAAACACACCCTACCCAGTCACCAGGTCTGGGTCGTCCTGGAAGGGTCATCATGTTTGGTGGGGCCACTCTCCACGGCTGAGGCAGACCCTGAAGAAGCAGACAGTTAGAGGCTGCCTGGCTCACCGTACTGCCCACGGCTCGGTAGCAAGTCCATCTTTGAAAAGAAATCTGAGCATCACGTTGTCTATCACATATTGTGTCTAGGTAAGATGGGAAAAAGTAAGATAGTACCTCTGGGCATCCTCCGATCTAACCACAGTGAGAACACAGTATTTGCATCTCCTATACTGCTGGACAAGTCCAATGTACGTGGCAAAAGCACCATATGACGGGTGTCAGAGGCTGCAGCCTGCTGAGATGGAGAATAGGGTGCACGGGGTCATTAGGCAGGGCACGTGGGATCACCAGCGCTAGAAGGGGACAGTGAGGAGGAGGACAGGGCGGAAGCTGGCCTGGGAGGCCACCTTAACACCGGCTGACCCCACGGGCGCTCTGAAGCTGGACGAGCTTTGTACCTCCTCATAAACCAGCTATCAGACATAGGGACCTTGGGAAGGGGGTGTGGCTATGATTCAGATGACACTCTTCATCCGAAGCAATTCTGATGAGGGCGGACAGCTGGGGCTTCCTGCCAGAATCCCTTCTGGCAGCTGGGGAAAAAAATCCTTCAGTCTTGATAGGAGCTCTGAGAGGCACATCACAGCATCACACTGGAAATCTACTTAGTCCGTCCTCACTCACTCTAATGCTAACGACAACAACCACAATAGTAATGCTTTGCTTAAAAAAGTCCTGAAGAAATGCTGAAAGAATTAAAACCAGAGACAACAGGTATAAACTAAGACTGTCCCTAAGCGAATCAGAAAAAAAGTCACCTTCTCTATAGTGGAGTTCAAGGCAAGATTTCCAGGGAAAAAGAACAACTTGTATCCAACTACTTGGAAGGTAAGCCGCTGGTCCAGAAATCTTTTGAGCTGATTTAACTTGAATTTTCACGTGGGTTTCACGCGTATGCAAAGGGATTGAAGAAGATTATTTAATCTATTTTGTTCTGGAGTGTAGTACAGCAGTTCTCTTTCATTTTTCAGTGTCCCCTGTCATTTGCAACAGTCTCCATTTAATCACGGCGTCTGCCGCCCTGTTCCCTGTCTCAGCAGACCCCACTGATGTCCCAGGCTGTCTGGCTGCAGGCTCCGGCCAGCCTGATGACTTGGCCTCCAGCCTGCACAAGGCCTTGTTCCCCCTGAGGCTGTGAACAGAGGACTTTTTCACAATTGTAAAACACAGTGGCTCATCTGCACCAATCCCTACAAATCACCCAGGGAGCCCAGGCTGTTCCCACCGAGGCGCCTGTGCCAGAATGGCTTGGTGACAGCGGCTGGCTCCCAGAGCGGGAGGCTGACGCATTTCGTTCCATTATGAACTCAAACCAGGGTCGAGAGGAGGTTAAAATACCTTTATTTAGCTCTCGATCATTGTTATGGCTGGCGCACAGTGACAATGTGATGGAAGGGGACATAGCGGGAGGAGCCCTGAGCTAGACGCCACGAGGCCCGGGTTCCAGCCCCTCTCAGCCCGTGACACCTGGTCCTCCGCGCCCAGGTCTCATTTATCTCATCGCTCCCACTGCCCAGGGAGGTGTCTGGTTCACAAGTATGTGCTTTTGTGTTTAGGGGTGTTTTCCTGCCTGGGTATAGCTTCTGTAGAGGAAGAAAATAGATGTGGAGGAAAACTAAAGACCAGTAAAGGTTTTTCATCCCATGCCGCGCATCCCTCCACCCCCATCCAGCTAAGCGCGATACTCATGTCCTAACGTCATGCCTTGCGACCCAGAGGAGCGATCTCATGTCTCCCAACATCCTATATATGCCCTAGGGAAATATCTTGCCTGCATTTATTTGGACCAAACTTTCTGCCTGGGAGAATAGACTTCTGCGATTGGTCAGAAGTAACTCTTGCTTTTCTATCATTCTCTGCTTCTTGTTATCCTGTTACACATCTGTGGAATGTTTTCTTCCAATCTTCGTGTTTCTTAATCCCTCCTGCATAATTCGTATTCCTTTATAGTTCATTGTGTTGCAATTTGTGTCATTTCCTCAAATATATTTGCAGTTTGCTGATTTTTTCTTGAGCTGGTCTCATCTTCTATAACCTACTCGTTGAGTTTTTAAAATTTTAATGAATTTTTTTTTTTTTAAATAAAGGAGTTGAGTATAATGTAAACTTGTCCATAATGCTTTTTATTGTGGTAAAAAAAATCATGTATAACATGAAATCTACCCTCATAGCAAATTTTTAAGCGTATGGCATTTTTAACTAGGGGCACACTGCTGTGCAGGAAATCGCAAAAACTTTTTCTCTTTTAATATTATTTTATTTTTGAATTACAGTTGACATAAAATATTGTATGAGTTTCAGGTGTACAACACAGTGATTAGACATTTACATAACTTACGAAGTGGTCACCCCAATAAATCTAGTACCCGACGCCATTTGTAATTATGACAATGTTATTGACCCTATTCCCTGTGCTGTACTTCACATCCCCATGACTATTTTGTAACTACCAGTTTGTACTTCTTAATCCCTTACCCCTTTTTACTCACCCCTTCAATCCCCCTCCCATCTGGCCACTATCAAAATATTCTTTGTAACTATGAGTTTGTTTCTGTTTTTTTCGTTTATTTTGCTCTTCAGATTCCACGTGTAAGTGAAATCCTGTGGCATTTGTCTCTGTCTGACTTACTCCACTCAGCACAATACCCTCTAGGTCCATCCATGTCATTGCAGATGGCAAGATTTCATTCTTTTTATGGCTGAGTAAATTCCACTGAATATATGTACCACTTCTTCTTTATTCATTCATCCACTGATGGACAGCCACGTTGCCTCTGTATCTTGCCATTTTCTTATTTCTATTTTTGATCTTCTTCTTAAAGAAGCCCCTTTAACATTTCTTATAATACTGGGTTGGTGGTGATGAACTTTTTCAGCTTTTTCTTGTCTGGGAAGCTCTTTATCTGTCCTTCAATTCTAAATGATAGCTTTCCTGGGTGGAATAATCTTGGTTGTAGGTCCTTGTTTTTCATCACTTGAATGTTTTGTGCCAGTCCCTTCTGGCCTGCAAAGTTTCTGATGAGAAATCAGCTGACAGTCTTATGGGAGCTCCCTTGCAGGTAACTGTTTTTCTCTCTTAGTCTTTAATCTTTGGCATTTTAATTAGGATGTGTCTTGGTGTGGGCCTCTTTGAGTTAATTTTACTTAGGACCCTCTGTGCTTCCTGGGCTTGTATGTCTGTTCACCAGGTTAGGGAAGTTTTCTGTCATTATGTTTTCAAATAGGTTTTCAATTCCTTGCTTTCTCTTTTCTTCTTCTGGTGCCCCTATGATGGAATTTGGGTACACTTAATGTTGGCCAGCTGCTGCTAGTGCTGGGCTTGGGTCTTCTCAGCAAGAGGTACAGGACACACTGAGGCCAGATGCTACTTGTTTAGGGTTTGTGTACCTTTGAGAGATTTTAGGAAAGTCCACAGCATGAGCCAAGACAGGTCATTTGTATGAAAAAGCCACTGGAAGCAACTTGGGTAGGTCCATAAGTTGGGTGGAGTGGGAATCAGCAGGGCAGGTGAGTGGAGTTAGCCAGGTTGATAGAGACTCAGATATGGCGGCCTTCTGCATCTGTGTCTGCGTCTGCGCCTGCGTCTGCGCCTGCGCCTGCGCCTGCGCCTGCGCCTGCGCCTGCGCCTGCGCCTGCGTCTGCGTCCCCATCTGCGTCTGCACCCTGGGAGCAAAGAGGGCTCGACAAAGAAATAATGGCTCTGCCAGCACTTCTGTGTGGAGGAAAGCTGCCCCTCCAGCTCTTGCCCTGAAGCCAAACAATTCAGTTTCTGCTGGTGTGTCCCTGGCACCTTTCAAGATGCTACCCCAGCGCTGGAGCTCAGAGCGAGTGAGTCCATCAACGAGTAAGTCTGTGCACGGGCCCTTTTAGAAGAGTGGCTTGAACTCCAGCCGCCCTATGTTTCACTTGGCCACAATCTCCACTGGTTTTCACAGCCAGATGTTGTTGGGACTTCTCTTCCCATCACTGAAAACTTGGGCTGGGGAGCCTTGTGGGGCTGGGACCCCTTGCTCTTCTGGGGGTGACCTCCGCAGTGGAGCTATCCCGCCTGGTTCTGTGTCTCTGCCCCTCTCATCAGTCTCAATGTGGCTTCTTGTATATGTCCTTGGTTATGAGATTTCTGTTCAGCTAGACTTCAGTAGTTCTCAATGATGGTTTGTCTGTAATTTAGTTGTAATTTTTATGTGGTCATGCGAGGATGCACGCACAGCATTTCCCTCCTTTGCTGTCTTGACTGGAAGCCCTAAACTTTTTCGTCTTGCATAGCTGAAACTCTATACCTGCTTAACAGCAACTTCTCATTTCTCCTTCCCCCCATAGAAGCAGCCACCATTCTACTTTTGTTGCTGGTGTTAGGGTTCTTGCGTTCCCCAAGATAGAAATCAAGAGGAAATCCCAGAAGAAATTCCAGACAGATTTTATTAAGCTTCTGCTCGAGCGCAGGGCAGGCAACACAGTGGGAAGGAAGGTTCTCTGAACTGACTTGGGAGCCGGCTCTGCTTGGCTGCTTTATAACCTGGGGACAAGCAGGCCCGTGCAAAAAGGCGGGCTTTTTGAAAGTGGCGGGCTTTCTTTACCAGCTACATTGCCGGTAACTGTGTTGGCGCAAACACTGTGGGAGCAAGATGGAGGACTGCTCATTATCGCCACCCCAGGAAGGTCATATACAGGTCAAGCCTTGATCAACTGGGCATGTAGAATAGTGGTTTTGAAATTTGTATGGAAGTAAGCAGTTAGAAGGAAGATAGTAATCAGCTACTTCTGCATTTTTGTGTAGGGAGTGATGCGTATTTGTCCTTCTGATACTGGCTTATTTCACGTAGCATTGTGTCCTCCAGGTTCATCCATGTTGTAGCATATGACAGGATTTCCTTCTTTTTAAAGGCTGAATAATACCATTGTTTATATTTAGATACATGACATTTTCTTTATCCATTTATCTATTGTTGGGACATTTAGGTCGTTTCTCCCTCTAGGTTATTGTGAATATGCTGCTATGAACATGAGATTGCAAACATCTCTTTGAGAATCTGATTTGATTTTTTTATTTGTATAAATACCATGAAGTGATATTTCTGGATACCTGGACATATTGGATCCTATGGTAGTTATATTTTTAACTTTTCAAGGACCTCCATTACTGTTTTCCACAGTGACTGTGCCAATTTACATTTCTTCCACTAATGCACAAGGTTCCAATTCTCCACATCCTTGCCAATGCTTATTAGTTTTTATTTGTTTTGTTTTGTTTGTGACTGGCCATCCTAACAGATGTGAATCTGTTTTGATATGCACTTGAAGAGACCTTCTCATTGTGGTTTTGATTTGCACTTGAAGAGACCATCTCATTGTGGTTTTGATTTGCACCTGAAGAGACCATCTTTACCCCATTATATATTCTTGCTTCCTTTGTCATAGATTAATTGACCATGTAATGTGGGTTTATTTCTGGGCTCTCTATTCTGTTCCATTTATCTATGTGTCTGTCTTTATGCCGGTACCATACTGTTTTGATTAGCGTACCTTTGTAATGTGTTTTGAAGTCAGAAAATGTGGGGTTTCCAACTTCGTTCTTCTTTCTCGGTATTGTTTTGGAATAACTACTTTTGTAATGTTTAAAAGTAATACGTATTTTTTTTGTTTTTAACTTATTTTCTCTTTTTCTAATGCTCAGCTCTTTTCTTTTAGTTTCTATCTTATCTTATAGTCCCTTTCATGTTGTTTTATCAACTATGCTAGAACTTGTGGTGTTAAATCTACTTATTCTCCTTTAAGTGGTTTCATTTCTTGTATGGTTTGTAACTTTTTTACTATACTCTTCTGTTAAATGGGTTGGTTTTTCTATGTAAGTCATGCACTCCTTTGTAGCTCAATTTTGTATATGTTTGCTTGGGTTTCAGGGATTCACTGATAGTAAGGAGGGAGTTTTTACAATCTCTTAGTTTGCATTTATTATATTCCTTAGGCATTGTAACTTCTGATATTATATCTGTGTGGAGTTTCAATTTCATGGGAAATTTTGCTCTTTTTTTTTTTTTTTTCACTCAGATTCCCAGCAATCTGAAAGCTTTCTATTCCCTTCCCTGAGCTATGGGTAGAATTTTTCTCTTCCTCTTTATCCAGAGAGGGAAGTCCTTTCAGGAACTTGGCTCCATGCAGAGTAGTTATTTTCAACTTCCTGCCTCACACTACTCCTGGGCATTGTCTTCTTTGCCTACATACAAGGCAAAGCCGCTGCCCTTAGCATCCAGGGCTGATTCACATCCATGACCCTTTGGGCTTTTCTCTCATCAGTTGACTTTGAAATCTATATTATTACTCTATGCTTCTACCCAACATTCCTGTATGTTTTCAATAGGATCAATAGTATTTACAGGTGGTAGAAATGGTGGTAGAAAGATATAAATGAATTCAGTTTATGTTGCCCAGGAATCTTGAGTGGTCTTTCAAAAATGAAATAGATCTTGCCACTCCTCAAGTTAAATTCTGCCCACTATTTGCTACTGCACTTAGGTAAATAAACTCTAAGTTCCTTGTTTTGGCTTAAAATATCCTGTATAAAGTGACTTCCATCTCCCTTTGTAACCAGACCTCATGGTACATGCCTCCTCCTTCAAACCAGTCTTCTTACTTGCCTTAGAGTCATTGTCCTAACTGTTCCTTCTGCCTGAATAGTTGGTCCCCAGATCTTTGTGTAGACATTTCCATCTAGACTTCCAGATGACAGAATTGTCACCTTCCTAACAAATGTCTCCCTATCTGCTTCTCTCCTCTCGTACCGCACTGTTTCATAGTCCTCATGACACTTATCACTATGCTAATTGATATTTTAAATTCATACGCCTATGTGTTTATTGCTAATTTTGGAGGCCAGTCTGGCAGAGACTGCTGATGGAGAAGGAAAGAAATAATCAAGGTCGAATCCTAGGTCTGGGGCTTGATGCTTGTGAGAAAATAGGTGTGGGAAGAAAATTAAGAGTTCTGTTTTAAAAATGCTTATGTTTGAGATCTCTGTTCTTCGCCCTAATGGGTAAATCAAGTGAGAAGTTGGGAATAAAAGTCTGGAACTGAGCACAAGTCAGAGATAGAGATATTAGTTTGAGCGTCATGAGCATATCAATAATATTTAAAGCCATATGAGTAGCTAGTAGTACTCAGGAGAACAGTGAATGTTGCTAGAAAAGAGACGGTAATACATATTTTGAAACAATCACCAGTGTGGTGTTGTCAGCGCTGTGAGGTAGTACCATTGAACAAATATGCACAAAACAGGGCAGGGCCTTTTCATTGAGGAAATTAAGCAGTATGATCAAAACTTTAATTAGTGTAACCCTTGCTCTTATCAGTCAGAAGTTCGATGCATGAAATCTCCTGTGACAGATTTTTCAGAAGAGGAGAAATAACCTTTCTTGACTCTCTCTCCAACATGTCTTGATCTCTACAAACAAATGTACACAAGGATTTCATGACTGTTGATTCTTTCTTCCTTTTTTATAGGGGTGGGTGTGAAGGGTTCTGACAGAGATGACACATGAGTATTTTCCAACACAAACAGAATCTTATGTTAGAAATCTCTGGGAAGCTTTGTCTTGGCCGTCTCTCTGAAGGCTGCTGGGAATGCTCCAGAAGAAAACCTTTTCTCTCTTTAGTCTGGGAAGGCTAAGTTATAAAATTGAGCAACTTATTTGTTGTACTTTAGAGGAGCAGGGCAATGTTGTTCAATTTCTTCAGATGATTTAGTTCAAGGTGGGAATTATGCTCAGATGTTTTGAGATATGCAATAAGGTTGAAAAATAGTCAGCAGTGGTCCTGGCTATCTGTCTGCTTCTACTTCCTTGAGCTACAGATCAACATCTCGCTTTTAAATCTAACTTACATACTGTTCTTGTTGTCTTCTAGACTTACTTAGGCTATAAAAAGTTTGCTCAGAGATATGAATTGTTTATGCAGATGGTGTGGCTGCAACTATGCAATATATCCATGACTTTGCTTTATGATTTCGGTCTAAACAAAATTAAAGTTTCATAATCACTTTTGTTCAGGAAGCAATGATAGAAATTTTAAAATTCACATTTCATTGATCTTTTGTCAAGAACAGGACTGAATCTCCAAACATGATGCATTTTCTATACTGTATGTAGTGCCCAGTCCTGAAATAGCTGCTGTCTTTGTCATTCTGACTTGCTGGTCATACCATTGGAAATTAAACAATAAAAAATAAGTTTTTGTACATGACGTTTCATTTTTGGATAACCAGCAACCCAAATTCCTAGGCCTTGGGAATAGTATATTTATCTCCACGGGCATGTGGAAACAAGACAAAATGTCACCTAAAGCAGCAGACACACTCCATCGCTGTGACACCCTAAACTTTCCTTCAGTAAAATATTTTATTAAAATTAAATGGAAAACCAAAACCTGCACAATTGTTGTTCAAGCAGGTTTAATGAGCTTTAGGATGGAGCACAGCCCCGACAGTTCTTTGGTGGATATTTTATTATGCACAAGACAGTTGTTTAAAGACTATTACGCTATTCTTCCCTCGTCTTCTTGGCTGTATGTTGAATCAATTAAATTGCAACTTATAAATTTCTGCTTTTGTTTCTATTTATAGCTGGAGGATGTGCTTCCTGAAGATGTTTTTCCTCCCACTAAATCATTCTCTCCTTTCTCATCAAGTTGCTCATTTAGCAAATATTCATTTATATGCTATATTACTGTGTCCATTCTTAGGGTGACAATTGTGAGCAAGATAATCAAGGTCACTAGGCCCCTATGGAGTTTATATTTTAGCCAAATAGATAACAACAAAACAACATCAACAACAGCAGCTTCTCATACTTATTAAATGTT
>NW_011888935.1:1590878-1624663 GCF_000151845.1 Pteropus vampyrus | reverse complement strand
TTATTTCCATTTTCATAAAATATCTTTTTCATCCTTTTACTTTTAGTCTCTATGTGTCTTTCAATCTGAAATAAGTCTCTTGTAGGCAACATATATAAGGGTCTTATTTTCTTATCCATTCAAGCAACCTATATCTCTTGATTGGAGCATTTAATCCATTTACATTTAAAGTAATTGTTGATGAATATGTAGTCATTGCCATGTTATTCATATTTTTTATCTTTTTTCCTTCTTCTTAAAGAAGTCCCTTTAACATTTCTGGTAATACTAGTTGGTGATGATGAGCTCATTTAGCTTTTGCTTTTCTGGGAAGCTCTTTACCTGTCCTTCCATTCTAAATGATAGCTTTGCTGGATAGAGTAATCTTGATTTTAAGTCCTTGCTTTTCATCACTTTGAATATTTTGTGCCATTTTCTTCTGGCCTGCAAAATTTCTGTTGAGAGATCAGCTGATGGTCTTATGGGAGCTCTCTTATAGGTAACTAACTGCTTTTCTCTTGCTGCTTTTAAGATTCTCTCTTAGTTTTTAATCTTTGGCATTTTAATTATGATGTGTCTTAGTGTGGGCCTCTTTGGTTTCTTCTTATTTGGACTCTCTGCACTTCCTGGGCTTATATGTCTATTTCCTTTGCCAGGTTAGGGAAGTTTTCTGTCATTATTTCTTAAAATAGATTTTCAATTTCTTGTTTTTTCTTTTCTCCTTCTGGTACCATTCTGATGCAAATGTTGGTGCACTTAATATTGTCCCAGAGACCTCTTAAGCTATCCTCATTTTTTTGATTTTTTGTTCTTTTTGCTGTTCTGATTGGGTGTTTTCTGCTACCTTATCTTTCAAATTACTGATTTGATCCTCTACTGCATCTAATATAGTATTTATTCCCTTTAACCTATTCTTTATTTCAGTATCATGTCTTTATTTCTGACCGGTTCTTTTTTATGTTTTATACCTTCATTTTTATGTTTTCTATCTCGTTGTTGAAGTTCTCACTAAGATCTTTGAGCACCCTTATAACCAGTGTTTTGAACTCCGCATCTGGTAGATTGCTTATCTCCATTTAGTTTAGGTCTTTTTCTGGAGCTTTGTTCTGTTCTTTCATTTGGGACATATTTCTTTGTCTCCCCATTCTGGCGGTCTCCCTGTGTTTGTTTCTATGTATTACATAGAGCTGCTATGTCTTCTGGTCTTAGTAGAGTGCTCTTATATATAGTAGGTGTCCTGTGGGTCTAGTGGCACGATCTCCCTAGTCACCTGAACCAAGTGCTCCAGGTATGTCTCTTGAGTAGGTTCTGTGTGTCCTCTTCTTGAAGTTGAGTCTTGGTTGCTGTTTACACATCAACAGAAGAAACTGACCTTCAGGTGGATTGGTTGTAAGGACTGACTGTGACTACAGTGGAGAAGCTGTTGTGCATGGGGCTGACCCTACGAAGTAGGATTTGCTTTAGAAGGGTTTGGGTGCTGCCAGATCTGCCTTTCTGGTGTGTCATTTGTGGAAGTGGTTGGGTAGTGCTTTCAAAAGCTGATGTGTTGGTTCTGGGGCCTCTGGGAAGGGGCTCTGGTGCAAGCCAAGAAAAGCCATGGCCTGTGTCCTGCCCAGGGTCACTTGGTATGAGCTACAAAGTGACCTGCAGATGGTTCCCACTTGTGCTGAGCTTGGAGGTGCCTGTGAACCGAGGCTGGCTGCAGCTAGTGTCAGACTTGGTGCTGCTTAGCAAGAGGTATGGGGCTCGCCGAGGCCAGATGCTGCTTGTTCGGAGTTTCTGATCCTTTGAGAGATTTGGGGAGATCTGCAACATGAGCCAAGACAAGCCATTTATATGGAAAAGCCACTGGAAGCGACTTGGGTGGGCCCGCAAGCTCGGTGGGGGCAGGGTGTCAGGGAATCACTATGATGGGGTGAATGATGATGCCAGGCTGATAGAGACTCAAATATGGTGTCTGCATCTGCCCACTGGAAGAGGGAGGGCTCCACAAGGTAATAATGGCTCTTTCTGTGTGGGAGAAAGCCGCCTCTCCAGCCCTCTCCCTGAAACTACACAATTCAGTCCCTCCTGGTGTGTCCTTGGCACCTTTCAAGCTGCTGCTCCAGCATTGGAGCTCAGAGCAAGTAAGTCTGTCAGCAAGTAAGTCCATGTGCAGGACCTTTAAGTGGAGTGCCTGGGACTCCAGCTGTCCTCCATCTCAACCACAATCTCTGCTGGTTTCTACAGCCAGAAGTTGTTGTGACTTTTCTTCCTGTCACTAGAACCCTGGGCTGGGGAGCTTGTGTGTGGCTGGGACACCTTGCTCCTCAGTAGGGGGGTGGAGACTTACAGAATGGAGCTATCCCTCCTGATTCTTAACTGCCACACATGGGTATGGGACCAGCCCACTCCACATTTCCGCCCCTCCTGCCAGTCTCTATGTGGCTTCCGGATGTCTTTAGTTATTGGAGTTTTGTTCAGCAGGACTTCATGTGGTTCTCAATGATGGTTGTTCTGTAGTTTACTTGTAATTTTGATGTGGTCATAAGAGGAGGCAAGCAGTGTTTCCTTACTCCACCGGAACTTGACTGTTAACTTTTTAAGGTCCTTAAAAAATTAAGGTTTTTTAATTTTTTGCTAAAAAACTTTTGGTTTTTTATCAATAAGTTGGCAGGAGAGTTGCATTGCTCTTATACTTATGTATACAGCATTTCTAGATGTGAATGGTGTATATTTCTATAAGTGATTGTATATGTGAATAGTGAGATGTGCCCGTGTGTGTTTTGGGGAGGAGTCAGCAATCTTTTTGGACACATTCATATGTGCAGCACTTTTTAAAGTACTTCGTCAAGTGGATGCATATTATGTTATCTGATCATCACAGGTAAGGTGTTATTTTTATTATCATTTTTACATGTGTGGAAATGGAGGCCGAGAGGTCAAGTTTCTTCTTTAGGGTATGCAGCTGGTGTGTGGCCAAGCCAAGAAAGGCATAAAGCTCAGACTTCCGATTCCTGGGTAAGTGTTTTGCCTTTGTCCCACAGCTGCGTGGTGCTGATGCACACTCTGACGGATACTTGGGCTCTGAAAAAGATATTCGTTCATTCTTTGTTGTATGCTCAACTGACATTTCATTATGTTTTCTTGGCATCTGTGACTACACCACAGTGTAAGTGTTTCAGTGCATTTTTGAAGTATTGATTTCCAGTCAGCCCCATCCCAAATCCTACTACACATCCATTTCTATTTGCCTCACTTCGGCTTACCACTTGCTACTACCAAAAGCTCCTGGTTTGTTTTTGCTCAGTTAATGTGCAGATTTGCATTGTTGTACTGCAGCCACCAGGGCTACAGTGCTAGGAAAACATGTAATATCTTGTTCATGTTCGAATCCTCCTGATTGCCTCAAAAATGTTTTTTTTTTTTTAAAGTTTGGTTTGTTTTATGAAGATTCAAATGGCAAACATTATATTTTCCTGATATGTTTTCTAAGTCCCTTTTAAATTTATACTTTTCCCTCTCTCTTTAATGCCTCTATTTATTGAAGAAATCAGGTAATTTTCCCTGTAGAATTCCCTACCTTCTAGATTTGGCTTATTATATCCTTATGGTGTCATTTAAGATATTCTTCTATCCTGTGTTTCCTTTACATACTTAGTCGAGTTCTAGAAGATTGACCAGATTCAGGTTCAATCCTTTGCATGAGTATACTTAATAGCTGGTGTGTGTATTTCCTGTTGCATCCAGTTGGGAAACATAGATTGTTGGTTTGCCCACTCTTGGAGACGCTGAAATTGATCAGTGGATTCAGGTTCAGTCAACTTCCTTTCCCCAATATAAACTTCGCCAACAACCTTTACCTAATGGTTTTAGCATTCAGTATTGAACATTATCTACATCAATTATTTCACTCTGAATTAAAAAATGATGACTTTATTAATCTATTAATCATTCTGCATTTATTAGCTAGAATTCTTCTATGAAGTACTCTTCCTCGTCAATCACTGGCAACCTCAAAAAGCAGTTTGTATGGGAAGACAGAATACAGGCTGATTCTTTTCTATTTGTCAGTTTTCTGAATAATAAGTTGGTACTATAAGAATACCTCATGGTGGTCAATTACATTTTTGGACTCAGATTTTTATGTCCATGTTTTAGTTTATTGAATTTATTGTATTTGCTCAAACAGTCCCAACCTTGGTTAACGGAAACCCCTTGGACTTCCCCTTTTTGTCTTTAGACAAAACCTCAGTAGTTCATGCAGTTTTCCTTGCTTTGGGGCATGATAAGATATACTAGACTTACCCAGTACATTTTCTACACCAGACCTAGACCGAAGCCTTTCTCTAAGAAGGAATGGATCTTTCTACTGGGGAATATTTAGAGACGATAATCTTGATTCTAGAAGTTAATTTTTATTATCTTTTTAATATTTTATTATCTTTTTTTTATGGCTCTATGGTACACCATGACATATCATGATATATTTAGCTATTTCCCCTTGCTGGCGTTCGCTTCACCCCCAAGTTTTGCTAGATCCTGCCTTTCAATTGCAAAGCCATATAGAAGATGTGAGACAATTGTTCAGGAAGATTTCTACAGCCCTCGTATCCTTAGCAGAAATTGTAAGATTAAAAACCAATACTAGAATAGTTGTAAGTCTTAATAGAAATTTTGGTAACCCAACAGTTCTTGGACATTACATGAAGACTCAAGAAAAGTAATACTCCTGCAGGTGGATAGACGATTTCTCCTCTGCTTCTTGGAGCTAGCTGATCTTTAACAAATGAAAAGCTGATACTCTTCCTTCCTTTCTTCTCTTGGTTGGGGAAGGATTTTCTTTCCTTCCTTTGGGGATCTTAGTGGAAACTTCTTTATTCTGTTTGCTTTTTCTAACTGTGCTTCTGGCAAAGAAATGTACACTAGCTCTCCAAGTCACATAGCAGCTTGGACCTCTCATCAACTCCATAAAACTGTGGATGGAGATGCAGCTGTGGGCCATATTGGCAGCACATTTTATTCTCACAGAGGGGATTCTGGCTTTCTTGATTCTATATTTTATTTCTTTGCCAATCATCAGACAGTGTACAATGGACAAAACAAATTTATTAAGAGCTTCGGCTCCGTGACTAACAATAGCCATTCCTGGCTGGCTGCAAAGTTCCCCAGATGCACCATGCTATACAACCCGACTTTCTAGTTCATTGTAAATTCAAAATACTATATTAACTCTGCCAACTGGTCTTCTTATCAGTATCTACATTAAAAAAAAAAAAACCTCCTGGTAACACTCTTAAAGATTTTGATAATGATTATTGACTTTACGAAAAACTTTTATTGTAGTATAAACTACATTACAGAAAAGTACGCATAAGTGTACAGCTTGATGAATTTCTACAAACTGAACACACTCATATAACCAGCATTTGGATCAATAAATAGCACATTATAAGCACCCCAGAAGCTTCTTAATGCTCCTTTCAGTGTTTCCTCTCCTATCTCCAAGGATGACTATTATCCTAATCCCTAAAAGCATAAATTAATTTTGCCTGGCTTTGCTCTTATATAAATGGAACTTTATAGTATAGACTCTTTTGCATCAGGCTTAGTTCTCTCAATATTTGTGAAGTTCAACCACACGAATTTATGTAATTGTAGGAGGTTCATTCTAATTGTTGTAGAGGATTCTATTGTGTGTCTCTACCACAATTTAAGTAGTTTCCAATTTGGGGCTATTACAAATAATGTTGCTATCGACATTCTAATTCATGCCTTTGCTGAAAAAACATGTGTATTTTTGTTGGGTACACACCTAGAAGGGGGGTTTGTGATCACAGTGTATGCAATATGTCATGTATCATTAGATAATGCCAAATAGTTTTCCAAAGCAGTTGGTTGTACCATTTTGAGTACCCACCAGCAATGTGTGAGACCTTGCCAACACTTGGTATTTTCTGCCTTTTTCATTTCTGTGTATATATAAATGAAAGAAGATTTCTAGAGTAGAGATGGCTTTCTAATACCAGCCTCTAGGTTCTGTCTAAAGTATAGCAATGTATATGTGGTAGATTAGTCTGGGCCTCTGACAATATCCTAATTTATTTCACTGATGATTGAGAATGGGTTAGATGGATACATACAGCTTTGCATATCATTGAGGAGATGAAGCCTATGGGTTCGATGACTTTCCTCCTGATGTTTATTATCATACACATTTTATAATAAAAATAAAGACAGTAAAAAAGGAATATCATTCACAATTTCATAACTGTAATACACTAATAATTTTCAAGTTCCCTTGTGCACAAACATATCTAAATTTTATATAGTTGTAATCACAATCTGACATAATTTTACATTTTGTGCTTTTTTAAATTAAATATTATATCTAAAGCTCTGTCTCATGTTGTTTCAAACTTCCTTATTATGTATTTAGGTTGCTTACAAAATTTTACTATTCTAGAGGGGTCTGTAGAAAATATTTTCACGAGCTTACCTTTTCTTTTATTTCCAAAATAAATTCTTCAGATTAAATTCCTGGAACTGGATTACTGAGTAGAAAATTACCAGCTTTTGGCTGTTGATTTATCATGCATCTTTGGCTTTCCAGCAGTTAAGCTAGTGGAGGCAAACCTTCTTGGAAATGATGAGTACATAGTTTTACTTACAGTAACAAATACTTTGTTAGTTTATGAACAAATAAAATATATAACATACTGTAAAAGTAAATTTCTTGCACTTGGAAGACTTAAAGCTTCTTTTTTAGCTTCATTTTTAATAACCAAATCTGAAAATAACCCAAATTTCTACCAGAAGTTCAATAGATAAACAAATCGCAGCACATCCAGAGTTCCAGTGGAATGCTATTTGGCAATCAAAAGGAAGGAATCGTTGATACATGGGACAACAGGAATGAATTGCAAAATAATTATGCTGAATAAAAGAAACCAGACCAAAAAAGAGTACATATTGTATGATTCCACAATTTAAAACTCTATGAAATGTTAATGAATCATAATGAAAGAAAGGACATCAGTGGTTGCCCGGGAGCATAAGGTAGGGGTGGAGCGGGGCAAGAGGGGAAGATTACAGAGGAGCATCTGGAAACTTTTTTAGGTGATGGATATGTTTACTATCTTGATTGTGGTGAGAATTTTATGGGTATATACATATGTCAAAACTTATCAAATTTTACACTGTAAATATATGCAGTTTACTGCATGTTAATTATACCTCAATTAAGCTGATTAAAAAAATTAAATCTCTTGCCCCATATTTCCGGCCCCTTGAAGATCAATAAAGAGCATGAGTTGCAATTAATTCATTATTATTCTGCAGCATCGTGGGTTTAAGGGACACAATTAAATCCGTTATACTACATAATCATAGTAAATCAATAGCAACTCATGTCCCTGATTTTTTATCCCCCTACAAACCAAGGCACACCAAGGATTGTTGGGAGCCACCAGAAGCTGGGAAGAGACAGGAAAGGTTCTTCCCTAGAGCTTTCAGAGGAAGCATGGCCCTGCTGACAGCTGGATCTCAGACTTCTAACCTCTAGAACTAAGAGAGAATAAATTTCTGTTGTTTTGAAATCACTAGAAGTGGTAATTTATCACATCAGTCTTTAGAAACTAATGCACATAGCAATATGCTTTTATTATTTATCAACTCTGATTTTTAAAAAAGAGTTCATGATAATACCAAGGGAAAAATACAAGGTATCTAGTCTATAGAACCAGATGCCTGATTATTAGACCTTGTGATGAAACCCTGTATTTTAAAAAATGAATCCCCCTTTGTTCTCTTCTTGTTTCTGTCCGCTGTCCTGAAGCCAAATGTGTTGCCATCATGACTTTATATTAACTCAGGAACACAGTGGCTGTCGAAGTATTGTCTGTGGATGCTTGGTGATCCCTGAGACACTTCCAGGGGGGTCTGTGAGGGTAAATCCATTCTAAGTTCTGCTTTTTGCACTGTGTTGGCATTTGCAATGAGAGTACAAAAGCAATTGTAGGTAAAACCGCTGACATCTTATCACAGATCAAGGCAGTACCACTAACTGCAGCAGGAGACATTTTATTCTGGAGTCCATGTCTTTTTAAGATTCTATGTTATGCTATGGAAAGTATAAATACAGTACTTCTGTTTCATACAAAAGTACAAAACAAAACAAAACAAAACAAAACAAAACCCAGTACTTGTGTAGTTGAATTAAGAGCTGAACTAGCACCTTGTCCTCTGAATACCAATTTTATGTAACAGACTCTGGCTATTTAGATGATTCAGGCTTGGATATTTGGCACACATGCCCTTGCATGCCCAGAGTTTCTCTTTCAGAGACAACAGACTTAGAGATTCTGTTTTCTTTACCGAGAATAACATTTTCTGTAAAAGCTTAAACACAGGTAAGGCTCAGCAAATCATGGCGATTTGCTTAAGGCATAGGCTTAGAAACCAGGCGCCCTTACTTCCAGCCCACTACGCTTCCCATTTCATTACACGAGACAGGTGGCTTTCTGTATTTCAAACGCCCTCTCTAGAGACAGAGTTAATGCTGCAAAAGAAAGAAATGCCAGGTAGAAAAACTGACACGTCAGATATTATACAGCCACTTAATTTTTATTTTGTAATTTTCACAATCTGAGCAATCAAGTAGAATACATAAAGAAGGCACTAAAAAGTGGCAGAGTAAAATTCATTTGACCAGGAATACAGGCTTCCACGTTTTTGTCTTCAGCTCAGCCTTTTGTCAATTTTTAATGTCAACTGCTTCTGGGTCCAGCACTCACTTTGGCAAAAGCTACATTTAGTTGCAAATTGAAACATGGTGCATAGCTGCTATGATTAAGGAATTCAAAATCTTATCCAATACAGGGCCTCGAGGGCAGAAAAAATGCTGAGAGAAAAACATTTCGACACTGCCATGTAGAGATGAATGCCCGAAACAAATATTAACTAATTTCTGCAAACTTTCCCACTGTTTTATATACTTCATTTCCCCCCATTTGTGAGTCTACAATGTTATTCTGTCAACATTATGGGTTTCGGTTCATGACGAGTCTTCTCAGCGGGGCCTGGGTCAGTGTTTGCAGCTCAGCTGGCTGGTGCCGGAGTGGAGAGCTCCTCTGATTTTATTCCACCCCGGGCACTGAAGGATTTTCAAGATTTTCCTCTTAATATTTGGCTTTACTTGATAATCCTAGAGCATGCTGGGAAATCTCAGCAAGAGGAAAAATTTAGTAACCACGGGGAGGCCTGCCTGGAGGGTTGTGGGTAAGTATGAAACTTATGAGTATAACTACTAACGACTCTTGAAAGTTCTGCTTTTCACAAGGTTTTCCTTCAATGACAAGTGTGTAAGCTTGTGAGAACAGAGGGTTTCTAGAAAACATAGCCATCCCCAGAAAGACAAATGTATGTTTGAGCCATTTCCCAAGAGAGAAGCCTCTAGTCAGTAAGGTATGTGGATCTATATGGTCCAGCTTGCAATTTAGAATTTCAAAAGCATGAGTTGGCAAAGGGTCGCACGGGGTTTTAGCCTCACATTTTTATCATCATTTTTCTTTCTTATTTGTGGAGCGCTGACATTGCCTTTGGCAAGTACAGGATAGAAGACATGCTATTTGCCTCTGATCAACGTTGGAGAAAGTGCTCCATTCAGAAATAGGCTTTGAAGCCCGGGAAGGGGTAAACCCCAAAGGCTTGAAGGGTTTTGTTGTGCGAACCAATTTCTCATGTGTTTTCTTTTATACTGTTCCTCCTTTGTTGTTGTTGTTGTCATTGTTTATATATGATCACAAAGACTCTCCGTCTTGGAAATGTGTAGCAGTAGGCTAGATTCTCATTTGGGCTATGTGCTCCAAATGTGATCTGGCTCCCAAGAGGCGATGGTGAGGCTGGAGCCTCTGAACTGGGCACCAGGGAAAGCAATTCAACTGACTGGGTGATAAAGCTCTGAACGAGTCTGTACTTAGAACCAGCTTTTCTGGACATGCAGCAGGTGTATGAGGCATGAGACAGCGGCTAATCTTGACAGGGAGGAATCCAATCAGAGGTGGTCTGGGTCTAACATGTCCCATAGAAGTTCAAGGAGGCTTCCTTACAAGTCTGTACATACGGAGCTAACATAACATGACAGCTAGAGTTACTACATGCTGGAAATAATTTTACCTTCATTTAAATGAATTCAGTTCACTTTCTTAGGCTCTTACTAAGAAAAATGCATGAGGCTCAAATGTAACTAGTTCTTATGATTTAGACGCTATTATCTTCATTTTAAATTGTGGCAAACAAGATTATTGAGAATAAGTGGCTTATACAAGTTCATACAACTGGTTCTTTTTGCCACATTATCTTTCATTTTGATGAGAGAAATGACTCCTTTCTGTGACCAAAAAAAAAAAAGTTTTATGCCCTGATTAGAGAGTCTATGAATTTTTTTTTTTTTTGGAAGACTATTTTTCTACAGCACTTTTAGGCTCACAGCAAAATTGAGAAGAAGGTACAGAAATTCTCCATGTACATCCCATCCCCACACACGCATAGCTTCCCTGTTGTTAATACCCCGCTCCAGGTGGTACTTTTGTTACGACCGATGAGCCTACATTAAAACATTATCACTCAAAGTCCATGGTTTCCATTAGGGTTCACGCTTGGTGTTGCACCGTCTATGGGTTTGGACATATATGTAATGACACATACCCATCGTTATGGCATCATACAGAGTACTTTCACTGCCCTGAACATGAAACAACGGCTAATTCAATGTTAAATGCAAAATCTTTTCTTTGAAAACAGCAGCAAGACAAGGATACCACTATTACTACTTAGGTGCAATACCGTGGTAAGAGTACTCACAAGGAAAAAGAAACAATAATTGTAAAGATTGGAAGAGCAGGAATAAAATTCTTGTTACTTACAGATGGAATCACCACAGAAAAACTCATAAAACTAGAGACAAACATTAGAATTAGTGAGTTCAGCAAATTTACTGGATACAGCTGAATATACAAAAGTCAACTTGTTTTCTAAACAATAGGAACAGACCTTTAAAAATTCAATTTACATAATGTATAGGAATAAGAAAAATAAATAAAGACCAATAAGAAGAAAATTATAACACTTTCAACAAAAGGCCCAAAAGAAGAGCGAAATAAATGGAGCTACGTACCATGTTTAGCATAGGAGGTTTTAATACTGTAAAGATGTTTATACTCACCAAATTCAAATTACTCACCAAATTTAAGAAATTCGAATCAAAATCCCAGTAAGATTTTTTATGAAACATTCCAAGTGGGTTTTAAAGTTTATAAACAAGTACAAGAGCAAAAAATGGTCCAGATGCTCAGATGGTCCCGAAGAAGCACCAGCTGGGGGTGAGGCAAGAGGGGGACCTGGCTACTTGTAAGCATTAAAAACTATGGTAATTAGATCAATAGATACTGGCATATAGATAGGTAAGTAATCAAGGAAATAGATACAGCGAACAACTCAAAAGCCAGACATATGTATGGAAATCTGAAACATGGCCAAAATGGCAGCACAGATCAGCAAGGAAAGAATGAATGTGGAAAAATAGGAAACTCGATCCCTACATCACAGGATATACAAAATCAATTCTAAAGGTAACAAGAATTTAAATACTATAGGCAGAACTCCCAAAATTTTCTAAGAGAATATAGAATAGATTTATACTTTTAGGTGAAAAGTATTCCTTGGACAAAATAAAAAAGGGGGAAACTTTGATTTTAGAATTAGTCGCTTATTGAATATTTGGTAGAACTTGCATGTAACACTTCTGATCTTGGGGGTTTCTTTATGAAAAACTTTTAAATGGATTTGATTTCTTTAGTGGGCATAGACATATTCAAGTTTTCTATTTGTTTTCTTAAGTTAGTTTTGATAATTTAACTTCTTCAGGGAATTTGTCATTTTTTTTTCTAAATTTTCAGATTTATTGGCAAAAAACTATTCATAATCTTAAAAAAAAAACTCTGTGAGTCTCTGCTAATCTCTAATTGTGACCCATTTTTATTCCTAATGATACGCCTTTTCTATTTTTCTTGATTAATCTTGCATAAGTTGCTCAAATTTACTATTCCATTAAAAACATAATTCTTTTGTTTAGTTGATCTTCTCTATTAATATCTTCATTTCCTATTTCATTGCTATTTCATCTTATCTTTATTATCTCATTTTCCTTATTTCTTTGTTTTTGGTAGATTGCTTTTTCTTTTTCTAGTTTCTTAGGTCGCACTGAGCTTAATTACATTCAGGCTTTCTTTTTCTCTAATAAAATTATTTATGGCTACGAGTGTTACTACAAGTACTGTTTAGCTGTATTCCGCAAATTTTGCTATGTAGTGTGTTTGATATTGTTTTAAAATTTAAGATGGTTTCTTCATTGATATATGAATTATTTAGAAGTATATTTTTAACTTTCTAAAGGCATGGACTTTAAAAATCTATAATTGATTTTTAATATTATTGGGATCAGAGAATGCAGATTATGATAGAATTCTTTGCAATTTATTGAGATTGTCCTTATGTGGTCAGTTTTTATAGTTTGTGCACACTTAAACAGAAAGTTTATTCTCTAGCTTTGTTCTATATACGTACATTGGTATAGGAATTATTAATTGTGTTTTTCATATATTCTACATACTGATTCTTTGGTTGCTTAATCTCTGAATCACTGAGAGGGGTGTGTTAAAATCTAATATGGTGGTTAATTCATCAATTTCTTTCTTTCATTCTATAACTTTGTTGTGCATATTTGAAGGTATGTTATTGTGTGAGTACAGGTTTAGAATTTTTACAGTTTTCTGGAGAATTAACTTTTTACTAATATGCATAGACTCTCTCCATTAGTATAATAATTTTTTCCCTTAAAGCTTATTTTTTGTCTGGTATTATTTTAACTACATCATATTTCTTTTGGTTAGTACATGCTTAATGTGTAATTTTTCTGTTTTAATCCTTCTGTGGATTTTTGTTTTAGACATTACTTTTGTAAATTTTGTTTTAAATGTGAGTATTCTTAAAAATTACAGTTAAATTCTTTTTTGTTTTAAGTTGGGCAATTGAGTCCATTTCCATATATTTGAGTCCATTTCTTTCATCTGTGTGTGCATGTGTGTGTGTGTGTGTGTGAGTGAGTGATTTTTGTTTGACCAGACTCCTCTTATTCAGTAAGAATTTTGAGTGTTTCCCCTTATGGTAACTGGGAATCACCAATGTTTATTGAAAACAGTTTAATACACATACACAGATACACACACCCCAAAGGAAGTAGGTTATTTTTACCTTCATTTTATATTTTATTGAGTCAGACTGGCTAATCGTCTATCTTTAGGTCATAGAACTGTTATGTGGCAAAGACTAGATTTGAATCAAAATCTTCTGGAATTGGACTCCGAGTCCACGATCCTTTCATGCTTCCATTTTGTCTTTAGGATAGAGAGGTTCTGTCATCTATGGTGGAATTGAAGACGACAGAAATGATCAAAGGAAGGGGACTCTCAGGAAGAGCAAGTAAGGTGCATGAAGGTCAGAATTTTTATCGCCTTTGAAAGGAAACAACTTTTTGCATTGTTTTTGTTTCTTTGGTGAGATGTGTCATCAGCAAGTGACGCTGTCTGCTACAATTTAAGTGGCGTTTAAACACAGAGTCATTTTTTTATTAGTCATGGTATTTCACCCATGATGAAACGAAGTTTCATAAAACCATAATTGGAAAACAGAAGTGAATGGTGATTTTGTCAGTTTTCTTGAAGTAGAGAGATAAATCAAATATTGTCGATCAAGTCTGACAGAGAAGACCCAAGTGCAAGTGCATTTGATGAATCACACACACAAAAATTCAAAGCATAGAATTTCTTTCTCTTAAAGTATTCTGTTTTATTGTTCAGTAATTCACTTGGCAAGAATTTTTTGAGAATTTTTTAGGGTCACCGAAGCCAGTTTTGGCAATAAGTTTTAAAATTTGAGAGGAAACAATGGTTTACTGAAATGAAACGGTCACTAATTGCCTTAAATTATAGAGAATGTGTGATTAAGGGGTAAGGAGACTGAGGAATCTATAAATGCAAACGGCTTAATTTTTTCATGGATTCTATGAAATTTCAAGATAATCATTTATGCCACCATAATAACAGAAGCGACTTTCTTGACCCACTGCCATGTTCTCTTGTCTAAAATGTAATACTTTCACAGTCATTTGGAGCTTCTGATAAGAGCTCTCAAAGCTTGAACATACTGTGAGAATCACATTGAAGCTGGCTTCAGAATCTTTTTATTTTTTTTTGCAGGGTCTAGGTGATGGACATTTTTGATAGAGTAAGCTGCAAAATCCATTTGCAAGTGAAATATATTTATTTTTAAAATCAAAAAGCCTTTCGATTAGCAAAAGCTGCAATTAGAGGTCTTAAATGAAATAGAGGCATAACCAAGGCTGAATTTCCTTCCATCCACTGGTAATCTAAGTTACCAAAACAGGATGCTGACTGCCGATGCCCGTTTTCTTCTGTCGCAGGATCTCCTCTGCTTTGTATTAGTAGGGAAAGAGAGGGTGATCTGTGGGATATACCAGGTAAAAGATATTGCGATAGGCTTTTCACTGATCTCTTCACTTCTTTTCTTGTTCTGTACAATTTCCAATTTCCATTGGAATAGTTTTTTAAGCCAGTTGACTCTTATGGATAAAACGCTAACTTTATAGCTTGGATTAAAAGCTATTCCCAGCTTAAGCCCAACCTGCCATTCTGGTCTTACCTCCCATCCACTGCGTGCACATGCGCATGTGGTGCGCGCACACACACACACGCACACACACACACATGCACACATGCACACATATGCACACACACACATGCACGTGTACACACACACACACACAACATGGAGTTTTAGCCGCATGTGGTATTTGCTTTTCCTTATTTTGTGCATGCTAGTCCCACTGTCTGAAATACATTTGACTCTCTCTTCTGCCTTTATAATCTCAAAACTCGGGTTAAATATCACTTCTTTGAAACCACACTGAACCTACCTCCCATAGTTGCTTGCTCCTCTGTGCTCCCAAAACACATTATAAATTCATCATTTTATGGAATTTACCAATCATATTCTAGAACTCCATCAGCTGTAAGACATTGCAATACAGTGAAAGCTGCAGAGAGACTAACTTTCCTCTTCCCGTGTGCTACCATTGCTTTGATCACTTCCCGCCTTGCTCCTAATTAGCTCTCAGGTGGAATTGTAAGCTGGGTACAATCATCCCCATTTTATAGGACAGAGAACTGATCCCCAAGAGGTCAAGTGACTTGCTCAGTGTCACGCAGTTTGTGAGTAGAGTCTGGATTAGAATGCCACTTTCTGCCTCCAAAGCACGTGCTCTTCCTATCGTACTAGGTTGCCTTGCAAAGTCACTTCTGAGGATGAACATCTGTGAAGACAAAGAGCTTCTCAAAAGTCAGACCTGCAAACACCTACAACTCAAGAGCAAACAATTCTATTATTTAAAGAGAATGTATTTCAGAAGTCAGTGCGGTGTCCCCAAACACATGCCTACCACACCTGGTGACTACAAAAACACTCGAAGTAAACGAACAGTCGTAGTTATGTCTTGAGGGTTTTCATCACCGTCCAGCCCAATAGGAGGCCTCCTGACACCAGGCCAAGGGCACCATGTAAAAGCTGTGACCCGACACCCCTCTTTGTCCACGGCCCTGTCCTACATCACACTCTTCTGTCTGCTTCTCTTGACTTCCTGTTTCCTGTCCCTGTGTCTGTTCCCACATTCCATGCAGTCTTCTTCACTTTACTCTCTGCCTTACACAGGGATCTGTCTCTTCTGGGCACAGCCTCAGCGATTCCCTCGATAAAGTTCTGGCCTCTAGTTTGGCAATGCAGACCCGGATGACCTTGACAGATATGCCTATAATGGTGTTTATCCAGGAGGGGTTTGATGGCCTTTTCTATCCAGGTTACAGGGGGAAGGAAGCATATACGACATCTCAGTTGACTGAATCAGGACCTCTGGAGTGCGAGGCCTTGCATTTTAACAGGCTTTCTCGTTGATTCTTATGTGACCGATGTATGATGAGCACCGCCCTAAGTCTGATGTTTTCCCTAGGCATCCCTATCATTTCTGTCATCCTTTGCACTGACTCCCCCGCGGGTGAGGGCTCACCAGCCTGACCCGAATAGATCATCGCTCTGTTCCATTAGCGTGTTTAACTGTAGATTGTTTGTATTGCTTGGGCCTTTTAGAAAATCATATACTGAGAGTGACTGCCTGCCCTTTGCGATCACGAATGTAATTTTCCTTTGACTTCATGTATAACCTATGTTTCCCCCAAATCTCATCTGTTTGTGGGTACAAATAAAGCCACTTAATGTTTATAAGCCAAATTTCACTGACTCGTGCCCACGCCTGCATATTACAAGACTTCAGTTCTCTGGAAAATTCTCCTTGAGTATTTCTGGGAGGTGCCTTCCAGGTGCTCTCAACCCTGCTTGCTGCCATGCTGCTGGTTGATGTGTGTTGCTTTTGGAGTCATCTAGGCTCTGCCTCTCCATGGATCCAAGGCTGGTGGCCTCTCTGTAGATGCCAATGGCCAGGACGAGGGACTTTCCCTCTGTGTTTTCACTGCCTCAGACCCTCGAGGAGCCGGGAGCAGTGCTGTGTTGCCAGCCATCCTCACCGGGATGGAGTGATTCTGTGCTTGGCACAGAAGTGGGGAGAATGCTGTGAGCCCTGACTCTGCGTGTTGTATTTTTTTCGACCTGAGCAACAGCATCCATCACTCTTCTGAGTCTTCAAAGTCCTTTGTGAAACCACGTCATTCCATTTCGGCATGCAGGCCCTCTCTCCAACATCCCAGACCAACACCAGCCTGCATTCCCAGCCCAACCACTTCCCTGGGTGCCCCCAAATAAACTGTACGCCCCAAACAAAAGCTCACGAAAAATCTCCTTCTTACAGGCCCTCTCATAAGCTCACCTCACTTCTCAGCCGTGTCTGAATCTCTGAAGCGCATTTAAACTCAAGTTGGCCTTTTCGCCCCACCCAACACACACGTGTGTTAAATTTCTAATTCTCGCGACCCCGGGTTGAGAGCCGCTACAGAGACTCTCTTGGGAGGGGGTTGAAACAAACTTTAGAATGTAGGCTCGGCCGCCAGAGAGAGAGGGCCCAATTGGTCCATTGGTCCTGAACAATTATTTATTTTTCCTTTAGAAGAGGACGTCTGACATTTAATGGTAGAGCATGAAAGAAAAGGGAGAAGCGGAGGCGTGAACCGCATGCAGGCGTCGGCGTTCCGAACGGCTCCCGCCCTCCCCTGCCTTCTTGTGAGTTTACCCTGTAGTGCCAGCTGTCACCGAAAGCTGTTTCCGAAACAATTACCTTTTCTTTATCAGAAGGGAGGATAAAATTTTAACAAAGGAACAGACGATTGGATTGTCATTGGTTCTGACTCTGGAACTGCTTTAGAAAGGAAGTCGCATCTTCGCGGAATTATTATTATCAATCAGCCTTTATTGCTTCGGCTTTCTTTATTGCAACCTAACACACAAAGTAATGAAAACATATAATAAAGAGAATAAAACACGTAATGCATCACTGTGCAGATATTGCAATCATAGCAAATCCAATGTAAATGCCCTACAGGGAATATCGGAGCCTTCCAATACATCCTAACAGTTTGCATCTTATTACAGCGCGTTATTTATCTACTAAACCTGTCATGCTCTGCTAAATATCCTGCCAGCCTCGACCCCAAATAGCACCACTCCTTCCCATGCTCCACGCGGAAGGCCGTTTCTTTGCTGTCACTGGTTTTAATGTTTGCACAGAGTAGCTCCAGCTCCTGAATAATTAATGCATAACGATTACTAAGCTACGTGTAGTTTACCATTCTAGCCCCTCTGGTCTTTGCAATGTTGCTTGCTTTAATATGCCCTTCGAATTGGAACCAAGAGGTAGCAAAAGTCATTAAGACGGCATGAAGCTTCGTCGATAATGATTGACAGCGTTTGGACGCATCCCGGTTTTTCATTCTTGGCTCTCAAGCCCCATCTGCTGCTCGTTTCTGGCTTGGTCTCCCTTTTGCAAATGCTTCTCTGATGGCAGGGTTTCTGCTCTGTTTGCGCTTACTTAAAAGAGTTGACGCTCAAGAGTTCAGATCGAGCACACGCGTCCTCTGCAGTGTTCCCCCCTCTGGGAGAACATTGGCAATGACTAAACGCTGGGAATAGTTCTGGCAAATATACCCATGTCAAGCAATGTCACGGTCTCACATGGTATGGGCACTTAGTAAATATTAAACAATAATTATTACGAAGGCGATTCACCCTAAGGACCATAGAAGCGATGTTAGAGCAAGCTGCGAGAGCTTTAAAGAGCAAGAGCAGAAACTTTCTCATCCCGAGAGTGATGTAATAACGTGAGGATTGACTCTGGTATGTGCTGCTTGTGGCTTCTGCTCAATGAGGTTCCTACAGACCGACTCAGACTGTGACGATTTCCATGTGTTGTAAGCTGTTCCATCTCAAAGGGCAGCGATGGGCCATTTTAGTGGCCTTGACTGTGACCTGGAACAATCCAATGTTCCAGAAATATCTAGTGAGAAGATGTGACTTTGGCAGGGCAAATTCCCCTTTGGGTGGACACCAGAAAGAGAGCTAGTGGCTTCTGGAAGGCCAGTGACTCAAAGCTTCTCCTCCTTGATGCTTGGTCTGAGGCCAAATGTATATTATACAATAGAAAACTGGTCAAGACATTTGGAGGACAGTGATAAATAAAAGAATATGTTGTAAACACCATGCCACATTAACCAAAGAGAGGGCCACTGACAGCTTGATTGCTTGGTGTTTTCTTCATAGAATATTATGCCACTTCCCCGTCTCTTGGAGTCCCTCAAATGTCCCTATTAAGTGAAAAATTTTAACATTTTAGAAATAAATATATAAAAGCTTTAATACTGGTTCTGTAGATTGAAAACAAAGATGTGAATTTGCTTACGGTAGGAGATATTGTTAATTCTTTGGGGTGGTTCAGAAAAGGCCTTTGACTAAGTGGACCCTGGTGACCTGCATGTTAGCATAAGTCCAAAAGGTCAAACTTTCTATTTCCTCCTCCCCCAGCAGACCAAGCCTTGTGTGCTGTAATTGGTGCTTTGCCCTTTCTTGCTCTTAGAGTGTTGCTTGGTCAGGCACTGGGTTAAAGGGATGGGACCCCTGTCATTGGTAGTATAAATGGAAGGGAGGCTAAACGCATGCATTGCTCCATAACTGCGATTGTTTGCTGATGAATCCTAGGTCAGAGGATGACCTGGAAGAGAAACATCTGCAGAATGACCCGAGAAGCCCCCACAGTATGGTGGGTAATTAAATAGCAGACCGAATATCAAAATCTCTGAATATTTTGGAGAATTAAGACGTTGACTACAAACCGGCATCACTTTTTGTGACAGATTCTCAACAGAAAAACCCCACCGAGTCAGGCTCCCCCACACTTAGGAAATGCAGTGGGATCATTGGATGCCTTCTTGGTTGCCGATTGCCATAATGACAGAGTGGGAGTGTGGGAGTCAGGGACCCTCAGGGGAGACTACAAACGCTTTGGTTCAGTCCTAGGGACCCTCCTTACCCTGGTCACCCTAACCTACCCCCCACACCAGGTGTCAGGGCCCCACTCACCTTTCCGCTTGTGTGAGCGACCCTAGCCCCTGAAGGTGGGAGGAGGCAGCTGTCCACATCAGATGGGTTCAGCGGAATTGAGCAAAGGTCAAATGGCCTGTCAAATGAGCTTCGTTCCCTCTTGTCAGCGGGCGAGCAACACCCAGACTCCTGTGGGCTAAGCGCTGGCTCTGCTGCCACGAAGCTCCCAGGTGGCAAAGCCAGGTGGCCTCTCAATGGCCCTTCAGACCTGCACAGAAGATCTCTCCTCTCTCCTCCCAAATCATTTCCTGGACTGAGTGACATGGGGTGGACCAAAGATCCCATTTTTTTTTTTTTTCAAATTTGTACCATCTTGGACTTGCGCTTTAGCTTACCAAACATGAGAAATACACTTGACCTGACTGTATTGTTCTCTCTCCTCTGCCCTACTACTCCTAGGTCAGTAGGTGACTTGTGATGCCTCCTTTGGGTTGGGGGAGACGCCTGGTGGGACATACGAAGGAATTCCAAGGAGGGAGAAAGTTGACGTGGAAGGAAGATCGAACACAGTCGAAACTTAAAAACTATTGTTCTGCCATATTTATTAGATATGCAAATAACTTCCGAAAAGGTGTGTGACCTTGGGTCCCTCCAAAGCACCTTCATTTTTTTTTTTTTCATTTGTAACAGGTTTAACAATAGCATTTAACTCCTAAAGCTGTGAAAAATGTAATACATATAATAAGAGTACTTTTCATAGCCAGGCCTGTCACATAGAGACATGCTCAATGGAAAGGAGTTAGCTACTCTTCCCACTGAGATGGCCACAAAGCTAATTTTACAAAATGTCCTAGTCATAGCCAGGGAGCGGGTCGGGTTCTGAGCATCCCTGGCCGTGTGAAACATGTTTGGGATTTAAAGTCAGAGGACGCAGATTTGAATCCTAGTTGAATCTCTTCCTATTATTTGACTTTAGCAAGTTACCCAATATATTAGTTTCCTGGGCTGAACAGATTATTACAATTTTTGTGGCTTCAAATAACAGAAACTTATTCTTCTACAGCTTTGGAGGCTAGAAGTCCAAAATCAGTTCCACATACACCCTAAATCAAGGTGCCAACAGGGCTGTGCTTCTCTGAAAGCTCTAGGGGGAATTCAATCCTTGCCTCTTCCAGCTTCTGGTGGCTGCCCGTACTCCTTGGTGTGTAGCTTATCACTCCACTTTCTGCCTCTGTGGTCACCTTGCTTCCTCGCTCGTGCGTGCACGTGTGTGTGTGTGGAATCCACCTTGGCTTCCATTTTATGAGGGCCGTTGTGATTACAGGTAGGGTGCCCTGGATAATCCAGAATAAATCTCTCCATCTCAAGGCTCTTAATTTCGTCACATCTGCAAAGATCCTTTTTCCTTATAAGGTAACGCTCACAGGTTCCGGTGATCAGGACCTGTCTTTGGGGAGGCCATTATTCTGCGTACTCCCCCTGACTTCTGTCAGTCTTGCTATCTCACCTGTAAAGTGGGAATCATCACACCTAACTCACAGGGCATTGAGAGGATGAATTCAATAACATGTGGAAATGCCTCATTTAGGTTACTGTATTATGCAAGGGCTGTTGAGACAGACCTCCAAAACTCCATTTAGACTGGCAGAGCTGCAACATGCAGCCTGCGGACCTGTGGCAAGGTGCGGCCTGCAGCCTCTGTTCTCTGGAATGGTATCTGGACAGTCTGAAGCTGAAAATCCGAAGAAGCCGTTCATTCTTGCTCCATTCAAACATCACAGGCCTGCTCTGTGCTGGACACTCTTCTGAAGTTATAAGGACAGAACTTACAAGGACATGAAAGCCTTGATCTTGAGGAATTCCGTTCCTGATCTAGTCCACTTGGGGCACACAGGCATAAAGTTTGGGTACGCAGTGCTAGGCGGCACTACAGGGTGACGCCGAGAGTGGCGGGGTACGGAGTGGGCATGGGGGAGGCACTGGGGACAGCTCAGTTTGTCTGTAGGTCCCCGCCCCCCGCTTTGGTGAAACGGATAATTGCTGTGCCCTTCGGTGCCTGGATTCGGGAACGGAACAGATGACGATGCTGTGGAATGACGTCAAAGCATGGATGTACCTGGCGCTTCTCCAAAGCCTGGAGGTCACAGAGAGCTGCATCGGGGATGCTTCCGATTTAGCACAAAGAGCCAAGAAGGCTCCTTCCTAGTCTTTTCCTTCCACTTCCAAATTTAAACATGCCCGAATCGTTCATCATTAAACCAAATAAATTATGAAGTACCCAGTGACAGCTGGTGAGTTCGAGGGGGCTGGCCCTGGAAATAGATTTGTAATTCCGTAGCACCGATGGGGAAGAAGATGTTGATCAGTATGTCCCCGATTCGTCATCGTGTTAGCAGAGGCTGCTGCCGCGTGATTTCCTGTCAGACCCCTCGTTCAGCCTGACTGGCGGGAGACGTGGAGACGTGTCCTTCATCCCTTTGGGAGTAAATGTTATTTTCTCTTCCAAATGTATTGTTTCGGCATTCTAATTATTCTATGAGAGCTGACAATGAGAGTTTAGCTTTCAGAGAAGCTGACAAATTATGCGGATCCAATTTGGAGAGACAGGGCATATTTATTAAAAGATAACAATTCTCAGGAGTCTCTTCCAACGTAACAACTGAGTGCCTCAGACATTTGGAGTTTTAAAGACGTTTAGAAGAGGGGGTGTTGGGAGGGGAGACTCCCCTGAGAGATGGGCCTGTTGCTGAGCCTGAGAGTTTGGGCCGGCAGCATGGAGTAGGCGGGGCTTCCCAGAGACGCGGGGAAGTGGCAGGGATGTGCTTCGGATACAGGATTTATATTCCCATGCATAAAATAGTAGGATTAGCACCACATGATTGTAAAGTCTAAGTTCGAATGGGAGGTTCAGTCCAGATTCCTTCCTTTATGTTTTCATCGGTTAATTATTGACAGTATACTGTGTGCCAACCTTCACCCTGAGATTAAAAAAAAAAAAGCATCTGTATTTGATAATATTGACAATAAGAAACTAAGAAGGTTTTTGAGCTTGAAATGGTTCGCTTCCACATCTGTTTCTCCACTAGACTGCGAGCGCCTCAAAGACAAACACCGTCCCTGATTTACTGTGTCTCTACAGCCCCAAGCTCTGTGCCTGGCACACACTGAGTCCTCAATAAGTGTTTGCTGACTGACTTTCTGATTATTAAAATTGGATTGGATGTGAGAGATGAGGGGAAAGATGAGTCAAAGAAGATTCGAGTTCTCCAACCTGGGAACAGGGGAGGGCTATTTATCATGAAGAGGAAAACAGGTGGTCACAGCAGAGCTGCTACTTAGACATGTTTTGCTGCTTCCATTGGTTAGGCATTTGTGACATTAAGGTGACAATTAGACACAAGGACTGATTTCAGTTTCTAGGTCACGTTTTAGGAAGAGAACATGTTAGGCACAGCTTCTAAGAGAATGTTTCCAAATCCTGTGTGAGAAGGGGCGACAGCAAATGTAGTTTGTAAAAGCAAAGTCTCTACTCTCACGGTCTGATTTTATACAAATGATAGAAAAGGAGTTAAATATTTGCTTATCAAGAGGGGAATGAAGTTTTAAAAATTAATATGCTTTGAACAAACTGTCCCACCAGGGACCTTTCCTAATGTCCTTGAAATCAAAATGTGACTGGATGGTGGCTCAGCGGGCTGGCAGAGGAGGACTCTTTTACCCCATTTTGTAAGTTTTTATGCACAAAAATGAATAAACTGCTACTCACTGCCAATAGTTCAAAAATGAAGAAATATGTAGAGCAGAAAATTAAGGTTCCCTTCACAGCCTTCATATCGTTTTCATTAGAGGCAGCCATTGATAGAAGTCTGGTTTGTTTTCTTACATATATTCTAACCTATACGCACATACGCAGGGCTTTTATTTTACACGCGAGATCATACTATGCATATTTGTTTTAAGATAACTTTTTTCTTAATGTTTACGATCTTCCATGTTCATGTGTGTAAATCACCTTCATGTTTTAACAATTGTATAGTATTACATTGTAATAATAATAGTTAATATTATTTAAGAATTTGCCGTATGTCAGAAACTGTGCTAAGCATTTAAATTACAATCTCAATACTTACGCCAATCCTAAGGGTTTGGTACTTTTATTATCCCCATTTTAGAAATAAGGAAACTGAGGCACTAAGAGATTCGGTAAGGGTCCCAAGACCACGATAGCAAGTGTAACAGACAGAATTTTATTCTAGGCAATCTGATTTTAGAGTCCTTATTCTATACTGCCCTCTATGGATCTATGATGATTTATTTATTTAAATATTTATTTATTTAAATATTTATTTATTTAAATATTTATTTAAATATTCACCCTTAGTGGACTATTACTATGTTTTCAGGTCTTTAATTCATTTATTCATTGAACAAGAATTTTTTGAGGGCCTGCTACCTACCACATGCTCGTTTAGATATTAGGGATTCAACAGTGAACGAAGTAGACAAAAATTCCTGACCTCATGGAGTATATACTGCAGAAGATAGACAAGACAAGTAGGTAAATATGTGTGATATAATAAAGAAAAAATATAGCAGTGAAGAGAGATGCGAACTGTTCGGGGTGGAGAGTTGGGATTTTTGGATAGACTTTTCAGTTTGAGCCTTTTTGAGAAGATGACATTTGAGCAACGACCTGAAGGAGGCAAGAGCACCAGTCTTGTTGATATTTAGGGGAAAAACATTCAAAGAAGAGAGAACAGGAAGAACAGCGACCTTGAGGAACAGCACGGAGGCCAGTGTGGTTGGAGAGGTGTGAACAAGGGGTGGAAGAGAAAGAAACAGGTATCGGATGATGGAAATCTTGTAGGTTTTCTGGTGAAGATTTTGGCTTTAACTCCGGAAGAGTTGAAGGGTTATTGAAAGGTTTTGGGAGGAGAAGGGACAGAATTTCACATTTTAATAGCATCAAACTGTTGAGTATAGACTAAAGGAGATAAGAACAGACACAGGGAGATCCGTTTAGAGCGTTTCATCACCATCCGGGCAAGAGGAGATAATAGTTTGGATGGGGGTAGCCGTAAGTGAAGTGGTCTAATTCTGGAAACTTTGAAAGTAGCACCAATACGATCAGACGTCGAGTGTGATGTTAACAGAATCAAGGATGATTCCATTTTTCTTTATCTGAGCAATAAGACGTGTTACGTTTCAAAAATCTTTTAGAGATGTGCAGGAAAATATTAAGTAGAGACTTGGGTATAGAGTTCTGGAATTCACACAAGTCCAAACTGGAATTATAAATTTAGTTGTCAGCATACAGGTGACATATAAGCCAAGGTGCACAAATAAATTCACTGGGGAAGAAGAGAAAATCAAAAACAGATGAGGGCCAAGAACTAAATCTCGAGTCATGCTGACATTACAAAAAGGCTGTAATGAAATTCTTATATATAGTCTTTGCATGGATATCAAGTTATTCATAAACATATCTTCAGATACATCTCTAAGGAAGGATCAAAGAGTGTTTTCACTTTTGAAGTTCGGCATTTGCTCATAAATCATTCACTGTATCAATCTGTATTCTCAGTTGGAAGCAGCAAAAGTCCAGACCACATTAAGCAAATAGTTTTCCAATAAATTTCTTTCTACTAAGAAGTATAGGGGTCAGTAGTGACTTGAGGCTGGCGTCAGAGGCTGCAGAACTGAATGAAAACCAAGGGGATTCTACAGGCCGGGTAGCAGGAAAGATTCCATCAAGACAGTACTGTGGCCACTGCCAGCATTGCAGGTGCTGACTGTGGCCTTGATCGCCGTTGGCAATGGCATTGCTGCTTGCATCTCTGAATGAAATTGAACCTTGCCACTGTAAATCGGGGATCAGCAACTATAGTCCCTTGGTTAAATCTGGCTATCTACATATTTCCATGAGTAAAGTTTCGTTGGAGCAAGCCTCACCCATCACCTACCTATCATGAGGCTTCTTTCCTTGACTTGTGTATCCACATGGTGTTCCCTCTGTGCGTGCCTGTGTCCTAGTCTCTTCTCGTAAGGACGCGGGTCATATTGGTTAGGGCCCACCCAAATGACCTCATTTTAACTTAATTACCGCTTTGTGTCAGCTTTGGAAAGGCTCCGTCTCCCAATCCAGTCACACTTTGAGGTACAGGAGGTTAGAAAATTCAACATATGAATTGTGTGGGGAGATACGACTTAGCCCATAATAACTACCTAAGGTCTGAGGTCTAAGGAAAAGGGAGAGTCCTATTGGTTAAGCCTATGATCTGGCAGCTACACTTCCTTAGGGTCAATGAGCCTGTCTACCAACTAGACTGTACACAGTGGGGGATTACATTCAAGCAGGAAGGTAGATGTTGGTCAACCAGAACCACAGCAAAAGCCATATTTCTAATATCAACTTACATTCCTACCAAAAATCTTAGGAATACTAGTTTTCCCCAAAATACTGGATACTATCAATTTTTTTTTAATCTTAATTCAGTGAATGAAAAATGGCAACATTTTAGTGTTTCTAGTTACATTCTTCTGAAGTATAAAGACTAAAGTTTTTCTGTATGTTTCCTGGTTATTTTTATCCTTCTGAGAATTCATATTTTCTGCCCTTTTTCCTTGGGTTGTTTATCTTATTGAAAGCAGAGAATACTAGGACCTCTTTATAAGTGTGCCATTTGAATTTCTCCTTTATATTTTAATCTTATATTTAAAATCTTTTCTTTACATTTTTCTTCATATCTTTTCACTTAGTGTGGTCTTTTATCAGACAGAAGTTTTAATTTGGTAGTTAGTCAAATTTGTCTTTTATTCCTGTATGGCATCTGGGTTCTGTGGTGACTTTTCACACCCTAATATATATATATATATATTTATATATTTATATTTATATATATTCATATTTATATTTATATATTTTTATATATTTATATTTATATTTATATTTATGTGTGTGTGTATATATATATATATATATATATATATATATATATATATATATATAAAAAATCCATTTTCTTGCACTTTTATAGTTTTCCTTTTGGTTTAGCTCCTCAATCTATTTGAGATTTAGTTTTATATATGCAAGAAAAGACTGTAATTTTTTTCAAATATAAAGCCAAAGACGTACTGAAATGAGACATAAATTACTTATACTTTTAAATTCTTCTTTATTGTCAACTATATTACATATGTACATGGATCTGTTTTTAAAATATCTCTGTGTGTGTGTGTTTGTATGTGTGTGTTTCCTGTTGGCATTTTTTTTACTTTCTGTCATTACGACACTGATTTTATTACTGTACTTTTTATATTTTGTTTGATATCTGATGTGGCAGGTCCTTGTTTTCAAAACTTTCTTGGCTGCTCTTGCACCTTTTTTTTTCTGTCAAATAAACATTCAAGTAACTTTATTAAATTTCATTTGTATTATTATCTGGGATTTTGATTGGGATTGCACTGAATTTATAGATTAATTTTGGAACAATAGATATCATCATAATATTGAATTATCTCATTGAAGAACATTCTGTTTCTTAATTTATTCATGAATGCCTTATATCTTTTAGTAAAGGTTTATTTTTTTAAATATAGGTTTTATACACATCTTGTAATGTTCATTCTTGAGTGTCTTAGTGTCTGTTGCTATTATATACGTGATACTTTCCATTATATTTTCTAATTGTTTATTGCTTCTATAAGGAGGAGCTATTGATTTTTATAAGTTTATCATGTATTTGGATACCTTACTGATTTTCTTATTAATTCTGAGAAGTTGTTGATTATCTTAAACTTTCTGGTTGAAACAGTATTATCTAAAATAAGATAATTTATCTCTGTATTATACACAGTCATATATATATATATACATTACATGCACATAAATATATCTGTATATATTTAGTAAGAGAGATACAAAGAGAAAAGGCTATGTAACTTGGGCTATGTAATATTAATTTGATCCATTGTAGAAATATCTTTTTGTTTTCAAATATTCATATATCTTTCTTCCTTTTCATAATTCAGAGAAATATAGACTGGGAACAAAAAAATATAAAAACATGAAATACTTGCATTTGAGTATGTTGCTATCTGTAGTTCTGGACAGCAATAAAAATTGGCATAGAAAACCAGACAACTAATGCCCCATATAGATGTACATTAACTTAGTGTTTATTAGAGTCTAGATCAGGACTGTCTAATAGAAATATAATATAAGCCATATGTATAATAAAAATTTTTCTAGCAGCCACATTTAGAAATATAAAAAGAAATAAGTAAAATTAATTTAACAATATATTTTATTTAATCCAATATGTCCCACATATGATTTCATGTAATTATTATGAAAAGTATTAATGAGATATTTTGGATTCTTATTTTTAAACGAGGTCCTTGAAATGTGCTCTGCGTTTTAAAATTATAACACAACTCTAATTTATTCCAGCCACACTTTTTATTTGCTTAATTAGGCACAAGTAGCTAAAGCTTATGGTATGGACACAGCAGCTCTAGATTCATAGGCTTCATACAAGGCAAGCCTCGGACAGGTAATCAATCAGTCACCTACATGTTAGGATTGCAGGTGCTGGGACTGAAACTCCTACCCCTCAAATAATTTCTCAACCTACTTACAGATGCCCGAAAACCTTCAACATGACAAAGTCTTATTCCGCAGCTAAACCCATGGCTTAGTCACTAGATCTTCTCCTGAGAGCAAACTGATCGAGAATAGGAGAGAAAAAGACTGACAGCTTAGAAGCCTAAAAGGAAATCCAGAGATGAGACAGGCAGAACAGGGGAGCTGGGGCAAAAGGTCTGAGAGATGAACTTGACAAACTTCATAGCTCGTGCGTCAGGCCCAAATCGCGCAGGTGTTTATCTGAACAGGCCTCATCTAGCAGAACTTTGTAGCAATACCATCTGAGAATATGGGACCTAAATGTCAGGTATATGTGGAAGAAAGAAGAAAGATCAAAATGGGAGAAGGCTTGGTTTCACCAAACAAAATATGTTTGCCAGGACGCTGATGCATAGTTAAGACTTCTCATAGCCCTATCACTTGCTATAGTAAATGAATTAGTCTAATCAATGAAGTGGTCGCCTAGAAATTTTTGCTTTTTTTTCTGTCTACCCACCTACCTACCTACCTACATCTCATTTCATTAATTTTCATCATATAGAGAAGCAAAACAAAGCAAAATTCCAGTTAGACTCTTTGAGGAACTCAATAATCTTGCTTAGAAATGTATGTGGTCCATAAACTGCCAAGTCGGTTTTGGAGACGAGATCAAAGAGGGGATCCTGACACACAAGATTTTATAATATGATATAAAATCAGCATTTGTTCAACAACAAATAATAGAATGGTATAGAGAACTTAGACAAAGACCCATGCAAATATGAGACTTAATCGACAACAAAGGTGGCACCATAAAACAATAAGGAAAAGACTTGCTGTTTAGTAGATGGTATTGCAAAAGTGGGCTCACTCTATGGACAGGAAAAAAAACTGGATTGCTCCCAAATATTACATTCAAAGATGTACTCCAGATGAGTTATAGTCTTAAAGGTAAGAAATAAAGCTATTAAGTTCATTCAAGATAATATTGTAAAATATGTTGATGACATAGAAGCAGTGAAGGATTTCTTAAAGCAACAAAGCAAAATAAACAGTCAAGCAAAGAAAAACGATGAATTCAATTACATCGAAATTAAGGATTTTACTTTAAAGAAGGAGACGAACGGATGAATGACAAATAAAATTATGGCAATGTCTAAAGCAACAAAAGATTAATATCCAGAATATACAAGGAACTCTACAAATCAAGAAAAAAGGCAGTAACTCCAATAGGAAAATAAGCAAAGGATTTATACCAACCCTTTACCTAATAGTCTATGCATTTAGGAAACTTAGCTTTGCAATAGTATATCACAAGCTTGTTACAGATTATGAAGAGACGCTCAAACTTATTAGTAATCAGAGAAATGCAAATTACAATAACAATAGGTTATCAATTTTTCCATCAGTTAGAAAGCCCTTTAATACCTAGTTTGATGTGGAGATTAAAAATGCTAGGAGATAGTTTGGGGCGGGCGGTGGCCAGTGCAGCTGTTCAGAAGAGCTATAAAGCACTGTATTGTCAGGTTATAGATCTAGACCTAAATATAGACATATGAACTCAGTAATCCTGCTTTTGGGTATTTGGGTAGATCCCAAAGAACACACCGCACAGGTTCATAAGGTGGTATATGGAGATTTTCATCACAGGTTTTCGATGAGAATTTGGAGGGAATCTGTTTATCACTGTGAGAGCGATGGAAGCACATGCAGCCATTAGAAGCAACAGACTGGAGGATAATATAGTGCCTAGTGAGAAAGGCAAAGCAAAAAACAAAACAAAACAAAAAAAAACGTAGAATGAACTCTACAGCACAATATCATTTACGGAAATATATCCATGTAAAATAGTCCATGCTTTGTTAGAACACATAAAAATGAGTGGGTACATTTTGAATGGATTGTTTTTCACTGAAGGCGGAAGAATGATGAAAATGGGAAACAAGCATGCAGGAGAACAAATAAATAAATAAGAAAAACTGTGAAAGGCTGCAAAAAATTAAGAATAAAGTACTCCCCACAATAGCCACGGGAATCTTACAGATGATTTAGTTAGCAAATCTGTAACAAGTTTGGGATGTACTATTGTAAAGCAGCCACTTTCCCCGAACACTTGTGGATACTGAATAACCACCAATCTCTTCCTTAGTAACTGCAGGGATCAGAGAATTACTGCTTTGCAGTCTGGGCACTCCTCAGGACGTGCAGCTGAATTATAAATACCAGAGAACTGTAGGAGTCGAATTGGTTTGCTTTTACAAGACCCCTGGAAGGGGCGTCTTCGCTCCTAGATGATACGGTGACTCTACGTTGACCAATCTGTTCTCTCTACCAGCCATTTCTTTCTGACACCTGGGAACTAAGATGCTTATCTGTTTTTAGAGAGGTGATGCACTCTTGGCAAAGTCTTTCCTAGAGTATCTTCAAGGTAGAGTTTAAAATCTACATGGGAATAGAGGAAAGTGCGTGTTGGATGGTGATACTGTGAAGACGTCGAGATTTTTATTTTCTATTTTTGTATTCATTTAAACAGCCTGGACGGTTTTTATCCGTCATTCCTCACAGTGCCCTAGGTAGGCTGACTGCCACACAGCAGAAGACGAACTCTATGGGCACAGTCATTAAATAGCTACATTTCCCCTTGTGGCCTTTTCAAACCAACTCCGTGTGCTTGCTCAAATCTCATAGATTCTCCGGTAGCTCTTAGGTTATGAAAAGTTTTCAATCACTTCAAGTCACAAAAATAATCTCTGCAGCAATTTAGTGATGCCGCCCAGCTTAATAATAAAACTCTGCACTTCGTTTGAAGTTTGAGATTCTCCCCACACCCAGTTTAATGCCGCTGCTTCAGCCTGGGGAGCTAAGGATAGGAAAGATGGGCAACACTAGCGTCATATTTGCCATTTTCTGTTTTCTCCTCACACACTCCCTTTATTCTACCCCACTTAGCTGACTCTGCCTCCTCCAGGGTTGAAACTAGAGGCAGACAAAGAAGTGAGGGAGAAGAAAATTCTGCCTTCCTAGAAAAAGAAAATTACCTGACGTCGGAGATGATTCCCATGCCAATTTCCATTCTTACAGGACATAGAAAAATAAATTCTTCCAAAGATTTTGTTTGTGACGTGAACATGGTCGCCGATACTAAAAAAAACTGCAGAAAAATAAAGTCACAAATGTCTATGTCAATGGTGAGACAATTATCCTAAATAAAAAATGTTAAACAGATTTCATTCACTAGCACCTTAGAAGATAATGCACTATGACATGTGAAATGTATCTGAGTGACACACAGCTGCATTGGTGTAAAAACATGTTTCAAAACATATTTCATCATAGTAATAGATGTAGTATATTGGGAAAATCCTATAATTTTTATAGCTACTAAAAAGGCATTTGGAAAAGTTTGACATCCATTCTTGATTTTAAAATTTGATTAAAAAGAAATACGTAGATACTTCTTTAACATAAGAATGCCCATCTAAATCCACAAACAGCATCATACTTAGTGAACAAACTCTAGAAACATTTTCACTTAAGTCAGAAATAAGAAGAGAATGTCCACTAACAGCCAACAATGTTCAGACAGAGATACTAGCTGAGGCAAACAGCCAAGAAAAAAAAAACATTGAAAAAGAAGAAGTAAAATCTTTGTGTACGATGTAATTTTTAAACCAGTGAAACCAAAGATGAGCTGAAAACTACCATAAACAAGATAATTCAGGAAAATGACTGCTACTAAATTTATATACATAAATAATTAACTTTTACAAATAGGGACAACACCTACTTTGTTGATAACGGAAAATCCCATTTATAATAGCAATAATAAGATGAATTTCCTAGCATAACTCAAGAAGAAATATACAATTTCTATACAAAGTAAACTTTATAAGACCCCTGAGTGACATAAAAGTTATGACTTGAACAAATGAAAAGATATGCAATATTTTTAGGGAGAAAAATGCGATATTATGAAGAAGTTAATACTTGCCAAGTTAAACTGTGTATTTAGTACAATCTCGATGAAGCAATAATAGGGAATCATAAGAGACAGACAAGCTGATGTCTCTCTACTTAAATGTTGTTATTGTCCACCTTTTAATTTGTTTTCGTACCCTCATATGAGCTGTTATTATTTTACATACTTGATGATTGTTTAGATTCAGTCACACGTTTACCAATTTTCCCCAGCCTTTCTTTCCCCAGTAGAGCAGACTTTTCATCCAGGATCACGTTCCTTCTTCCTACGCATAATCTTCAGATTTCCCTTTGTTGAGCATTTGTTGGCAGTAAGTTCTCGCTCACACATAACTTTTTAAGGGGCGGGGGAAACTGGCAATGATTTATTTTTATTTTTTTAACGTTTGCTTAGCTAGGTGCTGTATTAGGATGACAGATTTTTTTTTCTTGGTATTTTACTAATATTATCTTATTGTCTTCTAGTTTCTCTTCCTGCTGTTGAGAAGTCAGTTGTCAGATTCCTCGTTGCTCCTGTAGAGGCAGATGATTTGTCTTTTCTCTTTGCTTGCTTTTTAAAACGTTCCCTTCATCTGATAGTCTGTGGTTTTATTCTGATGGGTCTAGGCGTAGATTTTTTTTCTATCCTGCGTAAGATTAGTTATACGTCTTGAATTGAAGGAAATTTATTAATTCTAGAAAATGCTCATCCATTGTTTCCTTATTTCTTTTTTCAATTATCAGACTTAGACCCTAGTTTGAAAGAGAAGTAATCCTAAGACACCACGTTTAGTTATTTAGCTGTCACCAGGCCACCAGATGTGAAGTTCAATGCTGGCTGTCTGCCCTAGGCTTCCGGGAGCCACCCAGTCCTCAGGCACCTGCAGGCTGCCAGTCCTGCGGCCTTGACTACCCTCACTCTGCAGGGGCAGTGTTTCTAAAGTCTCTTTCTTTCCGGAATCTTCATCTCCTTTGTGAGTCTACTTTTATGATTCCCGCTCTTTATCCCTTGTTAAAATATGAAGAACACTGGGCTGGGTTCTTTTTCAAGAGTATGATAACAATGAAGACAGTGATGATGATGGCGATAGCAATAGTAGGGACTATTTATTGAGCTCTTATTAAGAGGCATCTACACCACCGTGTGCCTTATGTGTAGTGTTTTATTTAGCCCCTTTCAAAAAAAAAATGTATTAAAAGGCTTTACCTCCCTTTGTGACTATGAAAATTGAGGCTTAGAAAGGTGAGTAACTTGCCTGTGAATCGTGTAGTTAGTAAGCAGCATGCTAGAATTTTAGCCTTGTAAAAGGCTCTTTTTACTAATCTGGTATATTTTCCAAATGAAAATTATGTCTATAAGCTGTGATAAATCATTTTTGATTTATATATTTATTTTCACAGTCTTTCAAATGTATTTAAAATAAACACACTTAGCATTATATTTAACTAACCTTTAAAGAGTCGAAGTCCAAAACGTAAAGATAATCCCGAAAATTTGGCGTTCATTGTTGCAAAACTTGCCATTTCTTTTCTACGACACCTAGCTATAAGCTTGAGAAAATTACATGACATTTCT
>NW_011888935.1:1579098-1590398 GCF_000151845.1 Pteropus vampyrus | reverse complement strand
TTGCTTAGCAACTTTTAAGTATATGATACAGTATTGTTAACTATGAACACAGTGCTGTGCATTAGTTCCCCAGAGCTTATTCATCTTCTAACTGTAACTCTACCCTCTGAATGACCTCTCCCCAGCTCCTCCAGCCCCCAGCCCCTGGTAACCACCACTCTGCTCTCTGTTAATAGAAGGGAACGGAGTTCAGCATGGCAGTGTGCCCAGCTATAAATTTTAGCGTCATAATCACACATTCAAGGGATGAGCATGGGGCACAGTACTTCTGGCCAATGAAATACAAAGTGGCAGTTTCTGGGAAGTGTTTGCTTTTCTGATTTAGATAGCTCTCATTCTTCCTTCTTACCTGGAACTCTGACACAAGGCTTACAGGGGCAGCAGCCACCTTGCAACCAAGCAGACAAAAGCCATGTGCTAAGGAACGGCAAGGCAGAAAGAGGAAGCCCGGTCCCTGATGGCACTCTCGATGATCTGGATGACCTACTCGATTTTCCTGTCACACGAGTGAATAAACCGCCATATATTAAGTCACCAATACAGGGTTTTGCTGCCAAATGAATTCATAACTGATAAAGCAGGTATTGATTTTAGCCTATAACAGGAGAGCAAGATTTAAAGCACATTTCTTTTTTGTTCTCAATCAAATTTAATCTGCTCTGAGTGTCCACCTACCTGGCGGGCAGGAAATTCATCCTCAGCCTTTTTTGTGGTGCCTTTTCTTCCCTCTCAAGAACTCCAGACTTGAGGGGTACTTAAAAACACAAACACAGGGAAATGACAGATCCTTGGTCCATAGTGACTATACTCATTTAACATTTATTTACCTATTTGCCAGGCACTGTATGAAGAAAGGGAATATACAATCGAAACATCTGTAGCTACAGATGCGTTGTTGGGCACTTGGCTCCAGGCAGACTTGGCGATGCCCACCATGTCCACAGACTTAGCCGCGGAAGTCTTGGCCCTTGGTCTCCTGACCAAGGAGCAGAGTCTCAGGTTCAAGTATTCTTCAGTCTCCCATCTGGGCACTACCTGGTCTCCCCACTAGTGGAAGGATATAAAATTCTGTCCCTATACTTAGTCTCAGGAGTCTTAAACTTCTCTGGAGTCCAGAAGCTTCTGCTTTGTCTACTTCAAATGGTTCCTGCAGCTCGGCCCTCTATAGAGGTAACCCAACTTAAAAGAATAGCAAACACTTTTGTGCTATGCCAGTCACACAGATGAGGAAGCCAAGGCACGAGAAGTCAAGGTTAGTGTCACCCAGCTAGGAAGTATCAGAGGCAGGATTTGGGTGGAAATGGCCTGGCGTCAGTCCCTGTGCCTAACCAGGGTATCGTGCTACTTTCCATCTGTGACACAGAGGCTCCTCCCTTCCGCCCACCCCTGGATATGGGCAAACACACCCCAGCTCTTAAAAATACAGTGCAAATCTCCCTTTCTCGGGTACGTGTTAACTCAGTATTTTTCTTAATAACTCATTCTCTTATATATCTAATAAAAAAGGATGTTTAACTTTAAAATTTTCATTAACTTAAACTCCCTGAGTCTTAGTTTTCTCATATTAAATTGGGGATATTCATTCAAAGATGACTTTGCTTCTATATTTTACCTCATCAATATTCAGTGACAGGATAAAGAAGGTATTGTCTAAGAAGGTGTTTGAAATCCTCGGGGGGGAAAAAAGGGTGATATTATGAAGAGAAAATTGATACAACAGTAGATATTATAGCCAGTCATATGAATTTTAACTTTGGTAAAGATGCTCCCTATTCAGTTCTTAGTAAAATATATTTCAATCTAGAAGAAAATAGGGGGCCTGCCAACTGTTATTAGTGCTAGCCTGCCTTTTAATCGAAGTGCACTCTTGGAAAATGTCATATGTATCTGGGGAAATATAATGCATTCAGCATAAGAATAAATCTTTTTTGAGTGAGTTAGACCAGGGATTTTTTTTTTTTTAATTTTCAGTCATTCCACAATCTTTCTGGTTTATCAGTTCCTTTTTCTTTGCTAAGCAGTGACAGTAATGCATACATTTGCCTTTTCCAGTAAATCATCCTTTTATAATTTGGCTTTCTTTCAATCTCAGATTCCCATCAGAAGGGTTTTACCTCGAGGCATATTGCAACCAATTTCCCCCGTAATTAATGCCATATCTGCCTCAGAGTCCATTTCGACTCCCAAATGAAAATTGATGAGGCAGGCAGCCACAAATAAGGCTCACATACCACTGATTAAACTATCAGTCTAGTTTCCAGACTATCATGTTATAGTGCTGGATCATAACCAGAGGGTGAGTTTTTCGGTCTTTTGCAATGTATATTGCTCATAGGAAGTGCCCATAAATTGCCATTAGCAGACGAAGAGAGGGATTTTATATGACCCCTCTCAAATTCTGCCAGAAAGACTAATGATTAAAGAGGTTTGTGTTACAGAAATTCCACAGCACATAAAAAAAAAAAAAAATGTGTCTAGACTCGATAAAACTAGCCACAAACTGTAATAAAACCTTCCAGGAAAAGAAAAAAAAAAACACACCCACTTAGGTGTTTTTTTCCTCATTCAGGTGGAGTGTGGATGGTTGAGTCAGGTAGCCTCATACTTCCTAGGGAACATGGGCACCAAATTCACTCCCCACCAGCCTTCATTTACAAACATCAGGATGGAATTGGACTTAGAAGGTGGTGTATGAGGCAACTATTCATCAAATGGTCAGAGCAAGAATTCAGTCACTCGTTTATTTTATTCATTCATTCATTCACTCACTCATTCACTCACTCAACATTTATTTACCTATTTTCCAGGCATCGTGGGAAGGGTGGGAACACACAATGAAAAAGACATCAGCTCTGTCCTGGTGCAGCTGATACCCTAAGAGAAATGGGGAGTGGGGACAAATAAGTAACCAGATCATTCCATGCAGGGCATGAAATACTATGGGAGAGGTAACCATGGGGTACTAGTCAAGTATGCAGGTGTGTGTGTGTGTGTGTGTGTGTGTGCATGTGTGTGTGTCTGGGAAGGGGGATGGAGTGCAAAGGGAGTGTGATGGCTTCCTGGAAGAGGTCACTAGAGTTCTCAATAGATGGGGATAGTTAGCCAGGTAAGAATCGGGGCAGGGGCAGGGCGGGACATTCCAGGCAGTGAAAGTAATCTGAGCCAAGTGTGGGAGGGAGAGAGAGCATGACTTGTTTGCTAACTGGAAAGCTAATCATGGCTGGAACAAAGGTGGGAGGAGAGGTTTGTGGAGAGAGGACTAGAGGAAGGCTGCCAGATGTTCCCCCCCAAGTATTTGACCGTCGGTGGGATCAGGGTGGGAATGCGTGCGGTTATGAAAATGTACGTACGTGTGTGAGTGTATATACATATGTATATGTATATATATATAAATATATCTACAAATGTGTTACGTATTCAATCAGTAATGTGTGCGTGTTGTTCGGGTATTAAATTCAGGACAGCTGTGGATATAAATCCCTCCCCCAAGTGACTGTTTTTGACGCTTTGAGGCAGAATACTTTATGTCCCGATTTGATCTGACTTTGGTTTATCTCACTAATATCTGTAGCTAGCTTCCAAAATAGTAGAAGAGCTGAGGCAAGAAATTGTAGCTTTTTTCTACTATAGAACAACCTGCACTCGGTGGGGACTTCAATCACGCTGGCTTACTGAATTAAAAAGGTGGATCTGTCCACCTTCCGAAGACTTGGCCACCTAGTCCAATTTTCCAGCTGCCCAGGTCCACTGGGTAGCACAGCTTGTAGGTGGCCGTCCTGGACCACGTGGCCTGCTTGTGAGATATGCCCTGCAGAATCAGTGGATACTCAAAAAGAACCCTGGCTCAAAATAATAATAATAATAATAATAAATAATAATAAATAATTTAAAAAACACATTGAGCATATGGCTAAGCACTATGGGCCATGCTTGTACTTTTCAATGAACTGAGATGTTTTCACAATTTCTTTTAGGTAACAAAAATGATAAGCTAATTTTATAGCCATTGTAATTCTTAAAACGAACATAATGACAGTAATGACAGTGACAGTGGTCACGTGCACAGTGCACATATCCAAGACAAACTCCAAGAGAAGGACACAAACAGAATCAAACAGAGAGATTTGGCTTTGCCCAAGTTCCTCTGAACTACAAATTTCTAAAGGTGCTTTGAGTGGCATACTGCACTGCATGTGGCTTTTAATTTCAAGGACATCAAAGTGTTGGAAGAGATTCAAAGAACGATAATACAACTCTGTGGGGCGGCCTGCAGAAGTGGGGAACCGCCTGGGAGGACAGCGCTGTTGAATCGTCCTCACACAGGCGGCTGCGACCCCCCATCCATGGGACCCAGGCTTGGACCGTTGCTCTCTGCCTCAGGACGCATGGAGGGGCCGGCCCGCCTCGGAGGGGCACGCTCAGTGTTTTCAGAGAGGATTTAACTGCTGCTCTGCCATGGACTCTGCCTGCCTCTTCCTTCCAGTTTGGCCCTCACACAAGTACAAGCCACGGTGGGACATGGGGGAGCCTCAGGCCCTACGCCCTGATCGGAGGGTGGATTATGACTGCCGTGACTGGTAGAGGTCAATGTGCGCCTTCCCAGACACCTTGGGTCCCAGCCCGCCCACCTGGGGGGAAGCCGAGCTCTTCCACCCCAAGCCTGTTGCTGGGCGACGAGGGTGGCCAGGAGCACCACGAATCCTTTGAGGTTCAAAGCCCTCGGGTATTTTGTCCTTGTTGTTTTTATGTGTAAATGTCCCTTCATGTATCTGTTCCTCAGCACCCAGCTTCCAGAACCATCTAGGCCAGGGCTAGCAAGGCCCCCCCATCACACGCGCATCAGAGTGAGAAAAACTGCCCCAAAGGAGAGTCGTAAGCACCCTCTTTCCCTCACACGTGTGGACGCGTAGCAGCCCCACCCCCCGCTGGCGTTCTGAGCACCCTCAAAACCACCTCCACCTGCCATCGCGATCCAGCCGCCCTCCCCGCCGTCCGCAGTCCACCCTCACTGGACATCAAGTGGCTCCCCCGAACCATTGCAGCCCCAATTCCCTCCGACCTACCAGCTAGAGAAATGATGTTTTCCAAAAAAACCTGGCCCAAGAATCTGGGCCTAATGGTCGCCCCATAAAACCGAGCTCCTCGTGGTCGCTCCTTTCCCTGGGCAGTTGTTTTGGCTTTGTGAAGAAACGTCTCCTCAGTTCCGCTCTTAAGAACAAATATCGGCACAGGACGGGAGTCAGGGCCCCCAACACGGGGGATGAGATGGAAGCCTGCGTTCACCGAACCCCCTGCATGCTGGCACCGTCCCAAAGATCCCCAAAGGTCCTGCAAGTTCTCTCATTCACCCCTCAAAGGTGCCCAGCGAAGTGAACTCTAGTAACCTTTGGTGGGCTTGTAGTGTTAAAGCAACAGGCCTAAGGCCACCAGGAGAATGCACGGCAGGGCTGAGGTCACACCTGGATCTGTCTGGCTCCTAAGGCCATGCTATTTCCATGATGTCACATTTCTTTTCATAGAAAGTGAGAATGGAGAGTATTATGGAAACAAAGAGAAAGAGCTTATCTGTGCTCAGTATCCAAAAAGTGCTCTACCCTCTTCCCTGGCCTCTGCTTTATTTATATTTTTTAAAGAAGATAATGACCAGGAGAATAAGTAAAAAGAAACTTCTAGGTTCTACTCCACGCCTATTTTTTTCTTAAATATCTCAGTCACTAGAAAAGGAATTATTTTATAATCTCGTTCTGACTAGTTTCTGTCTTCTCGGGACAGACTATTGAGGATTTTTCTGGATTTTCAGTGTTTCTCCACTTTGTTCATTAGAATGTATGGTATTTTCGGTGTTTTATAATTTGATGATTACAAGTAAACTCTTAATCACAAAAATTAACTTGTCACCTAACGGAGCATTGAAACACACCCAAAGATGGATTTCGGGGGTCGGTCGGCAGTCTGAGTAATTCCCCGCCTTCCCCCATTTTTAACAAGGAACCAAAAGAACTTAGAGTGAATCTGCTCAAACGTGAGTAAGACCTACTGACTCAGTTTCCCCTTCAGGAATTACAGACACGCGTCCGTTGTCCAGGGCTCTTCATCCCACTGCACGTAAAAAACTTGGGATCGAAGTTCTCCAATGAGCACAGAGAGAGAGAAGCAAAGGGCAGAGGATGTCAAGTGCCTGATGTTAGAATTCCTTCTTCACCCCTGCCCACAGTCTTCTGTTTGGAGAAATACCACAGCGGAAATAGCTTGAGAGTTAGTCCACGGATGACACAGCCACAGTCAGATATATTTTCAGCACCTCTCAACCAACCAGAACAATGACAAACTCAGGAGCAAAAGGAGAGAAGAAGAGATAAAGATACAAAGGTTGAATAATAAAGCGGATGACTCAGCAGAGCAGAAGGAAAGAGTACAGTCGCAGGCCGGCCAAGGTTGTATTTGTCAAGGTCCGTAAGTGCCAACCCCAAGAAGTCCTGGGAGAGCAGAGTGAGTGGAGGGAGTGGCAGAGAGCAGGGTTAAGTGGCAGTAACCTTGAGCATGGAAATGGAACGGGGCCATGAAATCAGGGATGAATCGTAAGAGGCAAAGCCAGTGGTAACACAAAGCAGACTTTAGGAGGAAAAGGAAGACACTCCAAGTTAAAGATGCAACAAAATAAGGGAAAGAATGAATTATATGTGAGTATAATTTGGAGCTGGGCTACAAATCTCCGGGGGTCCTGAGGTTGACATCACTGGATCAGCGCAAAGTAGCAGAACCGATGCTTCGAACAACGAGGCTGAGCCGCCGAGAACATTTTAAATTATGGACATAGTGCGTGTAAGACTTCAGAGGAGTATAATAAATTTTAGAAGGATTTTAATAAAATACAGTCGAAACATAAATTTTATCAAGGAATGCATAAGCATTTAGCTATTTGCAAGTAGAACCAGTTCGTAACTATCATAAGTTAACTAAAGCAGAGCTCAAAAGATCACTTCCCGCATTTCCAAAGGTACAGAACTATGAAAATAGGGCCTCCCTGGTGCCAGGTCAGAGAGTCTGTGAGGTAAGGGTGGAGGTGGTATGAAAGGCTCGGGGAGCCGCTGAAGGCATGTAAGCAAGAGTATGCCATGAGTAGACATGTTTTAGCAATGCCATTCTGGCAGGAGCTGCGGGAAATCGCAATGGGAGATTTGGCAGTAGAGTAAGGTGAGTTAGAAACTTATCTCAGAGGCAAAATTTAAAGGGGGCATCAAAACTTTTGATAATCTAGATAAATAATATTTTAATAGAACGTCTTAAAAAATCAAAATTAGGGCAAAAATCCATGATGAACAACATATCAAACTTAAATAAGGAGAATCAGTAGCGCCATTGACGATGTCCAGGAAAGGCTGGATGAGTCAGAGACAGGTTTAGGACGAAGGATTAGGTGACTGATATAATGCGCTAAAAGAATGGGAAAGGAGAGTCAAGAACAAGCTCGATGCCCAGGTTTATGAGTCATGTGGCACCATCATCACCAACCCAGGGGATTCAGAGAAGTAGGGTGATGAGTTCTATGAGTTTGGCACACGTGAGTTGTCCATGAGCTGTCGAGTGGAGGAAAGCCAGCCAGCAACTGGAAGTATGAACTGGTATTTGGCAGAAGTCTGGGCTGGCTATAGCAGGAGAGGCTTTCCCTCATGCAGATGCTACTGGAAGCTGAGTGTGTAGGTGAGCCTGTCCGGGGAGAAGGCGTATACGGAAGAAACAGGTGCAGGCACTTAACATCATAATAAAAAGGCCATAGTAACATTAAGTAATGCTTACTATGTGCCAGCCACTCTGCTGAGCTGTTTACAAATATTATCTAGTCCAATCCTCACAATAGCTCTAAAAATCTATGTTATTATTATCTTCATTTTACCGATAGGGCAATGGACATTTAGAGAGGTGAATTAAGCCAAGATCTGAGCTCAGCAAATAAATGGCAAAGCCAAGACTTTTAACTCAGGACATCTGAAGAGTAGGAGGCAGCGTGTTTCGTGGTTGATGGACTGAGTGGTCTTGGCCAGCACTCTAATCCTCCCAGAGTCTCTGTTTCCTCATCTGTAAAATGGGTAACAAGTGTCTGATGCACAGTAAGTGCTCCCCAGGAGCTAGTAGCTATTGCAATCCCTGAGAACACAGCAAGGTCCGGCAAACATCTAAAGGAACTTAGTGAAGAGGTTTTAAGTAAAGCAAATAAGCAAAAAACGAGGTAACGGTGAGTTACATCATTGTATCAAAGTTATAGTATTATGTGATATTTAATATTATTTTCACCACTAGTGATTTTTTGTAAGGTGACGAGGGAAAAGCAGAACCAGGAGAGATGGAACGGAAGGGAGGAAAGGCGTTTGACGTCCGAGTGTTTGTTTGGTTTGCCGGCCATCGGCGTCCTTCGCAGAGCCGTAGGTTTAGCAGAGGGGGGAGGGGTATTAAATGATGGCGGGCAGTGTAATTAGCGAATGCGGACTACGCTTCACCAAAGCTCGGCTCCTAAAGGAAGGAAAGGGAGGAACGCGGCGTAAGGGAGACACAGAGGTCAGGAAGAGGATTCTCTTCAGCCCGCAAACGTGATGGCAGAAATCGGAGCATTGTTTCCCCTGAGAGGGACAGTCTGTGCAAAGTGAACGAAAACGTCAAGCCCCAAAATAATGATGATGACTTCCCACTTAAGCTTGTGTAATACTTGAAGGCGTTAAAAAATGCTTCTCTATCCAGGGTGACCTGGAGCCTTCAGCACGGTCCCGTGGAGTAGGTTAGGCAGGTAGAATCTCCAGCTTACAAACCAAAATGAAGACTCGGGAGGAGATTAGAGATAAATTCAAAAATCGTCAATGTAGAGAGATGAAGAGACCCCTCCCCCGCCCGCAGCTGGTGTGCAGAGTGGAAGTACTGGGCTGAACAGTCGTGAAAGGGGGCACGTTCACAGGATCAGGTTTGTGTTGGTGGGAACGCCCTGGGGAGAGAAAGAGAGTGAGCAGGGGAGAGATTTCGCTGCTTCCCATGCAAAGTCTAAGTCACCAGAGAGAGGTCTGAAAAGCATTGTAAAGTTTAACGCTGCTTTAAGGCTCTACTAAGACTATTTGAATTTTCTTAAGACATTGAGAGACAATTGGAATCCTTTGTACTGGTTTGGCTTTTCTGGAGCCCTGAGCCCATGGGGCTTGGGATTCGGGTTATGTGCAGCTGGCTGCTGGGTGCTGATGGCACCAGGCTTGTTCCCAGGTCTTCCGAGGCGGAGCCAGCATCCTATTCACCAACCCACGGGGCTTTTGTTTGCAGGTAGGATTCTCGGTTGCCAGAAGTAGAGTAAAAAAAAAAAAAATTTTTTTTGTGAGGATTTTGATCTCAGCTCCACTGAGGATCACGAAGAAAGCTCCCCAAGAGACTTAAGGTTAGGGCTAATTTGCATAATACTGGCTAGATGAGGAAAGGCTTTTATTTCATTAAGATTTAGGTAACAATCATTGAGGGCTAGATGTCATGCAGGACTTGGAGGGGACTGTGCAGACAAACTAAAAGTAGGCTAAGCTTAACTTGCTCATCGAGGTGCCCCAAACCCGAAGCTATTTATGCTAGAACAGAATTAGATCCATCAGCATGTACCTGACGTGCCCTTTGAAAGCGTGTTAACCATTTTATGTAAGACGTGGCATTTCATCCGGGTTCACTTATTTGCATACTTGCAATTCTATTTGCATATATTTTACTGTGCTGTGCTCGGGAAATATATTCCCTTATTTCTATTTCTTCCTTTAAATTCCTTGCACCGTCTACAGCCCTTGGGTACTGTACTATAGCAGACCAAATATTCAGGCTTCTATATCCAATCTGCCATTAAACTCTTTTTTTATCTTTTTTCCTTTAAATATCTGGTGGCTATATAGCCTGTTTTCTATTTCCACTGCCTCACCTTAGTCTGGGCCTTTTTCACCTCCTAACTGGTCTCTTGAACTATAATCAAAAGCATCCAGTTCAATCTGTTCCCTAGATCCAAAATACTTCCCCTAACACACCATTGAAACAATGCTCGGTGGCCTTCACAATGATCTAACAGCACTCTCTTGGCAAATGAGTTCATCAAATTCAAAATTCTCAACTTCTGCCGTTGTGAAACTGCCAAAAATGAACAGCCGTATTTCTCATCTCCTCCACTTTACCGCTAAAGAGAAAAGTTCGATTCCGCTTCTTCCCTTCTTTATTCTCTAAGAAGCCTTGTGCTCTCATCAGCTCAGTTCCTTGTTGGAGAAACGAGGGAAGAAAAATAGAACAGAAGAAGAGAGAGAGCAGAGAATGCATCGCAGGGCTGGAGATGTTCTTGCTTTCTTTTTATTTTGTGGAAAAGAAGAAAGAAAAAACAATGGAAAGAAGCGGGGAGGGAGTGGAAAGATAGGGTTTTAAGAAGAATTAAAGTTTCGGAGAACTTAGAGTTTAGATAAAGTGATTGAAAGTGAATAGAAACAGGCCGGGGCCAGATTCTGGGAGAGGAAATCTAAGCCAACTATTAAAGGAAAAATAAGAGAGAAGCTGTGTGAAATCGTTAGGATATTGGATGGACTGCTTTAACGGAGACTAGAATAATAGTGGTATGAAAAAGATAAAAGGTTTATTTCTCTCACGAAAAAGGTCTGGGTTGCAGGCGGTCCAGGAGGATAGGGACGCTCTATGGGACTGAAAAGGGGCCAGGTTTCTTCTGTCTTGTTGCTGCTACGGGATCGTCCTTGTCCGTGTGACTGAAGTCAGCTCATCCCTTTACTTCCACGTTCCAACCCAACGGAGGGAGGAAAGAGGAAGCGAGAGCACCGAGTTTTCTTTTAAGAGCGGAGCCTCCGAACTGTGCACATCGCTCTGTTCACATTTTATCTGCAGAACACGTTGAGATCGCCGTTCTAGCTTCAGGGGAGGCTGGACAATACAGTCTCTAGGCGGCCAGGCCTGTGCCGGCCCAAACTCAGGGGAGTATGTGACTGAAAGAAAGAAGGGAAGACTGTTCACTGAGGAAAAATTAGTCTCTGCACTCGTAGCTCGATGTCATAGTTGAAAAGCAGAAGATCCCAAATTTGTAAGCTCGAGTAGGTAATGCAGAGTTTAAAGGCTAACGTGCATTCAGATGGCAGAAATGGAGTATGTTGTTTTTCGAGGGAAGCCAAAGAATAGCAAAGGAAAACGTCGAGGGTCCATCTGCGTGTTAGATGGACCGACACACTCTACAGTCCACGACTCTGACTTGTAACTGTGTGTCTAGATCAGGGGTCAGCAAATGTTTTCTGTAAAGGGACGGAACG
>NW_011888935.1:1576547-1579048 GCF_000151845.1 Pteropus vampyrus | reverse complement strand
CAAATATTCAGGCTTCTATATCCAATCTGCCATTAAACTCTTTTTTTATCTTTTTTCCTTTAAATATCTGGTGGCTATATAGCCTGTTTTCTATTTCCACTGCCTCACCTTAGTCTGGGCCTTTTTCACCTCCTAACTGGTCTCTTGAACTATAATCAAAAGCATCCAGTTCAATCTGTTCCCTGGATCCAAAATACTTCCCCTAACACACCATTGAAACAATGCTCGGTGGCCTTCACAATGATCTAACAGCACTCTCTTGGCAAATGAGTTCATCAAATTCAAAATTCTCAACTTCTGCCATTGTGAAACTGCCAAAAATGAACAGCCGTATTTCTCATCTCCTCCACTTTACCGCTAAAGAGAAAAGTTCGATTCCGCTTCTTCCCTTCTCTATTCTCTAAGAAGCCTTGTGCTCTCATCAGCTCAGTTCCTTGTTGGAGAAACGAGGGAAGAAAAATAGAACAGAAGAAGAGAGAGAGCAGAGAATGCATCGCAGGGCTGGAGATGTTCTTGCTTTCTTTTTATTTTGTGGAAAAGAAGAAAGAAAAAACAATGGAAAGAAGCGGGGAGGGAGTGGAAAGATAGGGTTTTAAGAAGAATTAAAGTTTCGGAGAACTTAGAGTTTAGATAAAGTGATTGAAAGTGAATAGAAACAGGCCGGGGCCAGATTCTGGGAGAGGAAATCTAAGCCAACTATTAAAGGAAAAATAAGAGAGAAGCTGTGTGAAATCGTTAGGATATTGGATGGACTGCTTTAACGGAGACTAGAATAATAGTGGTATGAAAAAGATAAAAGGTTTATTTCTCTCACGAAAAAGGTCTGGGTTGCAGGCGGTCCAGGAGGATAGGGACGCTCTATGGGACTGAAAAGGGGCCAGGTTTCTTCTGTCTTGTTGCTGCTACGGGATCGTCCTTGTCCGTGTGACTGAAGTCAGCTCATCCCTTTACTTCCACGTTCCAACCCAACGGAGGGAGGAAAGAGGAAGCGAGAGCACCGAGTTTTCTTTTAAGAGCGGAGCCTCCGAACTGTGCACATCGCTCTGTTCACATTTTATCTGCAGAACACGTTGAGATCGCCGTTCTAGCTTCAGGGGAGGCTGGACAATACAGTCTCTAGGCGGCCAGGCCTGTGCCGGCCCAAACTCAGGGGAGTATGTGACTGAAAGAAAGAAGGGAAGACTGTTCACTGAGGAAAAATTAGTCTCTGCACTCGTAGCTCGATGTCATAGTTGAAAAGCAGAAGATCCCAAATTTGTAAGCTCGAGTAGGTAATGCAGAGTTTAAAGGCTAACGTGCATTCAGATGGCAGAAATGGAGTACGTTGTTTTTCGAGGGAAGCCAAAGAATAGCAAAGGAAAACGTCGAGGGTCCATCTGCGTGTTAGATGGACCGACACACTCTACAGTCCACGACTCTGACCTGTAACTGTGTGTCTAGATCAGGGGTCAGCAAATGTTTTCTGTAAAGGGACGGAGCGTAAATATTTTAGCTTTTGTGTGCCATGCGGGCTCTGCCAAATCTATTCCACCTGCTGTTGGAGCACGAACACAGTCTAAACAATACGTAAGCAAGGAGTCGAGGTTATTTCCCAATAAATTTTATTTTTGATAACATGCTGTGGGCCGGATTTGACCTGTAGCCACAGTTCGACGGCCCTGCTCTAGTCTCTTGCTTGAAAAGTACAGGCCTCTGAACTTCGCTGCTCACCTCCTCGGGCCTAAGAATTCCCTCTACCATTCACTGATCAATTTTTTATTGCGTGTGTTGTATGGTGACCTCTGAAAGACAAAAGAAAGTGAGACACAGTGCCCGAAACATAGGGAGGTTAGTCTTAGAAGGAGATATAAAAGGAAGTAACTTCAGAACGTCGTGGTAAGTTCTATAATAGATGTATGGGTCAGATTCTATGCGCAGACAAGAGATAGACTGCCAAGGTTTGCCTGGAGGTCAAGGATGGCTCAAAGGCAAGGTTTATGCTGGGGCCTAAGGATGCTTTCTCTGAAGCAGGTTCTCTGAAGAATCCCCGGTTCACCAAAGACGGAAGGGAATTTAAGGGGAGAGAACACAATGTGCATAAAAATGGGAAATGAGAGAGTTTGGCATGTTTGGCACACTACAAGTGTTCAAGGAGCAGAGAGGTGAATGCTTAGAAGTCAGACTATGAAAGTCCATTTATGAGACATTCTAAAGAATTTCGTGTTAACTCTTAGGTAATGGGGAGCCATTGAGAGAAAATTGAACGAGACAGTGACATGATCAGATTTTAGCATGAGAGACATCCCTCCTGCCAGAGCGTGTACCACTGATCAAATGAGATCAAGGTCAGGGAAGCCGGTAAGGATCGTCCAATGTTTACGCAAGCGGGGAGGAGGGCCTGAAATTAGTTACCAGTGGTGGGAAGAGAAAGAGAGAAACCGACTCGAAACATTTTTACAAGTCGAGGTGGTATGAATTGTTGATGTATTGGAAGCAAATTGTGTAGGGAGAAGGAAGAATTC
>NW_011888935.1:1571761-1574184 GCF_000151845.1 Pteropus vampyrus | reverse complement strand
AAAATTGTCTTTAACAAACTTATTTGACCGAACTTACCTTTGGTTAAGTGTGATACATATAAAGGTGACACTTAAATGGTCAAATACTAAAAATATTGATTGAGTATTAGTGGTTCTGTCACAATTATTCTTCTTTTAAAACCAAGTCAGTTAGCTAACACTGTGACGTGCATACGATGCCAGGCATTGCATGCTAATCGTTCTGAAGCTCTACAGAGTAAGAACCATTGTTATCATCGTATCGTAGATGAGGAGACTCAGGCACAGAGCTGGAGTTCTCTACATGCTGTCGACTGATGTATCTGGAATTCATCCCAGGTCATCAGACTCCATAATTGTGCTCTCAACTATGGTGCTAAGTATCTTAACTAAAAACCCCGAGGAGAAATGGAGAACTTATACTTCTGACCGGGTTAGGTTTTCAAGAGCATATGATAGTTAGTGCTCAAACAAACAAACAAAAACCTGTCATGTCTCTACAGCCACAATAACCTGTATCCGGAAAAGGCACCTTAGGCTTAGTCACCAAGGTCACAGCAAAGACATCCTAAGCAGGGACGTTTCAGTCCATACGAAATCTTCAGTGGCTTCCAGTGGACCTGCCTCCTCACCAGCTCTTCAGAAACGTCTGGTGAATGAACTAGAAGAAAAAATATGAAACCGGTTTGACTGGTTTGGTGGAACTGAGTCCTTCGCGGTTATTGAGAGAAGTTAGAATGTCATTCTGAGCAAAGCTCTGATTTCCATGCTTCCCTCTTCTTTGGCGATATTTTATTCTTGGGCCCCTGCTGTGGCCATGAGCATAAACATTGCCGTACACAGTGTTCTCTGCCAACGCGTTTGTTCATGGCGATTCAGACAGCCATGTGTGTGGCATTGCCTTCTTGCATCCAAGAGCAAAGGCAGACAATTCAAGCCTACTTTATTTATGCATCTCCTCTCTTTTCTTCAACTGAATATCTTGTTCAGAAGACTTCTGTTAATATGATTTATCACAATAAACAGCATGGTTCCTGCTTTAATTGATTTATTTTTTTTTCTCCGTATAAAATTTTCCCTCTGTCTCTGTTCTGCACTGACTTTTATTGTCCTCCTCCCCTCTCCCCCCACCATATCTTTGTTGGCTTTGATCATTTCTACAGGAACTCCATTTTTTATATAGTCTGCATCTTAAATCATTCATTTTCTCATTTTAAAATGCAGACTATAATTATCCCCTACATTTACTGAAATTAGCATGGGTTTTAAACCATTAGTCAAAAAGAATAGGCTTTTTCTAAAGCTGTCTGCTGTTCTTTGTGGATGAAACAGTTGACATTTTGTTAAGAGATTTTTATCTGGCTTTAATTCTCTAGATTTAATATATTCTCAACAGTTATAAATGGAATGGTTCATCCTAAATGGAAGTGTATCTCTCATAGCATAGTTATATCCAGTCTTTAAAATGGATCATTTCATTTCACACATGCTAGAGAATCTCGAATTTCACCTTTACTCGTCTCAGTTTCTTTACTGAAAATGACTCTTGCTCCAAATTCCTATATCAGTGGATTGGCTACATCAAATTGTAGTGGTAATTGTTCATAAGTATGTATTTTATAACATGTATTAATAGAGTAATAAAATATATTGCAATAACAATATACTCTGCCTGGTAGAATTCCATCATGAGACTCCATTAACACATTCAGCTGGTATCGGCTTTTCAAAATGCCTTCCATCGTGGTGAAAGGGACATATTCTATACAAGTAGATGGAGAAAATGGTATTCAGAAAGGAATTTCAAAGAAAGTCAGGTATAATGGGGCAAAAAAAAAAGGAAACGTGGATAGACGCTGACCAAGCATTTGTGACATCGCTCAAACTGGGTTCATTCTGCAACTTTCCTACTCTCGCTACGTCCTTTCGCCCCTTGCAGTCCGGCTAATGCCCTCCCGCCTGGATGACACTGCTTTGCTGATGTCACCGACAGGTGTAAGGGGCAAGCCCAATGGCCGCCTCTTAGTCTCATCCCCCTCCTGCAGGCAACAGCCCATCCTCTTCCCAACTTCCCTCGTCTCTTGACCTCTGCGAGGCTGGCTCCCTCCTGCCTCCCTGAATGGTCCGTTGCAAGCTCGTCACTCTCTCCCCTTGGGCTCCATCCTGCCCACTCTGCCGTTCCGCAGGTTCTGTTCCTGGCTCGTTTCGTACCTCTCTTCCCTCCCTCCTTGGGGCTCGCCCTCCCTCGACTTCCTCACCAGGTCCAAGCTGACCTTCCCATGCCTCCTGCGAAATGTAGACCTCAAACTTAATTTGTCCCAAACCAGACAATATGTCACTGTTCCCCAGATCAGCTCTTCTGAGGGCCATTTGCCCCTGCTTTTTACTAGTTTCCTCATTCCTTCCTTCTCTTCTCTGATTCGGTCCGGCTTGGTGTTGGAAAT
>NW_011888935.1:1569490-1571711 GCF_000151845.1 Pteropus vampyrus | reverse complement strand
GAAGGTATTTTCAAGGTCACTAGGTTTAGGCCAGAAAAATCTTTTCTTGTTCAAAATGTTAACAATAGGTCAGCAGAATACTGTTGCCGTGAGCCGTTATCTGGAACATGGGGATGGACTTGTACTGAGCCATTATCATCCAGGACTTTTTACTGTCTCTGGACAAAAAGGCAAGCTGAGTAAACTTAGAGTCTGAAATCGATGAGGAGCAGATTACATAAATTAGGACATATGTTTATCCATTTTCTTTTCAAAAAAGGCATCTCTCGAGAGAACGTGTCATCATCTTGACTCTCCAGGTCTTATTCTTTACGTTTGACGATTAGATTCCCTATGCACAATGTGAGACTATGCTTAGTGCACTACAGTGACCTGCATTTTAAAATAACTATGCTTCAGCCTCTTACGATTGGGGAATGCTGGGGATTGTGTTGCTGAGGGAAAAAAAGAATTGGAAGGATGCGTACAGAAAATGATGTCGAGGCATATGGATGTAACAAAAAGATTTACCCCTCTCACATCTAGCTTAGGTTCCTAATGCCTTTCCTTACACAATTTTTATATCCATTTGTTCAAAAATTCATAATTTACATCTAGGATTATTTTAAAGTCCTTTTTATAAACTATGTAGTACACAGAAAGAAAAATGATCAAAACATAAATACATAGTATTAAAAATTGTTATAAGCAAACAAGTAACCACCACACAGAGGAAGAAGAGAGATGTTGACAGAATTCTAGAAACGACCCCTGCGTCCCCAAACGCCCCTTCCCATCACCAGCAACTCCGGCCCGTGGCAGCCATGACCTTCATTTTTATGGTAGTCACTATGCATCCCTAAATAATGACTTTTTAAATTTCTGTAAATAGAATTATATCACATATTTTTGACTGGTTTCTTTCACTCAATGATTTGATTTTGTAATTTATCCATGGTGTTGTGTGCTATAATTCATTCATGTTCACTGGTATGTGATATCCTGCTGTCTAAATAAGCCCTTATTACTTATCGATTTAATTATTAATGGATATTTGGGTCATTTCTGATTTGGAGCTCCCTCACCCCTTATTCAGTCACTCCTCTTGTTCTTCTTTTATCATGTATTTTCCCAAATTAAGAGGATCTGAAAAGTGAGACGATGAGGTTTTTGCCCACTGTTTTGGTATTACAAAATTTTTCTGGAAAATTGTCTTTAACAAACTTATTTGACCGAACTTACCTTTGGTTAAGTGTGATACATATAAAGGTGACACTTAAATGGTCAAATACTAAAAATATTGATTGAGTATTAGTGGTTCTGTCACAATTATTCTTCTTTTAAAACCAAGTCAGTTAGCTAACACTGTGACGTGCATACGATGCCAGGCATTGCATGCTAATCGTTCTGAAGCTCTACAGAGTAAGAACCATTGTTATCATCGTATCGTAGATGAGGAGACTCAGGCACAGAGCTGGAGTTCTCTACATGCCGTCGACTGATGTATCTGGAATTCATCCCAGGTCATCAGACTCCATAATTGTGCTCTCAACTATGGTGCTAAGTATCTTAACTAAAAACCCCGAGGAGAAATGGAGAACTTATACTTCTGACCGGGTTAGGTTTTCAAGAGCATATGATAGTTAGTGCTCAAACAAACAAACAAAAACCTGTCATGTCTCTACAGCCACAATAACCTGTATCCGGAAAAGGCACCTTAGGCTTAGTCACCAAGGTCACAGCAAAGACATCCTAAGCAGGGACGTTTCAGTCCATACGAAATCTTCAGTGGCTTCCAGTGGACCTGCCTCCTCACCAGCTCTTCAGAAACGTCTGGTGAATGAACTAGAAGAAAAAATATGAAACCGGTTTGACTGGTTTGGTGGAACTGAGTCCTTCCCGGTTATTGAGAGAAGTTAGAATGTCATTCTGAGCAAAGCTCTGATTTCCATGCTTCCCTCCTCTTTGGCGATATTTTATTCTTGGGCCCCTGCTGTGGCCATGAGCATAAACATTGCCGTACGCAGTGTTCTCTGCCAACGCGTTTGTTCATGGCGATTCAGACAGCCATGTGTGTGGCATTGCCTTCTTGCATCCAAGAGCAAAGGCAGACAATTCAAGCCTACTTTATTTATGCATCTCCTCTCTTTTCTTCAACTGAATATCTTGTTCAGAAGACTTCTGTTAATATGATTTATCACAATAAACAGCATGGTTCCTGCTTTAATTGATTTATTTTTTT
>NW_011888935.1:1565812-1566950 GCF_000151845.1 Pteropus vampyrus | reverse complement strand
AGGCCTCTACTAAAAACACCTCCACCGACCCCCTATCATCTGCCGATTAAAGTTCATTCAAGTTTCTCCAGGACGGAGCTCTGATTTCTTACTAGGCGCCTTGCTCGCACTTGTGCGCATGCGCTCTGCGCTTCAGCCGGAACCCCACACCTACTTGCTTGTAAATGTCACCGTTAATGTTATTCCCACTAACTTTCAGGTACTGCAGATATGCGAACATGTAAATGGCTATGAGAAGAGCCACGTCGTACAGCTCAGCCCACCAAGAGATACTTAATCACGAAATTTTAATTTTGAAATAATAAGTAAGGTTTTTAAAAAATTCTTTACTTGTTTCAGTTATACAGATGATCTTAAGAATGATGCTAAATTCTAAAATGAGTGTGTGTGTGTCTGTGACATTGCGATTTATAATAAGAAATATACATTTGGTTTCGGCCCTGTTTGTGGCACAGAGTTCTTCATATCCTTGGATTTTCTGTGCTCGGGATGATAAAGGTGTCTTTGGTTATAGTAACGAGGTGATTTTTGGAAAGCACCTAAGGAGCCAGTGGAACCGAGCAGGTGATCAGAGCCTTAGAACTGAGAGTCCCTCCTGCCCAGCCCCGCCCCACCTCCCTGGAGGAATGCAGAGGGGCTGGAGATGGAGCTGGATCACCAACGGCCAGCGATTTGATCAATCATGAGTACTTAATGAGACCTCCATAAAAATCCAGCAGAAAGACAGGGTTCTGAGAGCTGTGGGGTCGGTGAGCACACACAGATAGATGCAGGGACAGCGGCCCATGTGACGAGGACGCGGAAGCTTCCAGCCCCTGCCCGTATCCCTCGCTCTATGCATCGCTTCCATTTGGCTGTTCCTGGATTATATCCTTTTATAATAAACCAGTAATCTAGTAAGTTTTGTTGTGTTCCGTGAGCTGCTCTAGCAAATTAATCAAGACCAGAAAGGGGGTCGTGGGAACTCTGGTTCACAGGCAGTCGGTCAGAAGCTCAGGTAACAACCTGGCTTGCAATTGGCATTTGAAGTGGGGACAGTCCAGTGGTAATCTGAGGCTAACTCTCAGTAGCTAGTGTCAGAGCTGAATTAAATTTGGGACACAGCTGGTGTCCAAGACTGCTTGGTATGCGGAGAGCA
>NW_011888935.1:1563033-1565192 GCF_000151845.1 Pteropus vampyrus | reverse complement strand
AGATGATCTTAAGAATGATGCTAAATTCTAAAATGAGTGTGTGTGTGTCTGTGACATTGCGATTTATAATAAGAAATATACATTTGGTTTCGGCCGTGTTTGTGGCACAGAGTTCTTCATATCCTTGGATTTTCTGTGCTCGAGATGATAAAGGTGTCTTTGATTATAGTAACGAGGTGATTTTTGGAAAGCACCTAAGGAGCCAGTGGAACCGAGCAGGTGATCAGAGCCTTAGAACTGAGAGTCCCCCCTGCCCGGCCCCGCCCCACCTCTCCAGAGGGGCTGGAGATGGAGCTGGATCACCAACGGCCAGCGATTTGATCAATCATGACTACTTAATGTGACCTCCATAAAAATCCAGAAAGACAGGGTTCTGAGAGCTGTGGGGTCAGTGAGCACACACAGATAGATGCAGGGGCAGCGGCCCATGTGACGAGGACGCGGAAGCTTCCAGCCCCTGCCCGTATCCCTCGCTCTATGCATTGCTTCCATTTGGCTGTTCCTGGATTATATCCTTTTATAATAAACCAGTAATCTAGTAAGTTTTGTTGTGTTCTGTGAGCTGCTCTAGCAAATTAATCAAGACCAGAAAAGGGGTCGTGGGAACTCTGATTCACAGGCAGTCGGTCAGAAGCTCAGGTAACAACCTGGCCTGCAATTGGCATTTGAAGTGGGGACAGTCCAGTGGCAATCTGAGGCTAACTCTCAGTAGCTAGTGTCAGAGCTGAATTAAATTTGGGACACAGCTGGTGTCCAAGACTGCTTGGTATGCGGAGAGCACCCACACATCACAACTGGGAGCAAAATCAAAATACCCTTTTTTCTTGTAGAAAAGGACCTGAAAGCTTGAACCTTAACATCTGATTTCCTCTTCCCAAAATTGAAGGTCATTTAACTTATCTGGATTATGCATTTGTCCTTTTGATCTTAATTAACTCCTCGTCTGGTTTCCTGCGTTTCTTAACTGACATTTTCATCAGCCCGGTCAAAATGCATTTGGCATACCTCTCAGCTTTTTCAGCTCTCCGACCATTCTGTTAGGAACCAGAGTCCCGTTTACACCTACTCCCTGCCTTTTGCACATCATCTGACCCACCGGCAGCCTCCCCATCCTTCCCAACCCTTTCTGCCCCACCCAAACTTAGATGTGCTTCAAACAGAACCCCCTGATCTGTGGGACTTCACCTTCTGATCGTTCCTTATTTACATGAATACACAACACAACACATACTATAATAGCTTGGTGCATAGAAATAAGTACTATATTTACAGCAATGTGATTCATTTTCATATATACAAAACTGGGCTTCTGAAACATCGCTGACTTCCTACGATACCTCGTCAAGTCATTTCGGTCATCCTTCTGGACTCATTGCATCGTTTTTAAAGTAGGAAGTTTCTTCCTCTAGAACCCTCTGGTCCACCGCGCTCCACGAGTCAGGGAGATGCGTTTGGCTCAGCTGCTGGTAATGGCCTCGGACCCCGCACCTATGCTGTGGTTTCCGATAGCGATCGGGATTTCTTCACCTCTGACCTGACCGACTCGATTGTGTAACTGGTTTGTGCGATAGCTCTCAGGTGGAGAAAAATGAGGGAGAATTCTCTGGAGGCAGACAAGGGATCGATTTCCAACACAGGAATTGATTACATTTCAGGCAATAGCTTGTAACTTAGAGGGGAAATGGGGATGGTGAGGCCAGTGTGATGGCTTCTGCTGAAGCACCCATGCACTCAGCAACTCAGTTTAGTTGAAAGGCTGCCGGACTCTTGAACATGTTCTTATCACTTCCGTCACAAAATAGGGAATGGGAGGAAAAGCCACGTCAGGGTTTCATTTTGGTGAAATTGTAGTGCATATTTAGTAACACCAAGTCTAGGAAAAATAAGTCATTTTAGTAGATGCGAGTACTATTACAACATACCATTGGTTTGACTTGGCTTTGAGCAAGAATAACAAGCGATGTATTTATATGGATTATTGGACATTATTAAGGGGATACTTCTACCCCCAAAGCTTCTCTCATCGTGAAGTCTTTGCTCCTAAATTTTTGCCAAATTTGTCAAACAGAAATTCATTTTATTAGAGTTAAAGCATCATAACTACTGAAATCACTCCTTAAATGCAAAGGGCTGTCACTCTTTAGTAAATGTTGGTGTCG
>NW_011888935.1:1555257-1561243 GCF_000151845.1 Pteropus vampyrus | reverse complement strand
CGTTACCTCGTTTGCTGTTTATTTGCATAGTCTTGTGTGCTCTACTTAAAACCATCGAGCTCACGGAAAGGTTAAACTTGAGATTAGTTCTCTGGGGCTATTTCTGTGGGAATGGATTCCCTCACCTGTGTCATGGTCAATGACGGCTATGTAGAATGAACCCAGCTGTGACAGGTTAGTAAGTCCAGGTTTCAAGACAACACAAAGGGATTGAGTCAGGCGAGAACCAGAAGATTTGGGGCTAAGATGATGACTTTTGCTTGTTGGGGAAGAAGAGAGGAAGGAGGACACGGAAATGCCTGGTTCAGTTGTGGCTGAGAAGCTATGTCGGGAAGCCCTGCTCAGTGTCAAATCTGTATTGGTCTTCGTATTTTTAATATGTGCAACAGGTGGCTTGCAGGGAATGGTCACTCAGCGATAGAGGACCTGATCTCCTCAGTTGACTGGTCCTCTTTCACTGTTCTTGAGACTTCTCTGGGATATTCTAATTCAAAGGAAGCTTTTACTTTGAAAGCTTCAAAAGTCATTTTACTCTATAGATTATATGTGGAGGGAAAGGCTTATTTACACTTATGTGCACTGTTCAACTTGTTCTTGCTGGTAGAATTTATGTGCATGGGAGAAAGATAATTTCTAGCAGTGGGGTTTGTATGAGAATTTTTTATTATTATTCGTTCTCATTCAACGTATAGATGCTAAGCACTCAGTAGATGCCATGGGTACATGAGCGAACTGCCTGTGTCAGAGCTTGTGCAAAGTTTTGGTTCCCAAGAGATCAGAGCCCCCTGCTTAGGGCCCTGGGTCGAACCACAGACACAGGGCGTGCTGGTGGCCTTGTTCTTGTCATGGCTGAAGCCCTCCGGGGAATAGTTCTTTGAAGAGCTTCCTTGGCTGAGGCTTTCTTGATTGAATCTCTAAGAATAGCTGCACAAGCCAAGGCCTCCTGTTGAGTAATGTAGCCTAGGGGAAAGAAATGAGAGAAACTTCAAGGTCTACAATTTTACAGAACAAATAAGCAAACAACACTGCAAATATTCACAAAATTTTTTCTACTTTGCAGGGTAGAGAAAACTGTGTTTAGCACAGCCAGATTGTATGATCTTTGAGGGCAGGAAGTATATTTTTCTACTTTTGCATTTCCTCATCCAATAAATTAATTAACGCATAGTCATTGGTTATCATGGCAGATGATTTGGAGAAGAGCGTGAGCCAATGCTTATCTTCCGTATTAAGACTTTCTTCAAACCAGAAACAGATACACTCAATCTTTCTCTGTTTTTAAAGTACGGTCTGCAGACCCCTTCGGAATCTGCTAGCTGAGACCACATTTAATGCTTTTTAAAAATGCAGATTTCTGACTCTACTCCAAAGACCTTTCAAATCAGAAACTCAGAGATTTAGGCCTGAAAAACTACATTTTCATAACATACATAGGTGGCTTTCATGTGCACTAAACTTTGAACATTCTGCTCCTTGTTTTTTTGGCTTCTAAGCAATTTTACTCTGCAGACAAAGCTACTAGATGATGCTTCTGCAATACTTCAGACAATCACGGGGACCCACTGAGTCACAGCTCCGCCATTTACTAGTTACATGACCCTGGTCGTGTTATTTAACTTTTCCATGCCTCAGTTTTCTCATCTGTAAAATGTGGGCTGTAAAGGCACCGGCCATGTAGATGTGTCTGAGTTTCAAAAAAGACAATACTTGCAAAGTGCTTAGAGCAGTAGCTGGCACATAGGAAACCCCAATATGAGATAATACAAGATAACTACTGTTCATTGCTTTTGTTATTAAAGCACTTGCAAAAACCATGGTTTCCTTTTGTGCAAATACAGAAACAACCGTGTAAGGTAGATGTGCTAGTGCCACGCGAGTGGTTTATAAAAAAAAATAATAATAGAGCTCTGTGGGCATGGGGGGGGGAGGGCTGAAGATGAAAATATTTCCAATAAGAGAAGGGATTTAATGACAATTACATCTTTCTGTATGTTATGATCTATGAAACTCTCTCAGAACCATTATTTCATTTGTCCTTGGTGAAATCCCATGAGGCTGGTGGAAGAGACCAGGCAGCAGAGCGAGCATGGGGGTGAAATGCACTATCTGTGCTGGAGACGGTCCCGTGGACACTTCCATCCGTGTGATCTTGCTCAAGTCACATAACCTGCCTGAGCTGCAGTTTCTCACAATGGTAGAGCAGGGAGGAAATGAGAGGGTGCATGTCGATCTCCAAGCACTGGAGAGCGGTGGATGCTCAGTGATATCGGTATTCTTGCTATGAGTAAACGCAGCTCTGAGGCTGCACAGCCCGCGGGGCTCTGAGCTGGGCTCTGAGCCTGGACCACCTGCCTCAGGCCACGGTCAGTTCTGCCGGATCGAGTTCCTGTACCTCGCAGAGTTCTTAACGCTTTATAACAATCCATCCTTGGATTTTTTTTAACCCCACTTAATTTATCCTTAAAACTTTGCTTTCGGTTATCAGAGATAATCATTTTTAAACATGGCCAGCCAACCACATGGATCAAATAGCGTGCTGGCAGAAGCCATGCCACTGGAATTATTGGTCAGGAAACCCGACATCCAGCTGCGGTGCTGGGTCCGGGTCAGGCTGTCCCACTCACCAAGCAGCCACTGCTGCTGGACGCTGTGGATGAAGCGGGTCCCCAAGGCCTCCCACTGCTGTCTGGAGCTGTAGGCCTGCACGGCGCTGTAGAGGTAGCGCTGCTGCCCCGGGGTGAGGCCCTGGCAGAGAGCAGGTGATTCCGGTCAGGCGGCCGCGGCTCTAGGAGTCAGTGTGGTGCATTCAAAGCTGACTGCCCAGGAAGTGTTGGGCAGCAAATCAGATATGAGCAACAAGGGGGAACAGAAGAATGGGGGCCCAGCCCAGAGAACACCTCAAGTGGTAGTAGAATTTGGGGTACGCACATGCACACTAGGCAAAGTTACTGCCTGGTGTCAATCAGGTGTCAGTCAGAATGACCTCACCTGCAGTCACCTAGGAATGCCTGTGGTACCACCCATCATGGCCAAATATAAGGCAGACATTCCCGCTTCTAGGCTTTTTTTGCCCTTTGGGGCTCTCTCCGCTTTTTGCCCTTTGGGGCTCCCCTTCCTTTTTGGTGGCCTTTTGTGGCCTTTTAGCTCTTTGTAGTCATTTTGGCCCCTTTGTGCTGATTATAGCCCTGGAACCATGTGCCTCCTTGGGTCATACTTTGTCTTTCTAAAACTTACTTGTAATAAAACTATTAAATCTCACTGACCTGTGATTCTTTGCCGCATCAATGAAGAAGAACCGAGGAAAAATGCTAACTGCACATCTGCACCGTCTATGCCTCGCCCTCCCCCAGCCGCTGGGGCGACATTGAACTCTGATCGGCCCCAACCGTGACAGAAATAAGACGCTTCTCTCTCTCTCTCTCTCTCTCTCTCGTTCTCACTACATATATAAAACAATTGGAAAAAACAGTTGGGTAGTTTCCTCGTTTAATTGGCTTAAACAATCTTCCACTGGCCTGTGCGAAGGCGAAATAGGTAAGTAAAAGATTCTAGGTCAGTAGGTCAAATTATCGGGCTGAGGGAGATGCAGCGTGTTTTAGCTGTTACCGATCTATTATCACCCTTGCTGAGGAAGGTAGGCTGTGAGAATCTACACAGGGACTGAAGTATGCCAGGCCTCTGGATGGTAAAAGAGAACTTTCCCCTGAGAGCTGTCAGGAAGCGGGGGAGATAGGGAGGTAGATGGACGGGCACCGTGATAAGGTTTCAATATCATTAGCAATAAGGTGCTATGGACACAGAAGAAAAACTCCTTCCGCCTATAGCAGTCAAGGAAGGTTTCTAAATGAAATGATCAACACGTCTGAGTCTTCAGCATGGGAAGGAAGTCCTTAAAAGGACTAGTCCTGGTCCTCAAAAGGCCTTAGCATCCTCTGGTGACTTGTCAGAAATACAGATTTTCAGGCCCCACCTCAGAGCTCTAGAATCAGAAACTGTGGGCCTGGGGTCCATAAGCCCTCCAGGCAATTCTGATAGGTACACCCTAAAATTTGAGAACCACTGCACTGGCAGAAAAAGAAGGGCTAATTAGAGGAAGAAAGCAATATGAATTTTCTCACGTGGCACAAAATATTTGGATATATTTGGAAGCAGACTTTTCTTTCTTTCAACCAGGACATGGAGCCTGAGCTGTAGAGTCAGGCGGGAGAGATCATGGAAACCTTTTATGACGTGTTAAGAATTTAGGGGTTACCTTTTACATGAGGAGCCATTTAAGGCAGTGGTTCTCAACAAGAGTGACTTGGACCCTTAGGAGACGTTTGGCAATGTCTGGAGAAGTGTTTGGTTGTCACAAATGGCGGGATGGAGAAGGGACGCGACTGGTGTTCAGTGTAGAGGCCGGGGGGGCTGCTGACCAGCCTGCAGTGCGTGAGACAGCCTCCAGTCCTCGCGACAAACAATTACCCAACCCCAAATGTCACAGCGGATCTGCATTTCAGAAAGATTACTGTGGCCCTGCTGTGGTGAACAGGCTTAAAGACAGGCAGGCTCTTAGTAGTAGGTCGACCATTTAAAAGCCTACCATTTAGAGCTAGGGACGAACAGGAAGGGCTGGACTTCAATTACCACTGAATACCTAATAGAGCTTAAGGGCTCATTATATGCAGACGGGGAAACTGAGACAGTAGCATCAACATTCTAGAAAAGTCAAGATAAAATAAGTTTACCCCAGGCCAAAAAATTCAAAACAATGACAGAATTAAAAAAAAAAAACAAAAAACGATCACCATTGTCATAGAAACTAAACTTAAGGTAATTATTTATAAAAGTTAAGTGACTTTCGTTTGTTAGAAATGTTGGGTGGACTTGAAATACATGAGTCAGATTTTTTTTGCAATCTAGAGACCTTAAACAATATCGAAAATATATCCAGAGTGAAAGTGGCGAAGTCAAGTACTTCACAATTCAGGACATCGTTTCAGCTTCACAGTTTCTGATTTAGATATTTTGAAAGGTAATATATTTGAAGAAAAAACGGATCCCTAATTAAGCCTTTTCAAATGATTGAGAACAATGTAATATAAAAATTACAAGCCAATTTCAGGAGCGAATCTCCAAAATGCAATGGGAGTTTCTATGATGTAAAAGAAATTCTTAAAAGTTATGTTTTTTTTTAATAAGAAGAAAAAGCCTACTTCTTTTCCTTGGTAGAACTCTCAACTTCCTAAATCAGAAGGAACAGTCACGTTTCTAATCGTTTTCTCCCGTTGCTTATTCCTCCTTGAGGGAATGATGGAAGAGAACTGAAATTTTTACAAAGAGAATGCCTTTTGCTCATTCTAACTGAAAGGAGCTAATGGAGCTTTCTAGAAAAGAGCCCCAGTGTGGTTAATCCGTGAGTTTCCCAACTCCAGTGATGGGTTAGCAGTGAAGAGGTGACCATCTCCTGGAGCCCCTGAAACGGATGGGTGTCGGAGCCGGTTGTCCAAGCTCATTTACTCTCTCACCCACGCTGTCAACACGTACCCCACCCACACCGGCCCGGGATTCTCCCCAATGCCGGGAAAGCAAAGTCCTCAGGCCCGAAGGAGAGACACGCAAGGCCTCTTCACCCCGGAGGAAGATGCTGTACCTTCAGCAATGCCGTGTCCGCGGCGGAGGCAGGGACGCAAACGCATGGAATCTGTGGAACGTTCTGGAGCTTTCGCTGTCTTTTCCTTTTCTCTCCCATTCTTTATCCTGTACCTCCGCGGAACAACAAAGCATAGCCTAAGATTTCACTTGGTCGACCCATAATCAGGGGTGTAAATGAGCAAGTAAATAAGTAAATAGACCAGTGTTATTTATTTCCAGGGATAAGACCTTTTCTCGCACGTTGCCCAGTAATCGGACCGCACCAGACTGCTGAGTTCTGCACCTTTCTTCTCTGTTCTCATCCCTTTTTTATGCGAGAAATAATTCAGAGCCCTTTGTCTTTCTCATCACT
>NW_011888935.1:1553798-1555207 GCF_000151845.1 Pteropus vampyrus | reverse complement strand
GAGGGAGATGCAGCGTGTTTTAGCTGTTACCGATCTATTATCACCCTTGCTGAGGAAGGTAGGCTGTGAGAATCTACACAGGGACTGAAGTATGCCAGGCCTCTGGATGGTAAAAGAGAACTTTCCCCTGAGAGCTGTCAGGAAGCGGGGGAGATAGGGAGGTAGATGGACGGGCACCGTGATAAGGTTTCAATATCATTAGCAATAAGGTGCTATGGACACAGAAGAAAAACTCCTTCCGCCTATAGCAGTCAAGGAAGGTTTCTAAATGAAATGATCAACACGTCTGAGTCTTCAGCATGGGAAGGAAGTCCTTAAAAGGACTAGTCCTGGTCCTCAAAAGGCCTTAGCATCCTCTGGTGACTTGTCAGAAATACAGATTTTCAGGCCCCACCTCAGAGCTCTAGAATCAGAAACTGTGGGCCTGGGGTCCATAAGCCCTCCAGGCAATTCTGATAGGTACACCCTAAAATTTGAGAACCACTGCACTGGCAGAAAAAGAAGGGCTAATTAGAGGAAGAAAGCAATATGAATTTTCTCACGTGGCACAAAATATTTGGATATATTTGGAAGCAGACTTTTCTTTCTTTCAACCAGGACATGGAGCCTGAGCTGTAGAGTCAGGCGGGAGAGATCATGGAAACCTTTTATGACGTGTTAAGAATTTAGGGGTTACCTTTTACATGAGGAGCCATTTAAGGCAGTGGTTCTCAACAAGAGTGACTTGGACCCTTAGGAGACGTTTGGCAATGTCTGGAGAAGTGTTTGGTTGTCACAAATGGCGGGATGGAGAAGGGACGCGACTGGTGTTCGGTGTAGAGGCCGGGGGGGCTGCTGACCAGCCTGCAGTGCGTGAGACAGCCTCCAGTCCTCGCGACAAACAATTACCCAACCCCAAATGTCACAGCGGATCTGCATTTCAGAAAGATTACTGTGGCCCTGCTGTGGTGAACAGGCTTAAAGACAGGCAGGCTCTTAGTAGTAGGTCGACCATTTAAAAGCCTACCATTTAGAGCTAGGGACGAACAGGAAGGGCTGGACTTCAATTACCACTGAATACCTAATAGAGCTTAAGGGCTCATTATATGCAGACGGGGAAACTGAGACAGTAGCATCAACATTCTAGAAAAGTCAAGATAAAATAAGTTTACCCCAGGCCAAAAAATTCAAAACAATGACAGAATTAAAAAAAAAAAACAAAAAACGATCACCATTGTCATAGAAACTAAACTTAAGGTAATTATTTATAAAAGTTAAGTGACTTTCGTTTGTTAGAAATGTTGGGTGGACTTGAAATACATGAGTCAGATTTTTTTTGCAATCTAGAGACCTTAAACAATATCGAAAATATATCCAGAGTGAAAGTGGCGAAGTCAAGTACTTCACAATTCAGGACATCGTTTCAGCTT
>NW_011888935.1:1549136-1551633 GCF_000151845.1 Pteropus vampyrus | reverse complement strand
ACCTTCCTCGTCTGGTTGTTGGATGAACTGAGCTCATGAGTACAGAACGCCCTCGAATCATGCCGGTTTCTTCTCTCTTTTCCCTACCCTATCGTATGCTCAGGCGCACGTACACACACAAGTGCACACACATGTACACACTGAAGAAGTATTTCAACATGTGAGAAAACTCTGGTCTGAGTTCCCAGAGCTCAGGCTCAGATCTTCCAGAAATGTATCAGGAAAGTACCAGTCATCCTTTCTGTATCCTGTGTCCGTGATATGAGCCTATAAATTCAACTATCAGTATTTTATTGAATACTGTTTTCCTTCAATATGCACTCCAGAAACCATACCAGCCAAGATAGACTCTTTTAATATTCCCTGTGATTAAAGCCTCCTCTCTATCTTATACTCGAATCATCTCAGCATCCTTCTCCCCATTTTCCAGATCTGTAGAGCAGAGCGTAAACATTCTTCAAAGCTGGAAAGGTTTCTCCTCTCCTTAAATAGCATAAGAAAATGACTGATGATATTTCTCTGGCAACAATTCATGTGTGCTTTTCTTGAGCTATTGCTGAGAAAATCTATCTTATCTATTGAAGTGGTGTCGTACTGGATAAAATTTGATTAAAATGCTTGGGGCATTCGGGAGAAAAAAATCTGCAAAATAACTCATATCTGAAACAAAAAGACTGATTAGCTTAAAAGGAACTTACCCTGTAATGCAGCCTCCCCTTTTTAAAAGCTGGCATTCATGTTCTATGTCCTTTTTTCTGCAAGGTCTCCTTCTTCTTGCAGTAGTGGTGGTGGAAATTCAATCTGTTGATAAGCTGATATCCAAGCAACGTCATGTAATGAAACAAAGAGCTGGAGGAATTTAGCTGTGTGCCATTTCCTGCTCCTGGACAACATTCAAATGCACAGTTTAATCTTGTTTCTTCCAAATTTTGTATCTAATCAAGTGTCAACTTCTAAATGTATCTTATCTGTGTTATAGACAGACGTAGGAGAGAAAAGTACAAGGAGACAGAGAGGCTGAATATTAAAAGTTAAGTAATCCATTGGGGAAAAAAGGCCATTACATGAATATTTCCCAGAATATTTCTTTGTCAGTAGCCTGGATCCCCGTTGCTCAGAATAATGAAGGAACTGAAATGTAGAAGTACAGGCATGAATTTGACTGCGGTAACCTATGGAATTGTCTCATAGTTCAGGATAAGGTTCCTTTCTTAATTTTTGGAGGAGTATAATCTTTTCCTTATTTGATCTTGGATAGGGGCTACGCGCGATGATTACCCATGACACAAGATTCTTGCCCACACTGACACCATCAGCATAAGCTTCATATTTTAACCTGACTCAGGAGAGCAGTCTTATCCGTTCCTCTGGGCTAGCATTATTACTACCGACTTCCTCTCTTTCTTGAGAACGCTCCTTCTGAAAGCCAGCTTATCTGCGAATATGAAGAGTTCTTAGAGAAAGTAGAAGACAAACCAAAAGAAAACCACAAATTCAACATCCTTGGAAGGCTAAGAGGAAGAAAAAAACAGGGAGTTACGAGTTATGAATTGTATAGCTTAAAGAAAAAAGAAAGGACTCAACAGACACAAAAAGTGTTTTTTTGTTTTTTTGTTTTTTCTGATAATTTAAAAGCAGACTTTCTGGCACAAAAGAGTTTGTAAATGTCAGTGACTGCCGCACGAGCTCTCACCGGGTCTCAAGGGTTGGTGATTCCCTACTGAGAGATAAAGAACCGTTGGATGAAGAGTTCACATTGGTGATTGAGTCCTCCTAGGATGTTTTTCCAGGATATGACAAAATGCCTTCTGGGGCATCCCACATCTGCTGACTGTCACCCACACATGTGGATTCATAGCAGCATGCCTTGGTCCCAATCGGGAAAGCAGAGACAGATCGACATGTTCATCAGAGAGGGAATCTCATGTGAGGAATTCGTTGCAAAAGGATTGGGATGATCTAGAGGAGCAAAACCAGAGAGGTTAGCTGATCCGATGACTGACAATTACGGTCAACTACGATCACACCTAGAGCGAGGAGACGAACGAAACATGACTGTACCCAGAGTCCCATAACCATGGGGACCTGCTGCCTGCACGGCACCTCAGGACCAGCCATTCACCAGCCACCCTCGCTACTCTGTTCTTTCCAAAACTACTGATCACTACTATCGCTGCCCCTGCTCTTGCCTTCGCTGATGTGGTCGCTGCCACTGCCACACGTGCAAGCAGAAACCATACAAATGGCTCCTCCTTTCCTTCAGCTTTCATTTCCTACCTCCCATCAGATGCCACCTGGCAAGAAATTTTGCAAATGAGTCTAGCATTCTTCCCACTGCTGTGGTAAAGAGAAGGTCAAGTAAAAAGCCGAGAGATGATGGGTACTATCCAAAATATGGAGATGCCCTCAACAGAAATCTGAGAGGAACCTTTGAGACCTACGAAGTCAGACTTCAACACACAGTTGATGTTTGCCTAATACCTCTCAAGTCTGGAAT
>NW_011888935.1:1545167-1549086 GCF_000151845.1 Pteropus vampyrus | reverse complement strand
TATCTGCGAATATGAAGAGTTCTTAGAGAAAGTAGAAGACAAACCAAAAGAAAACCACAAATTCAACATCCTTGGAAGGCTAAGAGGAAGAAAAAAACAGGGAGTTACGAGTTATGAATTGTATAGCTTAAAGAAAAAAGAAAGGACTCAACAGACACAAAAAGTGTTTTTTTGTTTTTTTGTTTTTTCTGATAATTTAAAAGCAGACTTTCTGGCACAAAAGAGTTTGTAAATGTCAGTGACTGCCGCACGAGCTCTCACCGGGTCTCAAGGGTTGGTGATTCCCTACTGAGAGATAAAGAACCGTTGGATGAAGAGTTCACATTGGTGATTGAGTCCTCCTAGGATGTTTTTCCAGGATATGACAAAATGCCTTCTGGGGCATCCCACATCTGCTGACTGTCACCCACACATGTGGATTCATAGCAGCATGCCTTGGTCCCAATCGGGAAAGCAGAGACAGATCGACATGTTCATCAGAGAGGGAATCTCATGTGAGGAATTCGTTGCAAAAGGATTGGGATGATCTAGAGGAGCAAAACCAGAGAGGTTAGCTGATCCGATGACTGACAATTACGGTCAACTACGATCACACCTAGAGCGAGGAGACGAACGAAACATGACTGTACCCAGAGTCCCATAACCATGGGGACCTGCTGCCTGCACGGCACCTCAGGACCAGCCATTCACCAGCCACCCTCGCTACTCTGTTCTTTCCAAAACTACTGATCACTACTATCGCTGCCCCTGCTCTTGCCTTCGCTGATGTGGTCGCTGCCACTGCCACACGTGCAAGCAGAAACCATACAAATGGCTCCTCCTTTCCTTCAGCTTTCATTTCCTACCTCCCATCAGATGCCACCTGGCAAGAAATTTTGCAAATGAGTCTAGCATTCTTCCCACTGCTGTGGTAAAGAGAAGGTCAAGTAAAAAGCCGAGAGATGATGGGTACTATCCAAAATATGGAGATGCCCTCAACAGAAATCTGAGAGGAACCTTTGAGACCTACGAAGTCAGACTTCAACACACAGTTGATGTTTGCCTAATACCTCTCAAGTCTGGAATTTTACAAGAAAAGACAAAAACGAGAGATAATTAAGTAGCTCATTCTTCTCATTCTCGAAGAATGAGATGTGCATTTTTGAACAATACCTTGAAATTTAAGAAAGATAAGACAATGTACATCACAATTTTAGACAAAGAAATTATTTTCCCAAGGCGTAGATAGACTTTTCAAAAGATATTAAAACACTACCAAAAAAAAAAAAAGAAAGAGAGAAATGCCCATTGTTGAATTACCATGGAGAATATAATGTTAACTATTGGTAGAAAAGATGCATACCGTTTCACAGTTGAAACATTGCTAAAGCAACAGGATGCAACGCTTAAGACATTGGTATATTTGCATACCAGGATTTAAAACATGGGTAATGAAATGTTTTCATAGAATAGCTGGGTAAATGTGACCTCATGGGCATTAGCAAGTGAGGAAGAGGGGCCCATGACTGGAATCCAAGATAAGGTTAAACCCTAATTCAAAGAATCTAATCTGCTAGAAGAAGAAGGAGAGGGTATCACTGCACATCATGGAGATGAATACTTCCCTGGAAATCCACGCACCCAAGAGGAAATCACCTGCTCATATTCTTTTCTTCCTGCTCCTTCTCCGATCTTCTTAGCTGCAGAGCTCTCTCCATGGGGACAGCTCTGCCAGGAACAGATATCCTCCCTTGGCTACCCCTAAGCTCTCAGTGAGGCGCAATGAAGTGAAGGAAGTGTCCCTTTGTCACTCCATGGTGCTATTTACCACCTGGACTCCCGAGTGTTTCCATGCAGAGTCTTACAACGGTCTTCGTTGGACTCTACTTTCTCATAGGGCTACATAGTCCATTGGGCTCAATTGTGTTTGGTGAGGATTCAGTTGGGGATTGATTATTTCTCTATTATTCTGGTATTTTCCCTCCAGTTTCTTTACAGAAAACTCCCACCTCTCCGAGATCCCAAAACGAAGGTTCTCTTATTTACCAACCTCTTAGGGATCACTGGTTTCAAAAGTGAGATAAGTTAAGAGTCCCAGTTTGGCCTCTAAGAACCACATTCAGTGAGTGAAAACTACTTTGGACAATTAGAAGCAGTGCTTATGAGCAAAGAAAAAGCTGGATATGGTCATATATGTGCTAAGGACTTTGCGAAAATGGATTTCATCAAGTTCAGGAAAAAAATCTAAAATGGAGTATAAATTCAAGAAGGAAATGCTTAGAGATTTAATCTGACTCTATAATATCGAATAAACTCTATAGAAGAAAGAGGTAAGATATCAAAGGGACTTGGATTGGTTCCCTTGGGGTTTCCCGGCTGCTTTTGGCTTTGGGGCCGGGTTTTTTTTTAAAAAATTTTAAGAGTTTACAGAAAAATCTTATTTAGGGACTAACAAGGGTCCTCCAAAAACAGATCCTCTGCATAGCTATTAAATAGTGGAGTCAGGACTCAAACCCATGGTTACCTGAAGTCTGTGATTTTTCTCTTTGGTCTCTGGAACTAAAAGGAAATTCAAGCAACACACATCGCTATAATAAATTATCCCTATTGTCTAGCCATTATCCATAGACAAAATTCGTGCATCTTGATTCGTTCTGTTCTTGGGTTATGTTCCATTCCCATCTGGAATACCACTTGGTTGAAGAAGGGGAGGCTTCAGTTTCACAAAGACATCGTCATAATTCTGAAGCAGGATATTAGTCTTATTATACCAAGTCATTGACCTTCCGATGAGGCTCCAGGGAGGGCTCTGTGCCAATGGGCATCAAGCAGACCGGTTCCATCAGTTCTCAAAGCTGCCGGGACATTTTCAAATGCACAGAAGAGTCGTCGTTGTCCATGAAAACATTTACATGTATTCTCATTTTTAAAAAGGGGATTGAATAAAAATACTGTCTACCGCTGAACAATAAATGAGAAAAGCAACTTTGACACTATTGCGAAGTATGGACTATGATTATCTCTGTTCTACCTAAGAGGTAATGGAGGCAGAAAGAGGTCACATGACCTACCCACATTCCCCACGGCTTGGAAGTGATAGACTCAGGACCTGACCTCAGGCATTGTTTCCTCAGCATCTGTGCTTTTAGTGGCTCCACGTTAGCTCTGAGATAAAGCATCAATGGAAAGGGCTTGTCTCCCCAACTCTTCCCTTTTGCATAAAAATCTCACTGTTATATTTCTTTGGCTCATTCGTGGTCAAGAGACAGGGAGATTTGTGAGAGCCTGTGGAAGATGGCGAAACCAAAAAGGCTCAAGACATACGTTCTACTGCACGTAGACTGTTTCAAGGACAATTCTCTGAAGGGAATGAAGCTCTATACCCAACACCATGGTTATGGGGAATACATTTCCCTGGAAAGACATCCTAAATGCTTGGGCATTCGATGACTTAGCGGGTAATGCTGAGTGAACGAGCCAGCGAAGTCATAAATAACAACACGATACATAACATCTGGTCGCAAACCAGAAATAATTCTTGGAATTGTCAAATACGTTAGCTTACATGTCATAAAAACTATACCGTAAGAGTTAAGTCATTCTAGGTTTCAGTGCTGACATGTATCACGTAGGATATATTCAGCTGCAGATGACAGAGATTCCAAATAAACTGTGGTTTAAACAAATAGGATTTATACTTGTTGCTTTACAGGAAGTGAAGCAGGGTGGCGGTGGTGTTAGGTCAGCGATTCTGGGATGGTATCTGTGATTCTCTTGGCCTTGATGTGGTCGCAAGCTGGCCACTCCAATCAAAGTCAAAGTGTGGCATTAAGCTGAGAGTTTATCTTCATGGACTTTTCCTTTATCAGAGAGGAAAACTCTCTCCCGGAAGCTTCGCGGCAGATTTTAACTAATATTTTATAGGCCAGGTATATCAGTT
>NW_011888935.1:1530898-1545117 GCF_000151845.1 Pteropus vampyrus | reverse complement strand
TGAACGAGCCAGCGAAGTCATAAATAACAACACGATACATAACATCTGGTCGCAAACCAGAAATAATTCTTGGAATTGTCAAATACGTTAGCTTACATGTCATAAAAACTATACCGTAAGAGTTAAGTCATTCTAGGTTTCAGTGCTGACATGTATCACGTAGGATATATTCAGCTGCAGATGACAGAGATTCCAAATAAACTGTGGTTTAAACAAATAGGATTTATACTTGTTGCTTTACAGGAAGTGAAGCAGGGTGGCGGTGGTGTTAGGTCAGCGATTCTGGGATGGTATCTGTGATTCTCTTGGCCTTGATGTGGTCGCAAGCTGGCCACTCCAATCAAAGTCAAAGTGTGGCATTAAGCTGAAAGTTTATCTTCATGGACTTTTCCTTTATCAGAGAGGAAAACTCTCTCCCGGAAGCTTCGCGGCAGATTTTAACTAATATTTTATAGGCCAGGTATATCAGTTAGCCATTGCTATTACTGCTGAACAAACAACCACAAAATCATCACAGGGACATACAATAACACACGTTTACTTCTCTCTCATGTATCTTCAAATCAGCTGGGGTAGCCCCTGCTATAGGCTGCAAGTTGGCAGGTCAGCCAGGACAGCTGCTCTGTGTGTTTCTTCTTATGAGACCTGGGCTACCCAAGGGCACATGTCCTCATGGCCAAGGTCGGAAGCTCCCTGAGAGACAAGCCTCAGCTCGGAATTGGCACACTCCTACTTCTGCTGCCTTCCAAGTCCAAAACCAGAAGAGCATGACAGGATACTCTTCTCAGGGAGGTCATGGGGGATGGAGTGAATATGAATATTTGCTAAAAGGTAATATAATCTGCCACAAAAGGACTGGATTTAGCCCAACTCCTAGACCAGGGGCTGGGTTGACCGTCCCAGAAGCCAAAGGATATTTATCCAGCTTTGAACAAATGTGGAGGGGTGCTGTCCAGCAAGAAAAAGGCAAATGGCTTTAGGTAGTAAAGAACAGTGTCAACAGGGTTTGCCATGAGGAAGACATTTCATCCAGAAGGGATTTCTATATAGTTCGGTTTAGCTCTTGAACTATGAAAGCATTGAGATGTAGTGTATTTAAACAGATAATTGTCTTTTTATGCTTCTTACCTCCAGGGACAGGAAAAAAGATGAGGAAGGGGATTATCATCTATTATGTGTCTAATATATGCCAGCAACTATGCTGAGAACTTGAGATACACGATTTTATTTATTCTTCATGATACTTTGAGATAAATATTGTTATAATAGGTTTATGGAAGAAAAAGTCGAGGCTTTGAGAAGCAATTTGACAATTTATATATAACATATAAGGTAGAGCCAGGATCTAAGTCCAAGTTTGTCTGACAATAAGGCTTTTATTTTGTCTATTATGCCATGTTGTCTGTACTACATTTTGTTCAATTTGTTTAGGAGTTATTTCTAGAATATTCTATGTGGACTCTCATAGAAGAAACTTAATTATCTTCAAACAGGATAGTTTTTTTTAAATGTGTGACATTAACAATTCTGTCTCTCTAAGTCATATCTTCTCCAGGTTAAAAAAAAGTCAGTTCCTTCAATAATTCCATTTATTATATATATAAGCTCTGTAATAGTTCCATTTTTCAGAAGGCCCTTAGATGTAGAAGAAGAACTCTTAACCAAAACAGTCAAGACTAACAGCTGGCTGATTACGCTTATAATCATTCCATGCAATATTTAATTAAAGCATGTAGTTGCAATAACAAGTACAATGGCATAAACAAGTTTGGAGCATCCCCACATTGGGAGGCATACAGTACAATGGCAAATACCATTAGCTAATTAGGAGATTTCTCAAAAATAAGATTGGTTCAGAGACCTTTGGCAAAATCGCTCCCTGGAGTCACCATTTATGGCGTAAGGCAACGCTTTGCAGGCCAAACTGAAGATGTAGTACAGATGCTCCTCAACTTACAACGGGGTTACTTTCAGACGAATCCACTGTTAAGTTGAAAATATCGTAAGTTGAAATGCATTTAATACATCTAACCTACTGAACATCATGGCTTGGCCTCGCCTGCCTTGACCGTGCTCAGACACTTACGTCAGCCTACAGCTGACAAAGTCATCTGACACCAGGAACGCACTGCAGAGTATCGGTTGTTCACCCTCGAGATCGCATGGCTGACCGGGAGCTGTGGCTCGCTGCCCTGCCCAACAGCACAGAAGTATCATATAGCATATGACTGGCCCGGGAAAAGATCCAAAATTCAAACAACAGTTTCTACTGAATGTGTATTGCTTTCATACCATCATAAAGTCCAAAACCCGCCAGTCAAACCACCTTAAATTGGGGACTACTGTAGATTGAAGTCCATTTTGCAGCTGAATTCTCCATCGGGCTGTTGCTCATTTTCCCTTCTTTCCCACTTTTGCTGGGTCTCCTTCTGCTTTTGTATCCTTCGTTTCAGTCCTTCAAAACTTTATTGGTTATGCAAAATGAAACCCAAAGAACAGTAGCTTAATAAGACACGGCTTCATTTCTCTCGCAGGTTACAGGAAAGGGTGTTTCATTCCGGTTTACCCGTCTTGTGTTATTGCATTCGAATCTACTAATCCAGTTCCAGGCAGCTCAACTGGGAGGCTGACCTCGAATTCTGTTGCCTCTCAAAGCCGCCCCTGCATCTACTGTCTAGAACTTCTGCTCCTTAACCGTTGGCACGATCATTGAAATGCCGGCCTCCCGCCCCATCTAATGTGAGAGATGAGGCCTCGTGGGCATCATCTTCGACCTTTACAAGTCCTCAGGTGATGTCGCCATCTCCTCCCTGCGAACGGAGATCCCTGGTTATTTTGAGATTAAGTGACAGACAGTGAAACCCAGAGATAAAAATCTCAGATGCTTGAATCAGAAAAACCAAAATTTGCAGAATGGTTCCACAATATTCGACCGGTGCAATTTTGGGCATGTTTCTTAATCTGTCAAAGTTTTAGCTTCCTCATCCGTAAGAAGGTTATTTCAATAATTCCTAGATATTAGGGTTGTTTTCAGCATTAAAGGAGATATGAAGCTTGAGATAGAGCAAATGCACAATTTATGGTAAACTTGCCTAGTGCTTAGGTGTCAAGCTCAAGTCTAGGAACTTTCCATATATTATCTTGTTTAATCCTGACTCAGCTAAGCACTATTAGTCCTATTTGGTGGACAGTATGAGACACAAAGAGGCCTAATGGCTCAGTCGGTTACATAGCTGTAGAGTTGTACAGCTGTTAAGGAGTAGCCCCAGGATTTAAAAACAGGTTGGCTAGTTCTAGGGGTTGCCTTGCTGACCACTATGCTGTCTTGCCTCTACATGTATAGCTCTGACAATGGTTGTTACTGTCCTTACCTGTATAACCTTGAAAGACTGAGCCTCTCTTTTTTGGCCTGAGGTCATTCTTCTTGCTTTTTTTAAAACTGACTTATATTCCCTTTTCAACTTTCCTGTGCAGAAGATAAATTCATAGCCTTTTCCTCAGGCCTGGGTTCCCCTGGACCCCAGCGCTAGGAATGTCCTGTGTCACTCCGTGCCTCCAATTTAGCCTTCGCGTCCGACACGACATAAACCGACAAGTGTTCGGTGATGGCTCTTTGGAGCCACGCTCCGTGTGGTCTCTAACTCTCGCCGTGTGCTTACGGACTGCCTTCGCTGGTCAGTGGCCTTCCAGAACATTTCCACCTGAACTAGGCACCGTGCGGGGGATCAGAGCCGACTCTCATGGGCCTCGTTACTTCCGATGACCCGGATGTCATACACCTCTTTATATGCCCCTAGCGAGTGTTGGTTTCCTTAGAAGCACAGCGGAAAAAATAAAAAGTAAAGAAAGACAGCAGCGATTAGGAGATTCGCATTGGGGGTGAAGTGTAATTTTAAATAGAGTGGTTAACGTCCCCCGGCGAACCAGCATCCTTTGAGCAAAGACTTGAAGACGAAGAGCAGTGAGCTAACTTCTCATGATTGATATTTGTTACTTGTGTCTGCTTCCGTTTTTTATACATAAGCTCTTACATTCTGAACCAGTTTAGAAAAGAAGCGTCACATTTAAAGTCCCCCAATTTTTCCATTAACACCTCAGCCTTCTCTCACCTCCTTTTAGTCAGGGACTAAAATCTACAGGCTAAAGCTGTGTCTAGTTCTTCATTTCAGCTGTCATGGAATCCTTTCTTGGCACGTAGTAGGCACTTGGCAAATATTTATTAAACGAATCAATAAATGAACAAAGGCCACCAGCTCGTAATGGAAGGTGGTAGTTCATGACAAATGTCGAGGCCTCCAGGAATGTATTCTCATGCATGGGATCCTTTGAAGAAGCGCTAACAAAGCGAGGCCTGGAGGCAGAGTGGAGTGTCGGCAGGTGGTGGATCCATAGTTTGGGGCTGGCACCCTCCCTGCGTAGCGTGGTGAGACCCGTCTTCAATTAGGTGGGCGTAGAAGCCGGCTCCATGAACTGCCCCTGAACTTGGGAACTATACACTCAGACATTGATTCCGTGAGAATAGGATGTGGGAAAATCAACCTCGGGGTGTTTTTTCATTTAGGTTTGAATCTTCTGAGTGAGCTTCTCTGCCGTTCACCACAAAACAAACAGCAGGCCTTTTTTTCTCAGGGTCCCACATCTTGGGCGGGCTGAACGCAAAAGGCCGTTGCCAAAAGTCCCTCCCCGAGTGTGCTGTTTGCGAGGAAATACAGCAGAAACTCACAAACCATGGAATCCTGACGCACCGTGTAGAAGAACTTTCTGAGACGTGGCAGTTTTCCTTGGCTTGAAAAATGCAAACTGCGGAAATCAAATATAATCTATGTTTGGTGAGCACAGATGATAAGCAAAATAAACTTAGACGATGGGTGAGCCTAGAATTTATTGTCCCACCCGGGGTACTCTGAGTGTCAAAGGGTCTCTATTAATTATCAGACTGGACACAGACCTAGAACAAGACTTTCTCGGGCGAATCAGAATCTATGGCGACTCTCTGCAGAAGAGAAGCACCGTGGGAAAAGGAATACAGCGAAGCACAGGAAAAATTGCATGTTTTCCCCCCACTCCCCATTTTCCACACCTTCGATGCTGCCATCCTCAATCAAAAGTCACCAAATCGTATGCTCCAAGCGGGCTTTCAGGTCATCTACGCCCTTCTACTCAAAAGATAGTCCACGGGCGGCAGTACTGGCATCACTCGGAAGCCGACATCACCTGAAATGCAGAGTCCCAGGCCCACCTCAGACCTACTGAACCAGAATCTGTTCCAACAGCATCCCCAGGAGGTGCATATGCACTTGAAAGTTTGAGGGGCACCAATTTAAGCCATTTAACTAATACAGTAGGTCCTCGAATAATGTTTCGTTCACTAAAACGACTCTTGTATCGTTTTGTTATAATACTGTTATAACTCTCACATCGTTTTAACATTGATGAGATGCCATAGGAACTTAACTCTTATTTATAGCAATTAGCCTGTGGTAAAATTGATTTTATTATATGTCGTTCTGCTTTCTGTAAAGAAACTTAAGGCTCAGGAATGTTAAAAAGATTCAACTAAGTCCGTTAGCTATATCCAGGGCAATATCTCATACCTTTTACCAGGCAAAGAGAAGAGTCATAAAAAATATGGCAATGGGACAAGTGTCCTGATTAACACCTTTCATGAAGAAGACCTGTGTGAGGATGAGGAACCAGCAGGCATTTCAGGGGGTAGAATGGCAGAAGCAGCTGTTCGATCAGAGGAAGGAGTATTTGGGGACCACAGAGAGAGGTGCTATGGGATATTTAAAAAATTGAAAAAGTGTATAAGGCATCTTTAAGCATGTTCGTAGTAAATTTAGATCACGGCAAACAAAATAAACTCTAAGTTCATAAAACTTTTCCTCAGTTGGAGGTAGCTTATACATTCCCTGTTTCTGAGATTTTTTCTCTTCTCTACCTTGGGCGCCTACAGCTATGGGCATTGTGATGGTTAATTGTATGTGTCAATTTGACTGGGCTATGGTACCCAGTTGTGTGGTACCCAAACACTGGTATAGATGTGGCTTTAAAAGTATTTTTTAGAAGCGATTGACTTTTACAATTAGCAGACTTTAAGACCAGCAGATTATTCTCCATGATGTGGGTGGATCTCTTCCAATCCATTGAAGGCCGTAAGAGCAAAGGCTGCCTCAAGACTACAACACAGAAACCTGCCTGAACTTCCAGCCTGCTGGCCTGCCCTGCGGGGTTTTAGACTCGGGAATGCAACATCGACTCTTAGTTGGATTCCCAGGCTGCCAGCCTGCCCTACCGAGTTTTTTATGTGAACATATGTTTTTAATTCTCTTGAGTCCAACGGTTGGAGATTCCCTAAATAATACAATAAAATTCTATGTTACCATAAAAAAATGATAGAGTCGTATAGGCTCATATGAACATAAGAGTTAAGTGAAAATACAAAGACATTACAGTGTGTATTGAATAAACCCTTTTAATAATTTAAAGCAGACAAATAAATGAATAAATATGAAAAAAATAATAAGGGACGCAAGGAGGAAAATGTTTCAATTCTTTCCTTTTTCCCAAATGTAAGCTCCAACGTGCAGACGCCTTGAAAAGAGTCAAAAGGGAATATACCAACGTGCTTGTGTCAAAAAGAAAACAATAGACCAAAAAAAAAAAAAATAACCAATTTCACAACTTAAAGGTCATCTTATTTTACCTCTTTGGTGAGTTTTCCATGAATGTACCATTAAGATAATTGCCAGTAACTATGTGAACTCAGTCTAAGGAAGAAGTATTTGCTGTTCTAGAACTCGGGTGGGCACAACTTAAAAATAAGAGAGAAGAACATCTGCTGACGCTCTTGAAGAATTTTCAGTGCTTTGAGTCCCAGGACACCATCCAAAAACTTGTCATAAATCTTAGTTTTGTTCCTGCAGAGCCATCTGTTCCTAGGGGAGCACGCCCGTTTCCCTAGCTTCCTTTTGTTTTGTGAAAATCTCTCCCAAACAAATGCTGCTCTCGTCTGTCTCATCGGTGGCTTCCAATGAGCCTCGCTTCCCAGCATCCGTACCTTGGGAGGTCCCCTGCCTTAGAATCCGGATTGCCTTGTGACGCACCAGTGAAGTGTGGTCACCACGGAAGTGGTGCTGTGCCAGTTCTCTGCCTAACTCTTAAGAAAGCCTGGAAGCTCCTGCTTTTATGCTCCCAGGAGGCCTAAGCTACCGAGTAAGAGTCTGGCTCCCCCGCTGGAAACACCACGCGGAGAGGCCACGGAGAGAGGCTGCGGGAAGAGGGAGAGGCCCCGAGATCCCAACCATCCAGCTTTCCTCTTGACCCAGTGGCTAAATGTAGCCATACAAGTGGTCACTTAAAAGCTCAGCAGCGGGGGTACCCAGCTGACCCCAGTCTCGTTACTGAATCCTTGGTTTTTGCATCTGAGGCCACCAAGTTTGGGGATGGTTTGCTATGCAGCAGTAAGTCACCAAAACAAATAAGTGGTTGTATTCCTGAGAAAGAAAGGTACAAGAAATTTTGGGGAAAAAAATTTAATTACCTTACCCTATGAGAGTTAAGAACAAACTTCATGTTTCAAGTTGGCCTTTTCATAATCGACCCTTTTCTAGCACCAGTAGAGAGACTGAGACCATTAATCCGAGCTAAGCAGCGAGCTTAAAGGGCAAGTGTTTCTTTCAGTCCACATAAATACACCAAGGCCACGTCCCCTTTCCATTAAAGCTGAGAGAAAGAAAGCTAATCTTTCTCTCCATCTGCTGTTTTCACATGTGTGCTTGCTGAGAAGTATGTTCAAACACACGTTCATTCTCCAGAAAAGTCGTTTACCTGTCTTTCCAGCTTCAATATTCCCCTAAACCTACTGTCTTCGGTGTCCGCTCTCATTCTCTCTGTCCCTGCTCTGTCCCGTGGACCACCGCCATCCCTGTTTCTCTGGCATACTGCTTTGCAAAGAGTAGATCCTGGGCCGGCAGCAACAGCATCACCTGGAATTTATTAGAGATGCAAATTTCAGACCAGCTCCAGACCTACAGTAGCAGAACTTCTGGAGATGCGGCGTTAAAGTTCTTCTAGCGAGTCCCCCCCCCGGGCGACATTAACATGCACTGAGGTTTGCAAAACACTGCCCGAGAATAGAGGTTTGCAAACTTTTTCTGTAAAGGGCCAGACAGGAAACAGTTGAGGCTTTGGGAGCCACATGGCCTCTGTTGCAAACATCCAGCTCTGCGGCTGTCCCACGCAAACAGCCACGGGCAGTATGTAAATGAATGAGTGCAGCTGTGTTCTAATAAAATATTGCTTACGGGTACTAATATTTGGATTCCATAAAATATTCACGTGTCACAAAATATTGCTCTTTTAAAAAATTTTTTTCAGCCATTTCAAAATGGGAAAATTCTTCCTGGCTGGAGGGCCGCTCGAAAGCGGGCAGGGGGCTGGGCCGGACGCACCGGCAGGAACTTGCAAACGCCCGCCCTAGGGCACTGCCAGTCTGCCCCTATCCTGGACACGTTTTGCTGAAATGTCCATCTTTAGTTCGGCCCCTGGCTGCTGTCTCACCATCTCCAGGCCACTGCTCTCCCCTGAGGCCACGTCTTGAGGAAATGGCTCCAGTTGGGACATTTGGTCTCACTGAAAAGAGGTCTGTATGTGACCGCTCAGCCAGGACCCTCCTTCCTCATCAGGAGGACTGACTCGGCTTCAGGTCAGCCTTGATGGGAGTGGATTCAGGGAGCTCCAGCCCTCCAGGACCAGCAGTGTAGTCCATGTGGTGCTGGGGCCCTCGTCAGCTCCAGATAAGCCACAAGTGCAGAGCAGAGATGGGCCCTCCCGTCTGGAGCCACTCTCTGTGGACGGGGTGCTCCCTGGGGCAGGGGTTTGAGCTGATCACTTAGTGCCATTCCAGATCACACGCCCGGGTGGGGGGCGGGGCGGGTCAGGGAAGGAGAACTGCGTGTTCTGGCACAGTGGGAGCTGGCACAGGTCCATCGGGCCGGGAAGGCGACAAGCATCGGAGCCTTCTAATTTTAAAAGAAAAAAAAAAAAAAATAGCTCTGCATCCCACTGCTGCTCTCTGGGATGTCGACATAGTTCCTCCCTCCTCCCATCCCTTCCCCTCCCCGGGGAAGCCACAGACACCTCCATGGCAGCTGGTGTTTATGCTCCCACGCTGGACACAGTCACACGCCCACAGCCAGTCAACAGCTTCCTCCATCTCTGTGGCTGTTGTGGGAATGGCAGCATCTCCAGGGCCCTGGGGCAAACGGCAAGCAGATGGACCTTTTTTCTTTTTTTAAATATCGTTAAAAGAAGCAGAACACTTTAGGACTTCTCGTTACTGGCAAAGCCGAGGATTTTATTTTATTTACTTACGTTATTACGTAAGTAAAGCAGGGAGGTGTTAAACTGGCGAACTTTTCTCTTCCTGCTTCGGAATCAGACCAGATCCTCTCCTGAAAAAGACCAGGAACACAGTCCATCCATTGTTGCATTCAAAGTTTCCCATCTGGAGCTGGCCTGGGGGTGCAGCCTGAGCAAAGGGGGTGACTTCCTAACCAGTGGCTGCATCACATTGTATGGCAGAAAAGCAGGACATGGCTGGTAGAGTGGTTAGGACAACTTCATCATTAACAGTTACCGTGAAGAGGGCACTCGACACCAGATCATGAAACAGAGACGTAGAGAGACAGGTAACTTGTTCAAGGTCGCCCAGTTAAGTGGCCGAAACCGATTGCACCCAGGGTGCTCCCCGCCACGCACTGATCTAAGCACCTTACATAATTAACTCATTCAGTCCTCATCTTCCAGAGCAGACACCATCATGATCCACATTTACATAACAGTGACTGAGCTCCATGGGCTCAGTTGGGTTAATAGTGATGAATAAGTGAGCTGTGCCCTAAAAGCCTACTTGCCGGACAGGTAGCTGACGCTTTAATAAATGGGGACTGTTATTTATTACATATTATAGATCTAGAGTCCATCTAGGCTACATGGACTTTTTAATCTATTTTAGTAATTTTTTTCTTACTAAAAAGTATATATTCATCATAGAAAATGCAGTCAGAATGAAGAAAACAGTTTTGTAATTCCAGCAGTAAGAGATTAGAACTATTAACGTTTCGGTATATATTCTTCTCATCTTTTTCTATGCGGAGGCATATAATTATTTTTACAAAGTTGAGATAATATTGTACTTCCTGTGGAACACTAAATTGTGTATTATGAACATATTTATACATCATTAAATACTCTTCTACATTTTCTTTTTAAGGATTTTTTTCTTTTTCCCCGTTAGTTTTCCCTTTTATTTTTAAAATTCATTCTCTATTGTTGGGTATTCGGGTTACTTTCAATTTTTTTCCTATCACATAAGCAAAGCTTCGATGAAAATTCTTACGTTAAGTGGAAGAATACGGCTTCTCACATCACTCGGTTTTTAAGCATCATATTTGAGATCTGCATTTGGGTTTCTTTCTGGCCACATATTTACTGTGTAACCTTGAACAAATAACCCTTTTTGAGTTTCAGTTTTCTTGATGGTAAATGAGGAGAAGGATAATAACTACTTCACAAAATGACGGTGAGAGTTAGATTGAGAGATTAGCATAGACCCTCAGTGTTTAACTTCCAGGTCAAACACTATGCGTATTTTCAAGACAGAGGATAAAATTGCTTTTTTTACCTTCCAGAGAGATTGAGCTATTTATATCCTTGCCAGCCGTGTAAGACAGTACCATTTTCCTGGAAACTTGACAACATTGAGTATTTACATTAAAAAAAAAAAAAGACTTTGCCAACTTGATTGGCAAAATAATATTTCAGTGTGGCTATAATTTGCATTCCTGATCATGTGGATTTTTAAATAAAGGTGTACCTCTGTGAGCCATGCGATGCCAATGACGGGGAAGAGAAGGCTGACAAGTGAATGAAGACTAGCAAAGAGTTCTCACATGTGTGGCTGATGGGGAGAGATGGCACTTGGAAGAATAACACTTCATAACCATATAAAAACTGTGCCTCCAGAGACCTGATCTCATATTGATAGGCAGCATTTTACATTGAGTCACCTGGGAATTTGAGGCTGCCAAAATCTAACACTTGGACACTAAGTCTCAGCTGGAGGACAGACGAGGGAGATGAACCCAGGCTGGTTTGCACCACAGCCCCAGACGCCTCCAAACCCTGCTCCCTGTGTGGTGGGGGGAATCAGTTCCTACAGCTTCTGCAGCTGGTGGCCTGGGCCTCTCACTGTCACAGTCATGGGGAGAAGGAACAGCACGACAAGGTTGCCATCGGCCTGAAGATGCGATTCCTCTGGAAGCTGCCGATGAGAAAGGACAGACCGACCTCCATCAATTCAGGAGCAGCAAAACTCTGGGAGTTAGTCCTCGGCTCTCCTTCCTGGCTTTATGCCATACCCAGAGGAATTTATTCCAGCTCAGAGAAAAATAAGTAAGGAAGATAGGGAAACAGGGCCGATTCAGCCTTCATGACCCATTAAACGGGATCTCTCGGGTGTCACACACACCCACGCACGAACAGTAATGACAGGTATTTTTGATTCTGCCAGATCCATCTGCGGATGTATTTATTGCCTGAGGCCCTTTGCAGTGCATTTGTTAGTCTGACCTTGAACCAGGGCCGCATTTATTCACGCGGTCATGCTCCACTCTGTGGATACAGAGATACAGAAAATATGGCCTTGTCCTGAGTGGCCTTGCTCTCGGTGACCTGAGAAAATGCTCACCCAACTAAGGGCTTTAAAAAAACTTGTAAGCACAACAGTTTTAAAAATTGTATCGTCGTTAGCAGGTACCAAGGAGCTTCCAGTGGCTCACCCGCTCTTGCAGGATAATAGACAATGAGTATAAGACGAGGTCAGGTACAGTCCTTGGTGGAAAAGGGACTTTCCTGCTCTGAAAGCCACAAATGATCCTGTGACATTCCTCTGCCATGAGTTGTCCACATGGAACACTTCTCAGACCCCCAGAGAGCTGCTCCACCTCACTAAACACAAACCCCCTCTCAGAACGCTCTGCCCCGCCGGTGGCTGGGCCCCAATATCCTCACTGCCAGCTTCCTTCTCAGCCTCCCAGGACAGTCCAGCACCTCTAAAACACCCACCTCTGGGCAGAGGGAGCCAACAGATTTCTTTAGGTGCCAGATTCCCCTTCCTTGCTTTTCTCCACTGCCCTCAACAAAATCTTGGGCCCCCTGTTTCCCCAAGGTCTACCCTGACTGTCTAGCTTCTTAGGTCATTGACCTTGCTCATCATATTCGTCTGTCTTGCCACCTTCTCATCCATCTCAAACAGCTAATCTATCCCCATATCTTTCTGATTTTGCCTCCTAAATGTCTCTTCAGTCTGCTTACCTCGTCTCTACCTACCAATCTGCCATCCTCGCTCCCCAGGACTCTTGAAACTTTTGGTCTCCCCACATTTCAGTCGTGTTCCTTTTCAATATATTCTCCTCACCAAGCCTAGGGGAACGTAAAACACTCTGGTGACTCCCTGTCGGTGGTAGGAATATATCAGAACATGATCGCCACTGTTGCTAGGTAAACAGGAACCTCTGTGATATCTCTGCAACTTTCTAACAAATATATAATTATCACAGATGTTCTTAGACAGGTATTTCGTGACCGTGGACATGGGTAAGAACTGAGCAGATATATGTGTAAAAACTGTACTCTATTTTCTCTATCTCAGCCTTTTCTCCATCCATCCTAATCTTTGATTCCTACATCCAGCTGAAGGTCTATGAGAATAATAGTCCCTTTCATTAACTACCGTGTGCTAAACACTGTGCCGAGCATATCACATACATTATTTAATTTCATCCTTCATACATAGAAAGGTGGGTATCATTTCCCCTGGGCTTTTTTTGTTTTTTTGTTTTTGTTTTTGTTTTTGTTTTTTTGTTTTTTTGTTTGTTTGTTTTTTTAAATAGGTTAAGAGCACCAAAGCTTAGGAACTCTGAATAACTCATTCAGTGTTATCTGGCTGACTTCAAAAGCCATACGCTTAATCTCACTGTGCTCTGCCACCTTCGTTCACTCCAGCAGGCTTTTCTTGGTCATTTTGATTCTTACTGATTCCTCTTCCTCTGAACCGCTGTAGTTACTTCTGGCTGTTGACACTCAACTCTGAATCTTATGATGTTCTATGCTGATCTGTTGGGGTTCCATGTATAGTTTTCTGTCTCTCCCATTGTCCTTGTGCAATAGGATAGTGATGGCTGCCATCTCTGTCTCTCTCCTTACTGGGCTAATTTGGGATAAAGAATATTAGGTCTGCATCAGGCACCCTTTATGGTTGCTTACAGCCCCACGTGGAATGGGGCAGGGGGAAAATGAAGCCGGAGTTCATCAAGGGAGCAATCTGCCTAGAAAGGGTAGTTGAGGGGAGAGCCTACATTAAACAGGGTGCCCACTGAGGCAGCCAAGCCTTTTGAAAGTGTTACGGTAGTTTTGGTCACATTTGCACTTTTCCCAAGCAGCTAGATAATCGTAAAAGGAAGCATTGCATCCACATGGAAAAGGCAAGCGTAGACTCCTTTGAAAACATGTACATCTTATCGATGGGATAGCATTCTGCAAAATTTAAAAACAAAAACAAAAACAAAAACCATATGCTATCATGGTGGTGAGCGTTAAAGTAACAAACTCTAGCCAGTGCCGCCTCCCAAGCAGCTCGGATTTCATTTTGCAAGTTGCTATAGTCCTTTTTCTTTCTCGATTTCTCGATTATGAGCCTTCGTTTTAATCATCCCACGGACTTGCAGTGAGGAGACTGTTCAGCCTGTGTTTACACTGTTACTATCATCGTGTCTTGCTAACTGGTTCTTCTTACACGTGACTACTGGGATTTGTTTTGTTTTTTTTCTTTTTAATTAAATTATTGGGGTGATATTGGTTAATAAAGTCAAATAAGTTTCAAGCGTACGATTCAATAATATGTCATATGTATATTGCACTGTGTATTTTAACTATATGTTCCACTGCTTAGCTACTTTTTCTTCATATTTGATCTGAACTCCGACCTCTGCTTCTGGTTATGAAGTAGACATAACTCTGGGCTGCAACAATCAGGTTAAGTTGCTCTCTCTGTCAGGCATTTTGAATGAGACTCACTCTTCTGAGCCTGTTTTCAGAAAAGTAGGTCAAAGTCATAAAGAACAGACTTCCTGAGTACTGACTTCCCAGCTCATCAT
>NW_011888935.1:1529198-1530848 GCF_000151845.1 Pteropus vampyrus | reverse complement strand
CCTATCACATAAGCAAAGCTTCGATGAAAATTCTTACGTTAAGTGGAAGAATACGGCTTCTCACATCACTCGGTTTTTAAGCATCATATTTGAGATCTGCATTTGGGTTTCTTTCTGGCCACATATTTACTGTGTAACCTTGAACAAATAACCCTTTTTGAGTTTCAGTTTTCTCGATGGTAAATGAGGAGAAGGATAATAACTACTTCACAAAATGACGGTGAGAGTTAGATTGAGAGATTAGCATAGACCCTCAGTGTTTAACTTCCAGGTCAAACACTATGCGTATTTTCAAGACATAGGATAAAATTGCTTTTTTTACCTTCCAGAGAGATTGAGCTATTTATATCCTTGCCAGCCGTGTAAGACAGTACCATTTCCCTGGAAACTTGACAACATTGAGTATTTACATTAAAAAAAAAAAAAAAAAGACTTTGCCAACTTGATTGGCAAAATAATATTTCAGTGTGGCTATAATTTGCATTCCTGATCATGTGGATTTTTAAATAAAAGTGTACCTCTGTGAGCCATGCGATGCCAATGACGGGGAAAAGAAGGCTGACAAGTGAATGAAGACTAGCAAAGAGTTCTCACATGTGTGGCTGATGGGGAGAGATGGCACTTGGAAGAATAACACTTCATAACCATATAAAAACCGTGCCTCCAGAGACCTGATCTCATATTGATAGGCAGCATTTTACATTGAGTCACCTGGGAATTTGAGGCTGCCAAAATCTAACGCTTGGACACTAAGTCTCAGCTGGAGGACAAACGAGGGAGATGAACCCAGGCTGGTTTGCACCACAGCCCCAGACGCCTCCAAACCCTGCTCCCTGTGTGGTGGGGGGAATCAGTTCCTACAGCTTCTGCAGCTGGTGGCCTGGGCCTCTCACTGTCACAGTCATGGGGAGAAGGAACAGCACGACAAGGTTGCCATCGGCCTGAAGATGCGATTCCTCTGGAAGCTGCCGATGAGAAAGGACAGACCGACCTCCATCAATTCAGGAGCAGCAAAACTCTGGGAGTTAGTCCTCGGCTCTCCTTCCTGGCTTTATGCCATACCCAGAGGAATTTATTCCAGCTCAGAGAAAAATAAGTAAGGAAGATAGGGAAACAGGGCCGATTCTGCCTTCATGACCCATTAAACTGGATCTCTCGGGTGTCACACACACCCACGCACGAACAGTAATGACAGGTATTTTTGATTCTGCCAGATCCATCTGCGGATGTATTTATTGCCTGAGGCCCTTTGCAGTGCATTTGTTAGTCTGACCTTGAACCAGGGCCGCATTTATTCACGCGGTCATGCTCCACTCTGTGGATACAGAGATACAGAAAATATGGCCTTGTCCTGAGTGGCCTTGCTCTCGGTGACCTGAGAAAATGCTCACCCAACTAAGGCCTTTAAAAAAACTTGTAAGCACAACAGTTTTAAAAATTGTATCGTTGTTAGCAGGTACCATGGAGCTTCCAGTGGCTCACCCCCTCTTGCAGGATAATAGACAATGAGTATAAGACGAGGTCAGGTACAGTCCTTGGTGGAAAAGGGACTTTCCTGCTCTGAAAGCCACAAATGATCCTGTGACATTCCTCTGCCATGAGTTGTCCACATGGAACACTTCTCAGACCCCCAGAGAGCTGCTCCACCTC
>NW_011888935.1:1521637-1526553 GCF_000151845.1 Pteropus vampyrus | reverse complement strand
GGGCGGGTATCAAGCAAAATCTTCCGTTGAGTCCTGTGAGGTCATTTTATAAAACTGGAAAAGACTTTATATGTTTTCCATTTTTCAAGCCTGAGATTTCTCCTTTCTTTTGAAAAATCTCAATAACACCCACATTTATTATTTTAATACATCCAAGAAAATGATTCTGAGGAGTGTATTTGTATAGTTAGAGAAGAGTAAGAATGTTCCAGTGAGTAAGGTACATAAAAGGGTGTCCCCAGTCCAAAGGGACACAGTTTTCCCTCAGAAATAATTCCTATGCTGTGGGTTGGGGTTATTAGAACAGAAGTCTACGGCACAGAGAAAGGTAACGAGCTGTATGGACACTTTAGTTCCAAGTTGCTTTTACCTAATTGTGACCCAGCTCCACAGGATGAAAAACCAGTTGGCCACAGCCCCTAATAAAGAGATATTCACGCTACAAAAGCAAGTCTCTAGAAGTCAACCAAAGATCTGACGTGTAATTATTACCACAGGGTGTTTGAAAGCTCAGGTAGAGATCTTGACTTGTGATCAGTCTAGAATCTTTTCTTGGTGGACTGGGAAATCATCCTACATCTTTTAGGAATAGTGGACTCAGAAATAGGATGGAGTACACTGCACTTGATTTGACTTCTGGGGTTTCAAACAGGATTGAGATGGACACGCTGAAGTCCAGCTTCTACAGGGCAGCATGGCTATTACGTGATGGAGACAGCACCTCACTCTGCGTACCTTCATTAGAAGCCAGACCCCTGCGTCACCAGTGGGAACAACTCCAAAGCAGCTCAGCGCTGCTGCTGAGCAAAGGAGCATGTATATGTCCACACTGGTGCACAGCACGGCCTCTCCAGTCACCTCCTCAGAGACAGAAAACAGCATTACCCTGTCCTTCAAGAATAAGCACGGGGCACCGCAAACAAGTGGACATATTTTATTATACTTGAAAAGCCCATTCCAAGAAGAAATTCTTAATAATATAAATATGATCCAGGCCAAAACGAAGGGTAAGAGAAAAAGGAGCTATGCCAGTTCTTTTCCGACCTCTAACGTGTGAAATTTCCCTCACTTTCCATCTGTGCTCAGCTTCATTCACCCACTTCATTCATTCACTTGTTCCCCAGCCAGGACCCAGAGCCTGTGCCAGGCATTGGAATGGTGAGCAAGGCACGGGATACTCACAGGCTGAGGACAAGGTGGGCAGGAGCAGCCACATTATCAGCTCCGCTTCCTCTTGAGGACTTTCTTTAAAACAAGTTCACTGAAGTTGCAACAGTTTTCTGGAAGTGAGTTATTAACTGAATGAGGACATGTTGTTACTCCAGAGACCCAAGTTCAGTAGTGACACACCCTGAGCAAGTACCATGCCAGCAACTTGCCCCAAGGGTTGAGAGGTAGAGGTTGCTCAACGGAGGGCAACTTCTCTTCGGGAAAGAGTCTTGATGGAAATCTCTGCAGGGGTGGTTCCTGGTTTCAATGATTGATGGGGGAGAAGGTCATCAGACCAACTTTTATTTTGAAAGGAAAATCTCGAAGGACTTCGCTATAGTCCTCTGTGACTGGTAGACAGATAAGAGGTAGAAAGCGACTTGGCAAGGACATGGATGCTCTTTCAACTCGAACAACAAGGTGACCGTCAGTCCTCAGAGCTTCTCTTTCTGCTTAACAGAACGCAAAGAACATTCATGGTGTTGCAGCAAGGGGAACGAAAGGGTGACGGTTTGATGGGCGTGTCACGTCTATGTAGGTGACTAGACTGGATGGCGGAAGCCGGAGAGCAGGAGAGAAAGAAGGGCATAAGGGCTTGGGAATGTCATTTAGCATCTTAAAATTAGAACCTCGTTAATTAGTCTGGTGAAAGTGATTTAACATGTTAAATTTATAGGAAGAGACAACGGAAATGTGGTAAAGTCAAGACAAACTATAACAAATGATACTCTTGTGATAAATCTCCCTCAAAACACCACGCTCCTTATTTTCACAAAAAGTCCTCACCCAAACATGATAAAAGTTAAGACTCCTGTTGATAATTTCTCTTCTGAGTGAGAATGGTGGGCCAGCAAATAGGTACATCGATATGGTTTTCTCGGTTGTATTCTTTGGTGAAAATGTTGACTTGAAGTTCAACAGGCACCACTATTTGTTTTAGGGTGGTTGAGAATGATGGCTCATCACAGCCATTTCCCACTACAAAACGTTTCTGAAAGGTTCCTGGTAATCACTGACCTTTGTCTGTGGGGGAAGCTTCAAAGGGAGTCTGGGGAAGCTCACTGAAGAAGCCGCATGAGCTTTCGCCTCCGTGAAGGAGTTTAATGTTCCTCTCCGACAACCCCTCACCACACGACCGCCAGGAGAACTGTGTCACCGTCCCTTCTCGTCCCTCCAAGAGTCACCGACGAAGGTACGGGCACCTTACAAGACCAGATTTACGCCGTGTGGTTTTGCAATTTTGTAGACTGTTTTGAAATATAAAATTCTCTAAACTTCATTTCTTGGTCATCTCACAAAAATATTGTACTCAGATGAGATTCCTATCACACTGATGGTGACCTTTTTGGGCTCCTGTCTCAGGATTCACACCCTGATGGCCACCCAAAACCTAATGCCCAGCAGGTGCACGCAGGACTCTGCCACCACCCCAGTCCCAACTCCAGGAGCAGCAGTCACAAAGGCCATGTTGAAGGAGGTGGATATTCTGGGATGGCTTTGGCAGAGCTCTGGGCATCTTTCACTCAGGAAATCCTGAAAGGCTTAATAGTCTGAGGAAATAACTTCATTCAGATTTTTCTGGCCTCTGGGTCCCCCTTCTCTCTATGACATGAGTCTGTAGGACCAGCCTAAGTGCCATGAGTGTCCCTGGGGAGCAAGTTGGTGGGAGCAGCTGGGAGCATCCTGAAAGGCCTTCGTCTTGTCAAAAGAGCGAGAACGCTCTTCAGTTGAGAGGCCACGTCAGCTCATTAGCATTGTCCCTCATGTCAGGCACAAAGGTGTGTGACACTAGGGATGGCTGTTCTAGCTCCTTCCACCCCCTGCGGAGGGGGTTTGGTCTTGGCTGCATGCAGAGGGAAGCTAGGACCTTGGGGTTAAGAGCTTTCAAAGTCTATGAGCCTTGGAGGGAACTTAGCCTAGTGGTTTTCAGGTGACCTTCAGCTATGGAATGCTTTGTTCGGGAAACCATACTGAAAGTACATTGCCAGAAACAGAGGAAGACAGGCGAGCTCTGACAGAAGCAGGGGCAGAGCAAGCTCAGGCCCCCGGCCACGAAGACCCAGCGCAGAGCCTCCGGAGCCACGCGGTCCAACAGGGCAGTCATCGGCCACACGGGGCTATTTAAATGTTAGTTCATTAAAATGAACTAAAACTTAAGATTCAGTGTCTCAGTCACGCTAGCCACATGTCAAGCACCCAACAGCCACTAGTGGCAAGTGGCCACCTACTGGACAGTGTGGATGTAGAACATTTTCATCACAGCAGGAAGTTCTGGTGAATGACAGTCCTCTCTAGAGTCCAGGAGATTCCTCAGGGGACTGCGGGACATCTAAAACCCTGGGAAACATAGGTAGAAAGCCACTAGTGTATCTGACACCTGAGCGAGAAGAGAGGTCCAAAGAGGTGGCACGATTCACCAAGCACGTGGCTGGGAATTGAGCTTCGCCTTGGGTCTCATGCCCTCCCCCCAACCCCTGCCTGCACCTAACCGCTAAACCCTCTGCTCTCCGTTGCCTCTCCAGGGTTCACCACCCACACCCCTAAGCAATTCCGTGACATCGCCACAGTTTAAAGAGAGGGACCCCAGGTCCCAAGAGTCTCTGATGTTTGGGGAAGATACTTTAAATTTTATACATGTTTAATCAGCTTCAGGCACTTAAATGGAGACATTTAAACTCACATCAGGCTCAAGCAGATGCAGAGGGAAATACTGTCAATTAGTAAGAGGCTAATTAATCTTTCTTTGCCACATACACTCCGGCAGGATCTAGAAAGTGCTGTTTTGCTCAGAGCTGCGGGATCGCTTGCTATGGAAACAATGCATAATTAGAATGTTGATTTCTTGACTTTGTTCAGAAGCTGGCAGTGGAGGGCAGATCTCGCCTGCAGTCACCCCTGCAGTTAGAAAGGAAAGAAATTAGAAAATAGAAAGATAACTTTAATTAGTAACCCAGGACCTTTTGCATTGTCTGCTTTTCATAGAATAAGTGTATTTTATCCTGCATAACATCTCTCCGTTCAGATATTTCAGAGTGATTTCCTGATCCATCTTGATATTTTTCAGTCTAAGGGATTATTATTATTGTTATCATTTTGTCATACACAGAAGTTCAGACGAGGGATCTGTTACAAGTGATGCTCTTCCAGGACAGGCACTCTCCAGGACCTGGTAACTGGCTGTGCTCGCCCAGTTCTAGTTCATGTCTGACTACCTCTTCCTTCTTGTCCAAATCACCCCGTGTCTGCCACTAAAATATGTCTGCTTACAAGGAGACGCCCTGAAAATGTCTAAGCGAGAAGTAGCATCTCCATGTATCTTCTAGCCAGCAGCCACCTGAGCAGCTGGAAGTTAGGGAAAGTGAACTCATTGTCGGGCCGTGTGGCAGGCACGAAGGCTGTTCTATAAAGGAGGAAAACAGTATTTAGTAATGGGAACTAAACAAATGCTCAGACTAACAGTTATGACAGGACACGGTGTGGTGTTTGTGATGGAGGCAATCGTGAAGGGAGGTGGGGGTGCCAAGAAGGTTCCAACTCCTGTGGCTCCACTGAAATCATGTTTTCTAATACCACACCCCCAAACCTCAGCATGTGTAGCTCCTTGGCTTCTTCACCTGTCTGGATAATTTCCGTTCATTAACCAAAGTTCAGCTGAGGTCACCTTACCTGTGAACCCTCTCTTACCACACCACCTTCCCAGATCATAG
>NW_011888935.1:1511186-1521302 GCF_000151845.1 Pteropus vampyrus | reverse complement strand
CGGGACCTTTTGCATTGTCTGCTTTTCATAGAATAAGCGTATTTTATCCTGCATAACATCTCTCCGTTCAGATATTTCAGAGTGATTTCCTGATCCATCTTGATATTTTTCAGTCTAAGGGATTATTATTATTGTTATCATTTTGTCATACACAGAAGTTCAGACGAGGGATCTGTTACAAGTGACGCTCTTCCAGGACAGGCACCCTCCAGGACCTGGTAACTGGCTGTGCTCGCCCAGTTCTAGCTCATGTCTGACTACCTCTTCCTTCTTGTCCAAATCAACCCGTGTCTGCCACTAAAATATGTCTGCTTACAAGGAGACGCCCTGAAAATGTCCAAGCGAGAAGTAGCATCTCCATGTATCCTCTAGCCAGCAGCCACCTGAGCAGCCAGAAGTTAGGGAATGTGAACTCATTGTCGGGCCGTGTGGCAGGCACGAAGGCTGTTCTATAAAGGAGGAAAACAGTATTTAGTAATGGGAACGAAACAAATGCTCAAACTAACAGTCATGACAGGACACGGTGTGGTGTTTGTGATGGAGGCAATCATGAAGGGAGGTGGGGGTGCCGAGAAGGTTCCAACTCCTGTGGCTCCACTGAAATCATGTTTTCTAATACCACACCCCCAAACCTCAGCATGTGTAGCTCCTTGGCTTCTTCACCTGTCTGGATAATTTCCGTTCATTAACCAAAGTTCAGCTGAGGTCACCTTACCTGTGAACCCTCTCTTACCACACCACCTTCCCAGATCATAGGCAGAGATGAGTTCATTATCTTCACGGTCCACAGGGCAGTTTGTAAGTTTCTCTATTCAATGTATCACATTCTTTTGTGATTATTTGTGTTTGTTCCTGTCGCCCCTTTAGAATGTGAGCTTAACACCTCTGAGGCCCAGTTTCTTCATCTACAAAATGGAACAAAGCGAGGAAAGTACATTTGTTCTCAGATAAAAGGTGGCTAACGTTACTATATGAATGGATGGATGAATGAGATAGAGAATGTGATATACGACTTGGGTCATGAAAAATGAAAAGACATTTGCCAGGTGGAGACGATATCTTAATTTTAGTAACATCCTCCTTAAAGTTTGCAATAAATCTAAAACTGGGAACAGTTTGTTGAAAGTTCATCATTCACATACTGGATATCTTTGAATTTTATTTATTCATTCACTTATTCAATGAATATTATATATACATGGGAGGTTTGGGAGATTTTTTTCTAGAAGGACATAGAATACTCTCAGGGGGATTTTGAAGTTAAAGACATGAAATAGTTAACTCTGCAGACATAGTAACTAGTAAATAACTAGTAAATGCGAAAATGACACATATGAAAGACATATGTAATGAATCCAGTAGGTGTTCAAAGGAGGTAGATTTTGTTCTAGTGTAGAGCGAGGAAATTTTCACCAACGAGATGAGGCTTGAATGGGCCTTTAAATATAATATTTGGCAGGAGTGGCTGGTACCGGTTTGCCAACCCTGGTAGACCAGGAGCACAAGAACAGGAGTATGGGGAAGGTGGACTCAGAGACAGCAAATAACCCATCTACCTAGAGCAGAGGACTCGCAGTGAGAAATGGCAAGAGACAAGATTCATCCATTTATTCTACAAACACTTACTGAATTACTACTATCTGCCAGACACTGTTCTAGGCATGGAAAGTATAACAGACATGGTGGAGTACTAATTACAAGGAATTTATGTTCTAGTGGGCAAGGGAGGCAATAAAAACCTAGAAACAATAAATATGTAACAATGTCAGGAAGTAGTTAGTGCCACGAAGAAAAATAAAGTAGGAAAAAAGAAATGAGAGAAATTCCTGGTCTGCCCTAATGAGGAATCCTACTTGGGGAACGAGATCAAGAAAGTCCCCTCTGACAATGTGGCATTTAAGGAGAGACTTGGATGAAGTGATAGAAAGAGCCACACAAATATCTTGGGAAAGTTATTCCACGGGGAGAGGACATCGAGCGTTAAAGCTTTGAAGTGGCGGCACGCTTGCTGAACTTGAAGAAAACGAGGAGGCCAGCCAGGCAAAGAGAAGAGTAATGGAATATGATATGAGAGGTAGATGAGGCTAGCTCAAACTGAACTGTATAAGCCACAAGAAGGACTTTGGGTTTCATTCCAAGTATGCACAGAAGCCATTCAGGATTGGGGTATGAATGACATAATTACATTTTAAAAGGATCCCATTGACTGATGGATGAAGTACAGATAATAAAGGAACCTTAAGTAGAAGCAGAGATAATAATTATTAGGCTCTTGTGATGATGATGATGATGATGATGATAATGATGATGATGATCACGGTGATCACAGAGCACTAAAGACTATTTTAAGTGCTTCACATTTTAAACTCATTTAGCCCCAAAAAAACTCTAGAAGAATTTACTATGATAATCCTCACATTACAGATAAGGACACTGAAGCACACAGTGGTGGTGCAAAGCTGGAATTTGAGTTCATGCTCTACCCACATCCCTAAACTGCCTCTCTAGTTTCCATTTAAGCTTGTCCTCGGTGTAGCAGTAGAACTAATGAGGTCAGGTTTTGGATGTATTTTGAGGTAGAGGATTTGGTGACAGGTTAGATACAGGGGATGAGAAATAAAAAAAATAATAATAATTCCGAAATTTTTGACTGTGCAACTAGATGATAGATCATTTTGAGATGGGAACACTGGGAGGAAATCAGCTTTGGGCCAAGGCAGAAATCAAGGATTCCGATTCATGAAATTTCAGTCGTTGAAGACATTCACTCAGAGACGACCAGGAGCTGGCTGGTTATCAAAGTATAGACTTCAGGGAACAGGTTGGTGCTAGAGATAAAAATTTTGGCATCGCTACCTGTAAATGGTATTTTACACTCTAAGACTGAATGAAATCATTAGAGAATAAATATGTGAGAGAAAGGCCGAAACCTGGGGCATTCTAATGAGCAAGAAAGAGGAAAAGAGCTGAATACTGAACTTGGCAATGTGGAGATGGACAGTGACATTTGACAGGAGTCATTTCAGGGGAGTAAAGACAGATGCTTGACTGAAGTGGGTTCAAAAGACAATAATTGGTCATTTTTTTGAGAATGATCTATCAATGTCCAGTAAAGTTAAAAATAAAGTTACCCGAATGATCCAGCAATTCCATTCCTAAACATATAACTTAGAGATATCTTTGAACCTGTGCTAGCAAACCTAACTGGAATACTCAACCTAAATGCCTAGCCATAAAAAAAATAATTAATTTTGGTGTATTCATGAAGCAGAATACTATATATAGCATTCACCTCTGGAGGAGGAGGAAGGAGAAAATTGGATAAGGATCTAGTCGGTAGCTTCAACTACATTGATAATAACTTATTTTTAAGCTAGAATCTCTATGCGTGAATGTTTGCTGTGTGATTCTTTGTTTCTCTTAACTGTCATGAATATTTCATGATGTTCTTTAGAGAGGGAATTGGAAGAGAGGCAAAAAAAAGACCAGTGTTTTGAAGAGTTTGCTGTAAAAAAAGATACAGGGTATAATCGAAGGTGGAGGAAAGTTTTTATCTGTGAAGACAGGTGTCACCGCAGCATGTTTGCCAACTGATGGCAATGAGCCAAGAGAGATGAACTAACCGATGATGTAGCGGAGGAGAGAGTCCCAGACTTGTCTTTGAGTGAGTACATAGCATAGAGGAAAGGTTGGTCTTACAGAGGAATATGGAGCAGGTAGATAAGAGTCCAGATGATCGTGGATGATGTAAGGGTTTCATGTTTTTGGGGAGTGACCGCTGTGAGCAAGGCTATCATATGAGGCACGGTGGGATTGGTACCGACGCTTTCTCCGTGGAGGCAGCCGATCAGCTCTACTGGCCACATTTCCTTGCCTGGTGTGTTAGGCCATTTGTAGTGATTAAGTGGAGACTAAACGGGTCAGAAAAACCCAGGTCCCACCCCAAGCAGGTGATGTGCTTGACCTCCTGCAGCCCAAGCCTGTAATGGTTGGAGGCCAGAGAAGCACCAGCGTGCCAGGGGGAGAGAGCAGACTCCCCAGAGGCCCGATCGTGGGTCTGAGAAATGCATGCTCTATCGTGCAGGTAATGGTAAGCGGCTGAACGGGAATAGCCGATGTGCTGCCACGTTTCAAATGCCAGAATACTCAGTGGGGTTTATGTAAGGACTTGAAGAAAAAGAAGAAGCAAGTGGTTTTTTACTGTGTTTTTAATGATTGTTTCTTTGATTCACTACTGTCAGTCAAGGCGGCCTTCTTGTGTGTGTTAAGTCATGCACTCCTGGCGAGGGAGCCAAAGGGCAACACAGCTAAGGAAGGACCTGACTTCCTGGAGAGCAAATGAGCAGGATGTGGTTGTTCTCCATCAGTGGACATCGGGGCTCTCAACCTAAAATGGTTTCTGTGGAGATAGACAGTTGCCATTTTATACCACTAAATTTATATTCTCGGAGTGGTCCAAAGAGAAATGATGGTAGGGGGAAGACAATAACAGCCCCAAAGATATCCATGTCTCAATCCCTGGGAACTATAAATATTGCCCTTTATGGAAAAAAGCACTTTGTAGATGTAGTTAGCTATTGAGATAGGAAGATTACTGAGATGGCCCTACATACAATCACAGGTGTCCCTATGGAAAGAGAGGCGGTGACCATGTGACTATAGAAAAGGTAAAGGCAATGGGACCACAGAAATAGAGATTGGCGTGGTGCAGCCACAAGCCAAAGAATGCTGGCCGACTCTAGCGGCTGGAGGAGACAAGGACCGATTCCCTCCTGGAGGCTCCAGGTGAAACCAGTCCAGCCAACACCTTGATTTTAGCTCATGAGACCTATGTTGGACATCTGGTCTCTAGGATGGCAAGAGAATATACTTCTGTGTTATGTTCAGTCACCAATATGGTGGTAACTTGCTCCATCCACATTAAGAAACTAACACAGGGAGGTTACAGGGAGTTCGATTTGTGTATTTTTTTCCCACCTGGAGAAATGAGAAAGTGAAATGATTCTTTTATAGTCAACACGTCTACTTCAGAGTGATGCCAGCCCTCCTGGAGAGAAGAAAGTTGGCCAGTCCATGCGATACAAGAGCTTGGGCTTGGAAGTCGGGGGCCTGGGGTTCAGGTTCCTGCACAGACACGTACGCAGACTGGGAGCAAGGGCACGTTCACACCCCTCCTGAGCTGCATTTCCTCATCCGAAGACGGAGAAGGTGGCATACCTACCTCACGACACGGCATCCACATTCACCCATACGCTCTGCAATTCTACCTCCTTCCTGCCTCCCCCTTCACCCCAGCACCTGGATAAGCAGATGCTCCTTGCATAAATTCAGTCCAGATGAGGCAGTGGGCAGAAAGAACCGGTTTTTCTTCATGTCACACACGTCTACCACCACACAGAGAAGGACAGGGAAGACCTTTGGATCAAGCACATTCATTGTTTGAAGAAGAATGAAGACGAATCACCAAAGGAAAAAATCGATTCAGGAGATTCCTGTTAACAGTGGAGTCCACCTCTCCATGGGCTCTTCTCAGAAGTCACAGACCAAACAGTTGAGTCATCTTTTCTTTGTTTGTTTCTCTAGGAACAGAAATCAATTTCACTAAGATGAGACCGAGCTATACCGTGTCTTCTTTTAATGCTAAGAAAATGAAATTCAATAACACTGGATTCTACATCATTTATGTATCAGCCTTCTGGTTACCGCTGAGGAAAAACAGTCTTTAATCACAGTGGTTTCTTTGGTTTACCCTTAATGTCTGTCCTCCGTGAGGCGTGCATGAACGAGTTGACAGAACTGCTCAGTGCCAGGAAATAAACCACAAAGCCTTTCCACCCCTGCCCACCTTGGGACTGAGGCCTGTTTTGTCCTTCCACGTACAACTGACTTTTGTGTTCTGAGGTCTTGCCTCTTTAACGAACCTGTCACATCTGTGAACTTCAGTGAACTGAAGCTTGGACTTAAACCCTAATAACCTTACTGCCCGCTTTAGTATCTTCTCTCTTGGGCTCTGATTGGTTGGAAGTTGCAGAGAATCACATTGAAACAGAACTATTACTGGGGTATTGATCATTTATAAAGCATAAATTTATATATATTTATGTATTGGAAATGTAGTAATTATATGTAAATCATGGTATAGATACCAGTCTGCCAAGTGTGTATAGAGAATAGATTTTAGCGTTTTAAACATGAAATCGAGGAGACTAATAATCCAAGACAAAGATGATGGATATTAGGCTGGGGTATTAACAGCAGAGATGCATAGAAGCAGACAGATTTGAGATACGTTTCAGAAGTGAAATCAACACGGGATTGAGGGGCAAGTTCAGCTGACTCCTGGATTTGGGACACACTAGGGAACATCAGGCAATAAGTACATTTTGGGGGTAGGGGAGAATCCCAAAGAGTTTTATTTCAGACATGTTGCATTTGAGGTGCTATAACAGATGAACAGGCAGCTGGATATACAGGACTGGGGCTCGGGGAAGAGAGTCAAGGGTGACAATATGGATTTGGGCGCCATGAGCATTTAAGTGCTATTCGAGGCCATGGAATGGAGACGATCAGTTAGGGAGAGAGTAGTGATGGAGAAGCGAGGGCCCGGGAGCAGACTCTACCAACCTTCCCGAATTCTCAGCCGAATAAAAACAGAGGCAGCAAAGGAGCCGGGTGAGAAGTTCTCAGGGTGACGGGAGACAATCCGGAGAGGAAAGAGCCTCAAGAAGAAGGGAGTAACGACTGCGTTCGATGCCGTGAGGAGGCGAAGCGACAGGAGAGCGGGGGAGGGGCCGTTCGAGTTGGCGCTTCGGGCGTCCAAGGGGAATCGGGACGAGCGCAGCCGCGGTGCGACAGGGTCGGGTGGAGTATGGACTTCCTCGGCCCCCAGGGCGGCAGCCTGGGCAGTCCAGAAGGCCCTCCCACCGCGAACGGCTGGACACGGCTGAGCATCTCGAACCTTGCACAAAAAGTGAGAGAAATCATCAGACCCTCCCCCCCAAAATCCTAAAAGGGTACCACACTGATGTAGTGGCAAATTTAGAAAATAAAAACCTAGAATTTGAAGAATAATGCTTGTGTTACTGAGAGCAGACCGTTGCTTAGCCTTGAACCTGGGCTGGATGAGGAAAGATGAAGCACCAACAACTTCATGAGGTCAGGATCTGAGAAGACACATCTTCAGAGAGTAGCCTAGAGAAAAGACTTTTCTGCCTTCGACAAGGAAAGCCGGGTGGGAAAATTGTCTCCCTCTAATATGGCTCCAGGTAGAAAGAAGAAAAGAGAAAATAAAATTAATACAAATAATAATAATAGAAATGATAATGATAATAGTAACAACAACTACATATATGTACGTATTTCTATTTTTTTAACCATAGCCTTCTTTCAAGTGGGACTAAAGTTCAGATTTACCTTACCTGTACCATCAAGGAACCCCCAAGTCAAGAGCATTAAATTCAACTAGCTCAGATTAGAAGAACCCTCTGATACCCAGCAAGTTCAATTTCATAAATATGTTTAGAATTCTATACATTGAAATTAGAGAACACAGGTTTATTTCAAGCACATATACAATCATTACAAAAATTTACCACATACTAGACCATAGTGGAAGTCTCAAAAATTTTTAAAAAGCTGTAAAATTAAGTTGTTAACCAATTTCAGGAAGATAAATTAATTAGAAAAATATAAGGATGAAAATACATTTTGAATTTTAAAATACATTTCTATGTAAGGCATAACTAAAATGGCAGAAGCTTTAAGAATTCTGGGATGTCTTCTCCATCATTCTTCCCTGCCTCCCTCCTCAAAGATCCTGTGTCCCAGATAAGGAAAAGAGCAGCCCCCAAAGTCTGTAGCACATACAACACATAATAGAGAAAAATTAACCTTATTCCTTTAATCAGGAACAAGACAATGATGCCTATAATTGCACATTGTGCAGTAAGACAAGAAAAAATAAAATATAAGAATTACTTTTAAAAGGCTACTCTTTTATTATGTTCAGATAATACGACTGTCTGATAGAACTCCCTAAATATAAACATAATTATATAAAACAGAGCACTTGTTATAAATACCAACAAAACCATAATGCATCTAGGAATAAATCTAATATATGTGCAAGACTTCTTTGAAGAAAATTACAAACATGATTCAAAGACATTAAAGAAGTCCAAAATAAATGGATATATATATATATATATTTTCTATAGTTGTATAAAATATTTGCGGATAGGACTCGATATATCAAAAATTATGTCACTTTCCCCCAAACTGGTCTACAGATTCAATGCAATTTCATTCACATTTGATCCATAGTCTTTTGAGGAACTTAACTTAATAAGTAGATGCTAAATTTATATGGAATAACACAATACAAGAATCGCTGAGACATTCCTGATGAACAAGATGAGGGGAACTCTTTTGCCAATTTTATTGCTCTGTATGTATTATATAGTTTTGATTAAGTAAGAGAGAGCATGATATTGTATAGAAATGTAAAATAAATCAATGGAGTAGCACAGAGCACCCAGAAGTAGGCCCACACGTATAATGGAATCTGATACATGACAAAGGATGGCTGAAGCTCGGTCAGGAAAGACCAGGTCACCCAATAAATGATGCTATGGCTATTGGACAACAACAGCTGAAAACGCATACACAAAAATAAACTTAATGGAGTAAATATCTAAACGTAGAAAGCACGAGCTTAAGACGTTGAGAGAAAATATAGGATAAGATTTCTATGATGTCAGAGTAGGAAAAATTATTTTAAAAAGATCCAAAAATCACAAACCATGATAAATATTGGCAAATTCGAGTTAAAATTAAGAACATCCCTTCATCAGAAAACTCCTAAGTGTAAAGATCAGCATTTAAAAAAAAAAGAGCCCTTCTCTCCAAAAAGGTGGTGGCAAAATACGTAATCTGACGCTTCGCAGAAGAACCGATCTGAGGAGCTCTTAAACATATATAAAAATGTGTTCGACGTCTTTAATAATGATGACATTACGAATTAAAACTTCAGTGAGTTAAACTTTTATACTGAAGTGTTGGTAAGGATAGGGATCAATGGAAAATACTGTATTGTAACTATAAATATTGTAACTTTCTACAACCACTTTGGAAAGTAAAACATGCATACCCTACGTTAGGAATCACACACTCACACACAAACACATTTGTATACACGTTGAAACCTTAAAAAGATACCCTTGCCCAGGGACATCAGAGGTACGTCCAAGAGTGTTCACAGAGTCATCGTTTGTACCGAACTGTGTCAGCACCGTTAACACAGAGGAAGTCCCAAACAAAAGCAAGATGGAGAATTCAAGAAACATGGTTCGCATAAAGATCAAAACATAACAAAATTATGCCATATATGGTTGAGGATATTCCGGGGCTGATACATAGTTTGCAAGGCCCAGGGCAAAATGAAAATGCACCATCTTTTGTTCAAAAACAGGAAAAAGCCTCATCCTTTCATTGGTGGTCTCTCTCTCCATCTGTCATGGCATTTGTAAAAAGGAAAAGCTAAGCCTTTTCTAGGCTGAGTAGAGTGATAGGGGACCGCAGACCCTGAGGCCGGAGCCCACAGGCACCTGACGTGGACCCTCCCTGTACCACACCCCAGCGTGGAGGCTCAGCAGTGAGCAAGGAGCATGTGGGGAATCTCTACCTCCCTCTCGATTTTTTTGTAAATCTAAAATTTCTCTAAAAAAATAAAGTCCTTAAAAAATGGAAAATATAACTGCCTTACAATATTATTAGAAAGGTTCAAAGAGATGAAGATAAAAGACATATACTAGGTACCTAATAAATTGAAGCTGTTAATTTAGACTATTGTTCTAACTCTAAGTTGTTCTCTTCTCCTTCAGCGTAGGACCAGGTCTGCAGATGAGCAGGACCTGCCCCCTGTGAGGGTCTCCTCATCCTTAGATCAGCACCTGGCCTCACACCTGGTTATAATTTCTCAAGGCTAAACCTTGCAGGTTCGATTTATGTTAATAATCATAGTAATAATCGCAACTTCCCTTTATTAGTTGGTTACCTGCTATCTGCCAGGCCTTTATGCGAAGCAGTCTGCATAAATTAATACAGCCAGTAACCCTA
>NW_011888935.1:1506011-1510226 GCF_000151845.1 Pteropus vampyrus | reverse complement strand
GTAGCCACGCCGTCTGGAGCAAATTACTATTCGGCTGTATGCACATCATTAGTATTCAACTGTATCAGGGTAGGAAAGTATTTTGCCCTAAAAATATTTACATCCTTATCTCATCAGCTTAGGAGCGAGTATGAGCCAGTCCTATACATGGCTGGGTGAAGGAAGCAGACTGTACCAAAGTAGTCAATATAGGAGTGTCTGAGATCTGACCGACCCAAGTAGAAGCGTACTTTTATTCTGCTTGAAATCCAGTCCTCATTAAGGCTCAGCAATATCCGGTACTGAAAAATACGGTTGCACAGGTTACGCACTGCACAGCTGTAGAGAACCTGCTGTCTGATGGCCCGGACTCCTATCCTCGGCCTCCCCCATGATCTCTGTTTATTGGCCACTGATATTCAGAATGATAACCAAAATCGCTGTAAGATCTCAGTAATTGAAAAAGAGTGATATCTATTTTCTACTTTATTCAGGTAGAAAATACATAAATACAATCAATATCATGTTTTAAGATTTCAAAAGAAGATATAAAAGAAAAAGTATCTCTACTGAATAAAAAAAAATTTGATTCTACACATTCCATTTATTTAGGATTTTGCAGTACACAATTTATATATCCTAATGTCATCACGGCAAAGGAAAATAGACCCTCTCTCTTGCCTAGCTTCTCACTTCATCAGCCTCTCCACACTGGAAAATTGTTTTAGGAGGTTTTCCTGTCAGTAAGAGTTGACTCTTCGATATCTAATATATGAATCAAACACCTGTTAATAGAATGCGAACAGTGGTTTAGGAGATTAATTTATCATTCATGCCCATCCCCAGATCATTCAGCAAGGTATGAACAAAGATTATGCAGGATACACAATATCAATACATTTTAAGGAAAAACGTAGATTGGATTGAATTAATGATCCAGCTAGGCCCGTCTCCAGTTGGGACTGAGTATAAACTCTTTCACCAGATTGCTATTATAGTAGCTGAAGCAGCAATGTCTTTGATTCTGAAGTATAAATGGTAATTATCTCATACCCATTTATTTGAAAGCCTGCAGCAAAAAACAGAGGTTAAAGCTTTATACAGTTCGCGCAAGACTAGTATTGAATAGGAATTACATTGTTTACTACAGCACTTTCTTATGAGCAGCAAAATTTCCACATGGGGAGATAATTTTTCCAGATTCCTCAAGTTTAGGTAACATAAACTATTTCATATCAGTATCTCAGCACTTTTTCCTGCACTGAGAGCACTTCTGTTAAGCCAACGCCTCGTCTAGGCAAGGAACAGGGTCAAGGACCTAACTAACGCCTTTCGGAGGAAGAAATGACCATCAAACCACTTAGTCATTTTGCAACCTCTCTTTAATTCGAAGACACCTTTTGTTCTAACTTTTTTATGCTCAGAAAGTTTTCACCAGTGGTAATCATTATTCTATAATTACATTAAATGCCAGCTTCTGTGATCTCTCTTGAACGCTGTAAAACTGCGAAGCAATTCACCTAGGCCATGATGAACTTTCTAAATTAGACACGATATACTGATTTAACAGGGATACAGCTAAAGTCCAGGGAAGGCAACAAACAGATTACTTATGGTTGTAAATGTTAACAAATGAGCAAAGAGTGCATTCGTAATTCTCTCTCTCTCTTTCTCTCTCTCTCGCGCTCTCTCTCTCTCTTTCTCTCTCTCTCTCATCTTTCATTAGCTAACTTGCTGCTCAACTAGAAATTTCAAAATGATGAAATCATAACTCTTACACAAATTGAACATAAGTCAAAGAAGGAAGAAATAAGATATTGGAGAATTTGAAGATCAGACAATCAGGAATGTGGAAATGAATTTGCTAACCGAAGCGAACAGGATTAATATCCCATACGACAATAAACTATAATGTTTGGGGTATCCTTTTCTATAGGTTTTTATCTGTATACTTAGCAGATACAATTCATTTACACTGTGTAGTTAAGAATCATGTCCCTTACTTTCAATTTTCTACAACTTCATTCTACCCACACAGAACTCCTAAATAGCCAGCCAACAGAATCCAAGCAGAGTGAAGATTCTCTGTAATCCATAATCCCCTGCCCTGCCCACACGCAGGAAGGAGGCCAGCATCTTTTTGCTTGTTTTTGTCTGGCCATTTTCCTGACAGTCACGTCGTTAGTTCAGAGGAAGAGAGATAGCTGGAGAGAAATCAGGTAGATCATTCAAACCCACACAAATAAGGGCTACATAAAGCCAAGGCCAAAACACAGGAACATTTGGAATCCTAGAAACTTAGAGCTAGAGGGACTTTAGGGGTCACCTAAAACTTTCATTTTAAAGAAGGTAAGTCAGAGGACGCCTTCTTCACAGCTGAAAGAAGTTGTTAAGCCACCTTGCTCGGTGCCTTTGACTCTGCTGTCCCCTCAGCAAACACCTTCCTTCCTTGGTGTAAATAATCTCCTTTCTCCTCCCTCCCTCACACCCTGCACTCCCCCTGAGATGTTTCTCTTTTTGTTCTAGAATAATCCGTGTTAGAAATGCCAGAGAAAAACCATTTCTCAGGGTACTATTTCTTTTTCATCACTAATACATGTTCTAACTTTTGTTTCTAAAGGAGGGACGGGGCATTTAAAATGGGATTTAAAGTAAGTGGTGTTTTAAATAAATGATCTGAGATCATTTGGGGAAATAGCTTGATAGGATCAAAATGTCAAGCTACTTCTTTGACCAGGGTTGATCATCTCTGCAGCTTACAGAACTAGAGGATGATGGAGTCTCTGCTCCCGGGCCGAGTCCTCACTCTTTGCGATATCTTTGCTGAGTTGCCAGTCTACCACCTCTCTGTATCCCAAACAGAGCCGGCCACTCCCTCCCTGAAACCATTTCATGCTTAGAAAGAACAAAGAGTCTCTGAGTTGCCAGTCTAACATCTCTCTGTATCCCAAACAGAGCCAGCCACTCACTCCCTGAAACCATTTCATGCTTAGAAAGAACAAAGAGTCTCTGAAAAACAAAACATCTCATTTCTTTTTAATTTCAAAGGGAATACTTTTAAAATGCATCTTCTCCTAGGACTTTTTATGCATAACTCATTAAGACGAGGGGTTGAGTCCTATTATCGAGTCCTATACATTTGACAGTGATCGAACACAGAATGAGGTTGCTCTGTGTCATTAGATTTATGCTGTCTAATTGGTAGACTAAAGATACCTATTAATTAAAATTAAATTGATGCCAGTAGGAATATACAGCTTCTCAAATTTATAGCTCGTAAAAAGTCAGATTCTGATTATCGTAATTATTTCTTTCAAATGTGAAGTATAAGAATTATTCACGTTAATGAGAGAAAAACAGAAAGGAAGCAGGGGAAAATAAACCTTATTTGTCATCTTGTCTTTGTCTTCAAGTCTTAGGCTAAATTGCTACTAATTCATTCCGTTAAATTCAGCTCATTTCTGTCAATACTTTAGAGATGCGGAGAGAATGAACAAAGCTGCACTGTAGCCCCCAGATTCAATCTGGAAGTTTCATAAAGAGAAATATTTATGTAAATGTAGTGTTCTGAAGAAGCCGACACCTGTCATTTTGTTTCTCGGGCATTTTGAATGTTTTATTCTGTGCACTACCCACCCCACCCCCGCCCCCATAATAATCCATTAGAAGGAACAAAGAACAGAAGCCTTCCTCCTTGTCACGGCATCCGCCATCCTCATACCTTGTTTTTGAAGAGAGATTCTCATTTGCATAGTGCTTTCCACAAGATTCTGTCATCTGAGCTTCACAGTCCCCTGCCTTGGAGATGAGGCAGGTACTAACGCCCCACCGAGGAGGAGGCAGCCTTCAGGGATGCCAAGGCCACATGTCTGGGAAAGGGCAGAGCTGGAAGGTCAGGCTGCCTTCTCGTTTCAAACCCTATGCTCTGTGATGGATTGATGGGTCGATTGATTTTGATACAATCTCTATTACTGGAAATTGTCATTGGATATGGTTCAGTTATGAATAAATATGTGTGATTAACAGTATTCTTTAGCTTTGGTCTTTATGATAATGCCCAGGAATCAGTACTTCCTAGCTCTGTGCTCAACAGTATAGTTGTTGTACCCCAAAACTTAATGAAGCAGACAAAAAAATGGAATCATTCCTGATGAAGAAGACATTTTGTCTCACTGGGCATAGGTGAGCCATTTACTGCCATGGAAGAATGAATTCTTTCCAAATTTAGTTAATAAG
>NW_011888935.1:1490569-1504841 GCF_000151845.1 Pteropus vampyrus | reverse complement strand
AGGATGAAGTGGGTGCCAGCACTTGAACATCTCAGAGGAGGTCAGTGAGATCTGCAGGTACAGGATGGCCTCTTGAAATTGCTTTGATCCCAAAATCTATGACTTCAAAATTTTGAAGAAGACGGATGAGGCCAAGCCAATTTGGCATGATACTCCTGGATCTAACTCTTCACCAAAATGTGAACTAGACCCTGAAGGAAGAAAGATATTGAAGACTGTTGACCCCTTGCAATAAAGAAGTGGGCATTCCAGGAAGAAAGGCAAATAGAGTCTTTATTACTTTTCTCATGTGCTGTAGTATGAAATCAGTAATTATTCCATTCAACCTGCAATTAATCAGATTGCCAACCATCTGCAGATCCTTAAGATGGCATGATACAGCCGTAGAGTAGGGCCATAACTCTAAAAAATGCACTGCTGAGGCCAAGGCATGAATCATCACAGATACATGCTTCTGAGCATTCATTTGTAGCTACGCTCATGTATGCCAAGGATATCAGACAGTCTCAATAAAAATGGATCTATTAATAAAAACCGGTTAACTGAAAATGTAGATATATGTTATGAGACATTTTACTAATCACCATAATCAAATCTCACCTTATATGTTTCTACTCTGAGTTGTGCAGCTTTTGATCATTTCAAATTTTTCTCCAAAACTCATCCTGTGCTTCCAAACAAGAAACATGTATATTTTTTAAAAATGAAGGTCACATCTTATAGAACACACTCAGCTTATTGTATTCACGGATCTATAGACATGACATTAAGATTGTTTTTTTTCTATGCAGGACCTTAACATTGAAGTTGAAACAAGATACTAACCTGGTTTTTAAAAATTTGTAATAGCAGTTTCTTTGCTGGAAAAAAGAACACATTTTCACATAATAAGAGGTATTGTCTTCTCATGAGAAGTAAAACAACATGTCCGAATGCACTAATTTCCTTATTTAAAAAATGGAGAAGATTCTTTGTTCCTGGTGACAGTGTTCAGAATTGAATTATTTCATCAAAATAAGGCGATTTCTCCAAGCACTCAGAACACAGTAAACTGATTTTTCAGAAGAAAATTGCCCCACTATGTATCTATATGTGTCTGGCATTTTCACCGTAAGCATCTTTGCCATAGACATCTTTGCTGTAAGCATTTTACCGCAAATATTTTTTGCCACATAACTAATTGGCCATAAGGCAATTTTGCCATAAAAGAGATAAAGTTACAAAAAGGAAAAGAAAGACATTTAAAAGGACATGACAAAATTAAAAAGACTTTATCGCAAAATACAAAATATTTGAATCCATTTTAAATGTCTGCAGATTCATGGCGATACTGTGCAAATAATTGATTTGATTTTGTGGATTGGACCCAATCCCTTGTCTTCATTCTGTGGGAAATGTGGGTTCAGCTTTGCTCCCTCAAAGAGGGCCCTTGGTTTTCTCCTCTCAAAGCAGTGTGTTTCAAATAAGAAACCAGCTCTCAGGGCAAATCATTATCATCAGGAAGAAATGCTAACTACTGTAGGCCCGCCTCCACATCTTCTTGTCACCGTGTAGTTCGTTACAAGGGCAGACTGAGACTTATTCGTAGCATAAAAATGGAAGTAACTGGGAGAACCTGTCAGTGGATAAATGAAACCAAATTGACCACTAGCTTAAACACAGTAAGTCTGCTAAAGGCAGTTGATTGATTTGTCAGTGGAAAAATGAAAACAAACAAACCGAAAAAAGCAAGCTGTCAATCAGTTATTTTATCTTTTTTACAGCAAAAGTGCCTTACGGCCCATTAGTTATGTAGTGAAAATGTCTGTGATATAAATGCTTGCAGCGAAAGTACCTAGAACCGTATTCATAGGCTCTTTAATATGATTACTTCTAATAATGTCAGTGCTAAGAGAAGTAATTATATTCAATAGCAGAACCCTAAAAAAATTGTTTTAAAATTTAAATATCTCTTACGTCCTCCCAAATTTATCACTTTCCCCAGGAATTTAGAACCAGATGATACTGTCAAATCGGTAACCAAAAATAAATTTTTAAAGAACACTGGAAGATACCAGGAAGATGGCAGACAACACTGCTGAAACCGTGAACTCCTAAAGAGATGCTTAGCGTTATCGAACGTTTCTGCACTGCTAGTCTGGGCCACGATGAAGGCTACTCGGAAGTCAGACCTGTAATTGCCAAGTTCCCTGGATCGAATGGTGGCCCCCGAAAGGAAATGTCCATGTTTCAATCCCCCGAACCTATAAAAGTGACCTTATTGAGAAAAAGAGTCTTCGCAGATGTGATTAAGTTAAGGATCTAGAGATGAGATCACCCTAGATTATCCCGGTGGGCCCTCGCTCAACTGACAGGTGTCCTTAGAAGAGGCACACAGAGGAGAGACACAGAGGGAAGATGATAAGGCCGCATGAAGGAGGAGCAGAGTCTGGGGCAGTGCAGCCACAGGCCGAGAAAGGCCGATGGTCACCAGCGGCTGGGAGAGGCAAGTGGGTCCCCTCTAGGACCTCCAGAGAGAGAGCGTGGTCCTGCTGTCTCCTTGAGTTCAGACTTTTAGCTTCTGGAACTGTGAAAAAATACATTTCTGTTGTTTTAAGCCGCTCAGTTGAAAGGGCGGGACGTTCAGAGCCTGGAAACAGAAGGCTTACAAAAAACACGACGGCTGCTTCAACAAGCCTCCCTCCAGGGTCTCTGCACACACTGTGCCGTCCCCCGGACCGCCCCTTCCTGACGATTCTGTTCTACCTTTCTTCTACCTTTCCTTCGAAACTCTACTCAAATGTTGGATTCTTCTACCTTTCCTTCGAAACTCTACTCAAATGTTGGATTCTTAGAGGTCATGTTTTTCTTTTATAAATTCCATACCTATTCCCCAAACTACTCCAGAGATCTTAAGGTTTAAAATTTTAAAAGAAACAGCAATTTTTATTAAAAAAAAAAAAAAAAAGAAAGAAAGAAAGAAAAAAATTCTACTCAAATGTCACTTCTGCCGAAAAACTTTCCACACCCAAGCCTGGCTTAGATGTCCTGCCAAGGGTTTCTGTAACAAACTCTAACTTCTTACCACATCCTATTGCAATGCGTCGCGGGTTACTTGGCTATGCCACTAAACTATACACTTTGGGGAGGGGGGTGGGGTTTACATTCCATCTCATTAATTTTGGATTTCTAGTACTGTCCCTGGGACAGAGTGACCGTTCAGGAGAGGCGCCTCGATCTGTGGAGTGAATGAATTTGGAAGTCTACCGTGATGCGAAGTTTCGGATTTCGTCTTCACTAAAACATTTTAATTTCATACATTTCAGAGAGCAGAATTACGACCGAAGGATCGATGATACTATTCCAACACTAGCAGCAAGATCCTACAGATGGGATGTACTGACCAACTGTGAAACGGTCTCTCTGAGGTAGGATATCCTCGTCATTGGAAGTGCTCTAAAAAGGCCCTGACATCAACCACAGTAGGGACGTGATTTGCTGTGTTGTTTAGATGATGGAATAAATTATGCTTTAGGCACTGTTCCTGCTCTAAGATTTTGTCACTTACCAGATCCCAGAATTCCTGTAAAAGAACTAGTGTTATTTACTTTTAGTGATCTAATTCCACTGAGTTTATTGGCCATCCATCAGGCAAAGTTTGAACCACTATCCACTATTGACAGTTCATTTACTACCACTAGATTTGCTCAGATGAATAAGACCCAGTCCATCCTTGCAAGAAGCTTATCATGCCATAAGCATGAGGTGAAAGGTTGCTTATGACTCATCACAAACATAAAATACTGTGGGTGTTCATAGGAGACAAAAATCATAGCTAACAGAAGAGAATCAAAGAAAACAAAATGAAGCAGGTGGCCTTAGAAAAAGACCTTGAACAATGGCTAGGATTTTGAAAGAATTTAGGAGTCTTTCTATAGCCCAGTGTCTCATACTTAGTTGTTTCATGTTTGCTCATGTTTTATTAAGATCCAGCTTCTCTTGTTTTTGGAGAGTTAATCTTACATACTCCTTGGCTTTAGTCATTTTAATATAATGACATTTGGCTTATGAATAGCAGTCTTCCATTGGCTAAGAAGCGCGACATGGGGCAAGAAATCCTCCTCGTCTGATCCAAGGATTCTCTCACTAATTCTTGAAATCCCAGCACCAAAGAGTCATTTCTTTGACTTATGCCACTATAATGTGTCTCCCTTTGCAGTCCTAATAGTTGTACTTTTATTTTGTGATGTCTCTGGCTTTTACTTGATTGGTCTTACAAGAACTTATCTATTATTGTAATCTTTCCAGAGAAATGGTATTGCTTTGTTGATCTTCCCTGTTTGTTTTCTTTTTATCAATTTATACTTTCATTTTAGAATAAATTTTATTCTGTTTTCTATGACTTTATGAACACTTCACTCACTGCTTTTCTGCTTTTCTTTTTCTGATATAAGCATTGTCTGTGGAGAATATTCAAAAAGAAGAGGGTGGAAGATGTTCAAAATGTTCTCTTATCTATTTCTTCTACATCATCCTTTGAGAGCTGCCCCCGCTGTTTGCAGAAATCTCACAGAATGCACTCGTGTGGCTTTTCCAAGGTTTATACTAACAGACTCTTTTTTTTTTTTTTAACTTAGCAAATACCCATATTTAATAAGCTGTCCAGAGAGAATTGTGTAGTTCTAATTAGTATCGCCTTCTATTCTGAACATCAAGGCGCGGGTACCTGAAAGGTATTAAATTAAAATGTTTTCTCCAGAAGGTATTTTTTTCAACAAAAGTAAAACGCTTCCCAAATAACGTATAGCTAAGTACCAATATAGCTTTAAGTAAAAATTATAAAGACTGGTGCAAGGAAATACATACAATTCCATGTACCTATTCTAAAACCATTCTAGTTCCCCATAATGCCGCATTGCCTAATCTAAGGAAATGAAAACAATGGAAATAGCGACTCGTGTCGTTCATTTATCAATAAATTAATGTTTTTATTCAGCACATAAGAAGTTACTGAGATATGTTCTAAGGAGATAGCAAAAATGTATAAGATACAATCTGTGTTTTGAGATATTTCTAGTATAGTATAGTAACTAAAACATTATCTGAAGGAAATACAACATAATAAGAAGTGACAAATGTCCAAAGGGCTATGAATAAGCGCTTTGTGAGTTCACTGCTGAGTTGCTCTGTTTTTCTTGGTTCTCGTTAAAATTTTTATCCAGCGTCTGAGGTCTTTGGGGTCCTCGGTGCTTAGCACTTGGTTCAGCTCTCTTGAATTTCTTCTTTTTTCCTAAGCAAGAGCACAAAGTTGGAATAGCTTAAGCTATCACTTATGTTGGCTTTCGAAATGAATAAGCCATGAATACTTCTGCGGAGCTATCATAACCATTAGGAACTATAAACAAACAAAAACCCAAATCAATAGTTAACGTCACGGTGAAATACTGTCTTGTTTCTTTCTAGAGGAGAAAGCACGAAACACTTCATTCTCTTTAATCCGCTCTCACCCCATCATATACCATTGTTTATGATGCCAGCAATTATGACAACGCCATGTAACACACTTAGTGACTCATCAGCTCCCTCCTTCCAGAGGCACTCGGCTCACGCATCCGTGATGAATTATGGCTCGTAGAGACACTGCTTAATATCTGTAACCGGTTTTAGTCCGATGTAATTCTCAAAATGCAGTCTTCTTTTCCAGTAAATGATAAATCATAAGGCTGTTCCCTGGCAAAGAGAGAGTTATTTTTCCCCAGCCAAAGATTTATTTCCCAACCAAGTTGTTTTTGAATCCTTGGATGTCACGTTTGGCTGTTTCCAATTTTCTAAACAAGTATCTGCCAATCACCCAGCAGACGTGTGAGGGGCAATGCCAGAGTGTGCAGTTATTTAATGGGAAATGGAGCTCTCAGAATTGAACACGTGGTCTGCCAAAATCCAAGAAGGGATTCGGGAGGAGAAGAAAGAGGGAAAAATGGAAGGAGGAGGAAAAGTTTAAAATGAAGTAGAGAATTTCACAAGTAATATAACCTCATCAATTGGGCTAAATAGTCAAACTTATGGTTTTTCGAATGGGACTAAAATGTTTGATTTATCCTTGGAAAGGGATTTCCTCAGTATAGAAAGAAGACTGTAGACAGGCTAGTTAATCTCCATCTAAAACTTCTTTACATCTTTTTGCAAAAGCACAGAGACGCCCCCCTCTTGCCCACCGAAGCCGCTTTCGTGATGCTCGCTTTAACGATTCTTCATGAACCGTGGATTTTTGTCACTGCGCTACATACCAGAATTGAGTTTTCAAATGTTGCACCATCCAGGCTTCTCACTACCAGTTTGTTTTAAATTAGTGCAGTTATCCGTTGACTAGATTAGGACTAAAATGCTAATAATTACTGTTTTGAAGTTCTACGTTATTACTTGGCCCAAGACCTTGCCAGTGAAGAGTAAGAATGCAGGTAGATTAAGGACGTCATGGTACTTTACAGGGACTAGTTCGTAGAATACAGGTGGATGCCCGGACTTCGGTGTCAGCGTAAGCGCCTGCTCACGTAAGGTTTCATGAGCCAGCACTGTCACGGGTATGGTGGGGGTTGCATTCTCATTCTGGGATTCCTCTCCCTTGACAGCCAGTTTTCCTGTCTTCACATTTTCCTTCTTCCTGTCTGACCACTATGCTGTCGTCTTTTGCACTGGTTTCTCTTTCTCTATTGCACTTGTCAGTTTTCTCACAGCTCCTTTCTCTGCTTTTTCTACATTTTGCCCCTGTGATGGTGTCATTTCCAATAGTGCAGAGGGCCAAATTGTTTTATTGATCTGCCGGTGACACTCAAATGTATACTTCCTGAGTTAATCTGGTTTCTGAGCCTCAGACTGTATTTCTAACCAGAAACCTCTACTTGGATACATTCCACGGGCACCTAAAACTTGATCTGTTTAAACTGAACACATCAGCTCTTCCTGTTCTCAAACATATTCCTCCTCCGTCCTGTAACTTGGGTGACACCCTCAGACTACGTTGCTTAAAGTGAGATACCCCTCCCATATCATACCAACTGATCTCTAAGTCAGGCCAATTTCTTCTCCAAGATATCTCCCAACTTCTTCTCTACTCATCATTCTCTCTCTCATTATTATAATTTGGACTACGGACTCCTGACAATGTCTTCAAATCTCCCTACAAGCCGATCCCAACAAATCATTCCAGCCTCAGACCTCATCCATGACTCTACTGCTCAGTCATGTTATGGGCATGTCAGAGAGCTCACTGTTGCTTAAGTATACATGTACTTCCAAGAAGCTTCGCCCTTTTTCCATGGTTTCCATCTGCCTGGGATGCCCTTTCGACTTACTGCTTGTGAAAATTATGTCATGATCAAGGACATGGGCTATGGAGTCAGAGCTGGGTTGATCCTACCACCCTACTTAAGTATGTGACATTACACAAATTGATTTATTCTATGCTCCAGTTTCCTTATCTGTAAAATAGAAACAAACCTACATAACCTCATACCTTTTTTCCTCACATTTTTGAAAATTAAGATGTTTTTCGTTTTAGGTTTGCAACAAAATGAAGGGGAAGACATTTTCCACGTACCTTCTACCCCTACACGTGTACGGTCTTCATCATTATCCACGTTCCCACCACATGGTAGAGTTGTCATAACTGGTGAACCTACACTGACGTGTCATAATCACCCAAATTTTATCATTTACATTACAGTTCACTCTTGTTTTTGTAAATGCTACAGGTTTGGACAAAGGTATGATAACATGCATCCATCATTATGGTATCATATAGCTCATTCTCTTTGCCCATAAATCCTCTGTGTTTCGTCTCTGCCCCGACTCAGAAACCCGGCAACCAATGACCTTCCTACTATTTCCACAGTTCCGCCTTTTCCAGAATGTCATGTAGTTGGAATCGCACCATAGGCAGGCTTTCCAGATTGACTTTTTTCACTTAGAAATATGCATTAAGTTTCCTCCATGTCTTTTTGTGGCTTTATAACTCATTTTTTTCAAGCACTGAATAATATTTCATTGTCTGGATGTGCCACCATTTATTCACTTGCCCACTAAATCACATCTTTGCTGCTTTCGAGTTGGAGAAATTACGAAAAAAGCCTCCATGAACATCTATGTGCATTTTTGCGTGGACATACGTTTTTTACTTCTTTGGATAAATACCAAGGAGCATGATTGCAGATCATATGGTAAGAGTATGTTTAGCTTTGTAAGCACCAGATTGTCTTCCAAAGTGGCTGTGTACCAATAGTTTGTTTCCTTCTAAGGACTATTTTTGCTGCATCCCACATATTTTGATATGTTGTATTTTCGTTTTCATTTAGGTCAAAATATTTTTTAATTTCTTTTGAGAATTCTTCTTTGACTTAAGAGTTCATTGGAAACGTGTTGTTTAATCTTCATGTGTTTTTCTCGGTTACCTTTCTGTTTTTGAATTCTGGTTTACTGCTGTTGTCATCTGAGAACAAACATTATATGATTTCCATTCTTTAAATTTGTTAAGGTGTGTTTCATGGCCCGGAATGTCATCTGTCTTGGTGAATATTTCCTGTGAGCTTGAGAAGAACGTGTTTTCTGTCATTATGGGATGAAGCGGGCTATAGCTGTCAATTACATCCAGCTGATTGATGGTGTTATTGAGCCCAACTTTGTCCCTATTAATTTTCTGCCTCTTGAAGCTGTCCATTCCTGATAAAGGGATGTTAAAGTCTGTAACTATAATAGTTGATTTATCTGTTTCTCTTTGTAATTCTATTAGTTTTTGCCTGACATACTTTGACACTCTGTTGCTCGGTATATACAGGTAAAGGATTGTTATGTGTTCTTGAAAAGTTGACCCTTTTATCATTATGTAATGCCCTTCTTTATCCCTGATAATTAGGAGTCTGCTCTGTTTGAAATCAACATAACTTAATAATAAATATTATATATATGGATAGAGATAGAGATATTTTCCTTCTTCCCTCTTGCTCTTCCTTCTACTTCTCCTTTCCTTCTTTCTCCAGATGTATAAATTATATAATCTGTCAACACAGTAGCTTTGTTTTGGAATAAATTAAAATGGAAAATTATTAGCCATGAAAACGTCACCCTTTACTCATGTTAGCGCCATGAGCCAGGTCTCTTATTTTCTCCTTGGAGCCAGTAGCAGTAACTCCGCTGCAGAATTCACAGTTCTGATTACCTTTAGGGGACCAGCAGTTGTGTTAATATGAAGCTGTTCTCCCCACCATCGCTCCAAGAGCTTTCTTAACAGCCCGGTGGAGCTGCCATTTTGGCACATAGAACCACCAAGAGTTAGAAGAGTTGAGATGCCAGCACATCAGGGGCATTCAAATATCACTGAAAAATGTAACAAAGTAGACAGTTTCCGTATCGAGCAAAACTCCTCTCAAGGAGAATTACCAGTAAGTGTTCAGATAGAATGATGACGGCAGTAACAGAAGCAAGGGTAGGGGTTAAAGAATGACACCCCTACCTTAGCCCACCCCCACCCCACCCCCTGCCGCAAAGCGCACGCTTGAGTAACAACAGATAGTTGCTAAATCATCTTCTAAGATCTGTAAATAGGTAAAATTGTAAGGCTTTGGTTTTTCTGAATGGAGAATGAGAGTTTGTGGTCAGAGCTAAACCTCTTCAGACGGTTCCCAAACTTCAGCACATATCAGAATCCTCTAGAAGGCTTATAAAAACGTATCGCTGGGCCTCACAGAGTTCCTGACTCAGCAGGCCTGGAGTGAGCCCCAAGAATTTGAATTTCTTATAAGTTCTCAGGTGAGGCTGATGCTGCTGGTCTGGGGACCTTGCTTTGAAAACCATCGGCCGAAAGCAGAGCGAAGATTCTAATCGTTGTCACCAGGAGTCCTGCTTCCCCACTCCTCCTCCCTCCTAAAAAAAAAAAAAAAAAAAAAAAAAAAACCACAGAAAAAAAATTAAAGACAAATGTTTTGAAGGACGCCATATTATTAGCATGCTTGTCGTTCCTGATGATTCATTTGGTCAGGGCACCTGCGAGCCTCGATCCAGCCATGATGACAAACTAATACAACATAAAGCCACCACTCCCACTCTTCAGCCTCTTCAGCCTCTCCATCCTCTCTCCTATATTTTCCCTGTGGAGTTGATCATAAAACGGCTACCTGCATGTCACCCAGGAAAAGAACAAGATTTAGGCACAAACGTGAGAAAACATTTGGCAATAATATTACTTTTATAATAATAGTAATGTAGTGAAATACAAAAACTTATTTTATCTGTTTCAAAGACCATATTTCATCAGTATCTAGAACATGCTTTATTATATTGGTTAGCGATGTCTACTGAAATTGAGATTCTCAAACGCCATGTCAGCTTGCAAATTTCTGAGAACGAAGTCCCAAAATATTCCATTGCCTTTCCCAGTAAAAATTGTTCCATTTGGAATAAAGTTGTGAAGATGATTGGCCAGTCTACTCTGTTATTTAAATTCCTTTCAAAATCAATCTCAAGCAATTTCAACAATGATTTGATTCAAGTATATAATTTTCAATAAATTGAATACCTTAACAGCCAAAACTATATTTTGTTTAACTTTTAATCTGCGAATTCTAGCAAGTGTCTCGCAATAGGTATTCAATTCACTTTTGACAAGTGGAGAAAATCTGCATAATACTTTTGTAATTAAATTATAGTCATTCTGCAGGAATTCTTCCCATGTGGCTCACTGCTTCACAATCAGTCACTCAACTAATCAGCCCTCAACTCTGAAATATAGGACCTGAGACAAAGCCAACTGTCCAGGGTATTTTAACAAAAGATTGGGTGGTATGTAATTCCAGTGAGTGGTGAGTCAGCCAGACAGAGTTCTGCTCTCACAGTAAGGAAAAGAGATTTCACAGTTCTCAAAGTTATCCATGTTCTGTAGCCTGCATTCATAACTCTTTTTTTCATAAGACGTGAATCTAGTCCCTTTGAAAAGGACATTTCCTTCAGAAAAGACCTAAATGATATATTTCTTTTACAAAATCTTTGAAGTATATTTAAGAGCCAGGTATAATCTACGTGTTTGATATAGCAACATGAAATGTCGAGTTGTTTCTTTTGCTACTAAACATGTGATTTTCATATCTGATAAAGGTTATACGTATCAGTTGGATTCCATTTTGGGGGTCTGACTGCTCAGGCTTTCAGACACCACGCACCCTGCCTTCTGTCCACTCTGTGTAAGCTTACACGAAAGCCCAGGTAGCCCCTCCCTTGGCACCGGTGGACTGTCAAACCAGGCAAGTCCCAGTCCACGTGCATAGGGACCCTCACTTCAGCCCCTTCTCTGACACCATGAGTTCCAAGCCAGTCTCAGTTCCATGCTCTCTGAGGCAGTTTTTGGACCTGCTTGTGGCTTCCTTGCTGTCTCTAGAAAGCCTCATTATGTGGGCAGCATGTGTGGCATCATCCATCTCCATATCTTGAACCAGATTTTGGGCAGAAGGTCTGTCTGCCCCTGCCAAAACGTGTCCGGAATATAAAACCGGTGTCTAAATTAAACAAAGAACTCCACCACCATTAAATAAGAAGAAATGGACAAGAATTATTTTATAAAGTGATTGTTTAAATTCTTGTCCATTTTTTTAACACCATTTTAGACAAGAATTTAAACAATCCCTTTATAAAGTAATATACATAGATTGCACATGATCACGTGAAATCTGCTCAAGCATCATCGGTCAATAGGAAAATGCAAATAAAACCATAACACAATATCGCTATGCACCAATTAAATGGCCGAACCATTTTTCTAAATGCCAATACCCAGTGCCAGTCCCAGAGTGATCAAAACACTTGTACGTTGCTGATAAGAATGCAAAAGTCACGGCTACTTTAGAAAACAGCTTGACAGTTTCTTACAAAGTTAAACATGCGCTTAGCATACAATTCAGCAATCCCACTCCTAGGTAAGAAAAATAAAACCATATGTATGTGAAAAAAAACCTTGTACACATTTGTTCATACTGGCTTAATTCATAATCTCCAAAAACTACAAACAAACCAAAGGTCTATAACTGGTGAATAAACAACCAAACCTTGATGTATACATTGAATAAAATACTCCTCAAGACTAAAAGGGATGGACTAGTGATCTATGCAAGAACATGGATGATTGTAAATGTATTATGCTGAGTGAAGGAAGCCAGATTTAAAAGGTTGCGTAATGCATGATTCCAACCGTCTGGTATATTCCGGGAAAGGTGTAATAGTAGGGAGAAGAGACAGATCAGTGGTTGCCAGGGGCTGGGGTAGGAGAAGGGGACCGATTCCAAAGAGGCAGGGAATTTCGGAGAGGGATGGGAAGGTTATGTGTCTTTACCATGGTGATGGTGACTTGACATTTGCCCATGTCAAAATCCATAAAGCTATACACATAAAGAGTCAGATTCACTCTATGTAAATTATACCTCATAAACCTGGCTTTAAATAGTGATTCTCATTGGCCAGTGACTTTAACACCATTTTAGCCAACTTGTATAAAATGCACAGAACCACTATTTCTAAATGTATTATTATGTTTCTCTTCATCAAAACTGAGAAATGCAGGAACCAAATAAAAATAATAGGATTTTGTGCAGCGAGGACATTAAAGACCTAAAACATTTTTCTTTCTTCGTTTTCCACCTCTTCTTCAACCCTTTTCCCTTTGCTTTTTCAGACTTGTTATAGTAAAGATTAAATCTTATCTTTTTAGACTGCTCACTGGAGATTAAGTAAATTCAGAGATTGGCATGAAAACATTCTAAATGGTTTGAGTTCGTTTAACATTTTGCCTAATAGTACTTTTGCTCATATATCCTATCAATTAAGGAGTAATTTTAGATAAATGAATATCATTAGAGGGAGAAGTATTAAGCGTGAATATTTAAGCACTTATATTTGTCAGAGCAAAAATAATTTGATTAAATAATTTGGACATTTCCTCTCGATATAATTCTATGAAGAATAAAAGGGAAGAGCATCAGCCCCCTAGGGGATTGAATGGAATAGATAATCCGTGGTCAAACAAGCAAAGAGAAGCATTTTACCAAAAATGGAGCTTTCTGTCTTCATTAGAAAAATTGAGGATGCTCTAAAGAAGTCCATTAGGGGTAATGGTGTTTCTTAGAAGAACTGTGAGCTTCATGGCTTAGGTACTTGATTAAATGGCTAATTCACCCTCTGCTTATCTAATTGATCTTGTTTTCTCCTCCTTCACCCTGCCCTTGAGGTATCCAGAAGTAAATGACTTGTAGCAACCAGCAACTTCAGTCTCCTTGCCCATTAAAGAATGTCAAACTGTGCCTCCTGTTACCACAAGTTCTCTCGATACCTGAAGATGAACCATAGTCTATGGGTGGCTGTCCTTGTTTGGGGAGGACAGCGCCAAGTTGATGCCCCGGTGGATGGAAATCCCTTCTTTAAATGCAATTGGCTATCCTAGAAGAAAGAAAGAAGTTTGCACCCCATTCGCTCTCCCTCTTTTCAAATAAAAGTCCCTTTACTAGTGTGGGCAAAAAGTAATTTGCCCCTTAATCCACTTCTATGTCCCCCCGAGATCAGAAATGAAGCTTCGTGTCAAGAACGGGGTGTGGGAGGAAGGTGGGGGGTTGTGGGGGGAGTAACCATGAGCAGTAATGACAGCTGATTGGCCGTTTCGAAGGGACCTTGAAAATAAACCATTATCTATTTCTCCCTCCACAAAATGGGACATAGGAGTGGTTTTCAATGACTCTTCTGTCGGCAGAAGTATGGTTGATGACATTTACATGTGTGATGTGGTCATTTGTTCATCCTGGACATACTCATTCGGCACTGGCTATGTACCCAGACACTCCTCTAGATACTAGCCACAGCCAACAAATAGGTAATAATGCCTCCCCTAAGGGAGTTTACCTTTCAGCGGTATAGATAGCTAATAAATACCTAAGTACTATCTATCTGTCTGTCTATCTGTCTGTCTATCTATCTATCTATCTATCTATCTATCTATCTATCTATCCATCCATCCCCAAATGCATACAGATATAAAGAAGTTTACCTGTAATTGTGACAGCCTGCTGACATGTGAAAAGGTTAAAGGATAATTAAAACCTGAAACTGGACAAAGGAAGTCTGTACCTTAGGCCTAGTTTCTGGAACCCCTAACGGCATTCTGTTAATCAAGAAACTTGTAACAGTGAGCTCATACGCTAACTGCCAATTTTAGCCTGTGTAACCCTGCTTGCTTGCGTGGCATGAAAAATAATCAATTGTACATAAG